>NW_006408747.1:3578099-3587149 GCF_000296735.1 Chrysochloris asiatica | reverse complement strand
TGGAAATTCAATTGAAACCTGTCTTCTGTAGGTGACCCTGATGGTGGCATATATATAGCTTACAAAATCACAGAAATATGCAAGCATCCATAATATGTCAAACTGAAATATAAGTGGTGGTATTGATCTTTATATGTTCCATTTCATTTGTGGCAATTTCCCTAGATTTTCATACATTTAACATTCTGATTATTAATCTCTATTTACAGCTGTTTCTTCTCATTTTGAGTCATCTCACAACTGTAAATGAAATTCCCCATAGCTTTATTCTGTCTACATTGTTAATAATTATATAAGCAGATATGTATAATCTTGTAGTAAGGAGGCATTGAGAA
Organism: Chrysochloris asiatica; assembly: GCF_000296735.1. Lineage (NCBI taxonomy): Eukaryota > Metazoa > Chordata > Mammalia > Afrosoricida > Chrysochloridae > Chrysochloris > Chrysochloris asiatica. Next base: position 3,586,814 of record NW_006408747.1, on the reverse strand, counting down.
TTGTCACTTTACAGACACAAAGGGCATAGTCTGAACTCTAATAAAATCTTCCACCCTTTCTGAAATTAAATTTTTATTTATTTCTTTGCTTTCTATTGCTCTACATGTTTGGTAAGATGGAGGGTCAGAGAAAAAGAAGAAGACCCCCAATGAGATGGATTGGCCAAGTGGCAGCAACGATGGACTCAAGCGTGGCAACAGCAGTGAGGTTGGCCCAGGATTGGGCAGTGTTTCTTTCTGCTGTGCACAAGGTCACTATGATTTGGTGCTGATTGATGACACCTAACAAAAACAACAACAACAATTCATAGTCAAATATGTTATTTTTCCCAGAATATCCACAAAAAGATCTCTGTGTACCATTATGAAGTAGCAGACATGTGTTTCTCATTTAGTAAAGGTACTGTCAATAAGTAAGCTAAATTGAACCCCAGCACCCAAATGTCATGGCTTGAATCTCCATGATGTCAACAGTCCACCTTCTAGAAGCATTTTAAATAAATAAAAGCATGGAACAATTTTATGGACTGAATTGTGTCCTGCAAGATTTGTTGAAGTGCTGAAACCTATAACTGTGAATGTTACATTGTTTGAAAATAAAGCCTTTCTTTCAGAGTGTTATCTGTTAGGTGTACATAAAGTCATATTAATATGAAATGGATTCTAATCCCTTCTGAATAGTGTTTTATAAATGCTAAGAATAGACAAAAAGACACCTATGGGAAAATGTCTTGTGAATATATATCTAAACGAAGAGGAACATCAAGAGTTGCCAAAGTCTTGCAGTTGTTTACAGTCAAATTTATTTTGCCTCAGAGTGAGCCTATGTGAAAGAATATAAATAAGTCTCTCATAGGATTTCCTGGAAGTGTGGTGGTTTCATATGATAAGCACTGAACTGAACCCCCAGGTCCATGGTTGGAATCTGCCAGCTACTCCATGAGATAAAGATAAGGCTTTTTTCTACACCAAAACATTAAAGTCTTGCAAACCCTATATAGAGTCTCTATGAGTCAGAACAAACTCCACATCACTTCACAACAAGTACAACATATAATTTCTTAGGCTATATTCTTCAAAGCAGCAGCTTGGGAAGTATTTTCATTAGTAGAGCCACTGGTTGGATTTGAATCCCTGTGACGCTCCAGGTTAATGTGCTGGACTGCAAGGTAAGTTTGATCTGCAAGGTCGGTGGTTCAAGCTCACCAGCTACTCCTTGGAAACCCTATGTATGGTCGCTTTTAATTGGAATGGACTCAAAGGAGCTTAACAACAACCTTTTGATTAGCAGCAAAATGCATAATCATGGATCCACTATAAATCCTTGCCAGGAGCCTAAGAGAATAAGACGTTGTTGTTGTTAGTGACCATTGAGTTGCTTTGGACTCATAGTAACCCTATGCACAACAGAAATACTATGATGTCTTGTACCATCATCATAATGATTATGCTTAAGTCCATTGTTGCAATCATTGTGTCAGTTCAGTTTATTTGTTGTCTTCCTGTTTTTCACTGAAGCTCTGTTTCCAAGCATGATGTTCTTTTCCAGAAATGGATATTTCCTAACAACATGCCCAATATACATGAGACAAAGTCTTACCACCTTGATTTCTGACTGTACATCTTCTAAGAGAGACTTGTTTGTTCTTCTTATAATCATTGTACTTTTAGTATTTTTTGCCAATACCAAAATTCAAATTCATCAATTGTTCTCTGGTCTTTCTTATTCATTGCCCAGCTTTCATAAGTATATAAAGCAAATGAAAATACCATGAAGTGGAAGAGATACACTTTAGTTCTCAAAGTGACATCTTTATCACTTTAAAGAAGCCCTGTGCAGCAGATTTGCCCAATTAGATATGTTATCTTGACAGCTGCTTTCATGAACATTAATTGTGGATCCATGCAAAATGAAATCCTAAGCAACTTCAATCTCTTCTCCATTTATCATGATATTGTTTATTTTTTAGTTGTGAGGATATTTCCTTTCTTTACATTGAGTTGTAATGCATATTGAAGACTTTTTTGTTCATCTCAGAAAATACTTCAACTTCTTTTCTCTTTTAGCAAATAAGGTAGTGTCATCTGCATAACAAAAGTTGTTAATGAGCCTTCCTCCAAGCCTGATGTCTTGTTCTCCTTCATACAGTGCAGTTTCTCAGGTTATTTGCTAAGCCTACAGACTTAATAAGTATGGCAAAAAATAGAATCCTGAAATACACCTTTGCTGATTTTATACCACACAGGCATCAGTTCAAACAAATGCCTCTTGTTTTATGTACAGATTCCGCATGAGTACAGTTAAATGTTCTGAAATTCCCATTACTAGCAATGTTATTGATAGTTTCTTATGACCTACAAAATCTAAGCCTTTGCGTAGTCAATAAAACACAAATTCTGCCCAGGGAAATGTCTGTCATTCTAGAACACCACACATGTTGGTAACAGGTGAAAGTTAGAATTATCGTTGTTTTTTTTTTCAATCAAGATTTCTGCTTTTATTATTTTCTTCTTGGCACAAATAAAGAATTGAATTTTTTTTAACCTTTTTGTATCTTTGTGTGTGTGTGTGTGTGTGTGTGTGAACTAAATGATAGTTCACATGGGAGAACATCGGCTTCATCTTTTAACAGAAAAAGTGAATAGAACTCTTTTGAGTCCAAATGCACGTTATTTTGCAAGTTACTGTTGTTGTTGTTGTCAAGTGCTGTCAAGACCTCGTATAGGGTTTCCAAGGAGCAGCTGATGGTTTGGAATTGCCAACCTATATAAATTGACCTTGAGGTCCAGTTGTTGTTTTTGTTAGGTGACATCGACTCGGTACTGACTCATAGCGACCCTATGCACAACAACAACAACAACAAAACACTGCCTGATCCTGGGCCAACCTCACAATTGTTGACACTCTTGAGCCCATTGATGCTGCCACTTTACCAATCCATCTTGCTGGGAGTCTTCCTCTTTTTCTCTGACCCTCCACCTTACCAAGAATGATATCCTTCTCCAGCCACTGGTCTGACAATAGTGCTTATCCTATAATGCTCCACCAGGGCTCCACTGTTGCTGTTTAATGCCATTGCATCAGTTCTGACTCATAGCAATCCTGTATAGGGTTTTCAAGGTGAAGCTGACAGATTTGAACCACCGGCCTTCTCAATAAAACTATTGTTGCTGTCCATTGCTTATCCTGAAATGCCACACTGGGACTGTTGTTAGATGCCATAAAATCTATTATGATTTATTGAAACTCCATGTAGGCAGAGTAAGTTCTTTATTCACAAAGCAGCAGGTTTATAGATGTATAACTCGAAGATAGTGTGGCCTTAGTTCTAAACCACCACAATAAAGAAAATACCAAAATAAAGTTTGTCACATACATTTTTTGGTTTCTCAGTGCATATAAAATTTATGTTTACTCTATATTGTAGTATATTAAGTATGCAATAGTATTATTATAATTTTTAAATATTGTGAGAGTTATCAAAGAGAAATGAAATAAGCATAAACTGAAGGAAAAAATGGGCTGATAGGCTTGTCTGACAGAGTTGCTACAAACATTCAATTTATAAAAACACAATATCTACAAAACATAATAAAGTGAAGGACAATAAAATGAAGTATGATGTTAACATTAAGTTTTGTTTCAAGGTACTCAGTGATTTAATAGGTAACATGGTAAACCTCTAAATAGAGTTCTGGTGTGGCACTGTAGAATAAGTATTGGACTGAAAGGTGGGCAGCTCATAGCAACCAATCTCTTTGAAAACAGGCAGCAGTTAAGAAATTAAATAGTGTATTTCATTAAGCGAATCTGCTGCAAAATACCTTTTTAAACTTTCCAATAGCAGAGATAGCAATCTGAGGACCAGGGTATGCCTGAGCTAAGCCATTTTCTTTTGATACAATGATTCTGTGTATTCCTTCCATCCTCTCTTGATTCATTCTGCATCATTCAATAATTTGCCCAGAGAATCTTTCAATAATGAAAGTCGATGCTTGAATTTTTTTCTTCAGTTACCCTAGCTTAAGAAATACTGACCGTGTTCTTCCCTTTGGTTTTCTAACTCCAAATCTTTGCATATTTTATTAAAGTACTTGGTTTTATCTACTCGAACTGATCTTTGAAATTTTCTGTTCAGCTCTTGGACCTCTTCAATTCTTCTATTTGCTTTAGCTTCTCTATGCTGGAGATTAAGTTTCAGAGTCTCTTCTGACATCCATTTTGACCTTTTCCTTCTTTCTTGTCTTCTTAATGACTTTTTGTTCTCATCATTTATGATGTTCTTGATGTCATCCCACAACTCTTCTGGTCTTCGGTCTTTAGTGTTTAATGCATCAAATCTGTTATTTAGATGGTCTCTAAATTCAGGTGGGATAAATTCAAGGTCATATTTTGACTCTCGTGGATTTGTTTTCATTTTCTTCAGCTTCAGTTTGAATTTGCATATCAGTAGTTGATGATCTGTTCCACAGTCTGCCCCTGGCCTTGTTTTCACTGATGATATGGAGCTTTTCCATCTTCTCTTCCCACAGATATAGTCAATTTGATTTCTATGTGTTCCATCTGGCAAGGTCCATGTGTATAGTCGTCTCTTATGTTGTCTAAAGAAGGTATTGTTCCCTGGAGTCGGTTCCGACTCATAGTGACTCTGTGTAGGGTTTCTGAGATTGTAAATCTTTATGATTGCATAAAGCCTCATCTTTCTCCTGCTGAATAGTGGGTGATTTCAAATTGCTGAACTTGAGGTTGACATCCCAAATCATAACCACTACACTACCACAACTCTTCAGAAAGGAACAATTTCACCATCCCTGTCTAAGTATTGCCCATCTCTTCAGCATTCCCAGTTTCAACTTTCTGTACTAACAAACATTTGATTCTACATTTGGCTTAAAATGTTTAAAGAGGGATTATTCATTATCTCACAGTAAGTGATGACAATGTAAGAAACTTGACTGTCCTTTATGGACATAAGTACTGATGAAAGCATGAGCCCAGTTGAGTTGAAAACAGAATAGATGTGTGTGTTTTCATGCAATTTCAGTCATCAGCATAATCTCCCAGAAAAATATCAACTTCAAATAAATATGAAGGCAATTCATGTACACAGATAAGAAGCTTGGTGGTATAGCATTTAAGCATTATTTTGTTAACTGAAAGGTCAACATGTCAAATCCTCAAGTCACTCTACAAGAGAAAGATGTAGCAGTTTGTTCCATAAAGATTACAACCTTAAATACTCCGCTCTGTACTGAACAACTCTCTACTATCGGGACATAGAGTTGGAATGTAATTGACTAGTTTGGCTAATGAACAATGCTTTATTTTATTTTGTTTTGGTAATGTCTACAGGAGAAAATAGCTTTATATTGGGGTCCTGGTGCAGCACTGGTTGGTTTGAACTGCAAGGTAGGCAGTTCAAGCTCACCAGCCACTCCTTGGAAACCCTATATAGGGTTGCTATGAGTCGTAACCGATTTAACAGCACTTAACAGCAACAATACAAGAAAATAACTTTATGTTTTTAAGAAAATCCATTAATATGAAAAAATTATGGTCAGTGGTTATGCATTTCAGTTTTTATCTACTGCAAATAAAGAAGCATTTTCCTTAGAAAAAACTGCAAAACAAAAAATGAGTTTTAAAAGGCTCCTAATTTTACTTCTAATTTAAATAATTGCTCCAGTATCATAGATGCATAAGATTTTATGAATACAATGAACTATTTAAACTAAGTGAAGGGATAGTGTCTGTATTTTTCTAAGCCTGTATTAGGATATGTGGCCATTGAGCATTTGACATGTAACTAATCCAAACTGAGATGCTCTGTAAGTGAAACTGTATAAAATACAAAATTATTTTTAGAATTATAAATAATTATTAAATATTTCAATAATAATTTTATATTGATCATATGTTGAAAATATTGCATTTTAAGTATGCTGGATTAAATCAAATATATTATTAAAATTAATTTCACCTGCCTCTATTTGTTTTTAAAAAAAAGGTGGATGCTAGGGAATTTTAAATTGCATGAGGATTTGTATTATATTTCTATTGAATTACTCTGTTTATAGCAATACGGTATGGCATTAGCATATTGAAAATTACATTTTACCACTCAGTTCTCATGTATGATTCATATATTTCATATATTTCATGGTTTTTTTATTAAAATAAGTTAATAAAGCTTAGACAATTAGATTATGCCATCATAAAAGAATAGATAAATGCATTTTTCACTATTGTACTATTTGATAATTGATACTGAAGTCCTTTTTCTCTATAACTGTTCAATGTATTAGGAATACCTGGTGCAAAGCATAAATCTGTACTGTTGTACATTTTGTTATAATTCGTTTTGACATTCCTGATTACATTTTGGAAGCCTTAGCTACATTTCCCCAGCAATCTTTTCAACCAGTTGAATAAATTTTGTTAAACTCAACCAAGGTATTGAACATGATTTATTTATTTAGCTGTTAACTCTAGTTTCATTGGCATATCAAAAGTTAAACTCACACCAAATTCTATTTGGTATCCTATTATTAAACAGTACAGAAATAGTAGGCTCCTGTGGTTCCTTCCTATAATAAATAGTGTATATGAAACTATTAATTTTCCCCCAGCAAGTATTGGTGTGAAAACTGATCTTTTTATAAGCACTGGTGAAATGAAGAAAGTAACCTTTTGCTATTTTCATTATCAATCCTAGCTTTTGTGTATAATACTTGAACTTGGGCAAAACTTTCTTTGAGTACAACAAACCTTTTTTTTTTTAAAGCTCACTTGCTAAAATGTTTTTCAAAAGTAAAACTTTTTCCATATACCACTTTTATTGAAATAAAGAACAACCAAATGTCAAACAATCTGTTTCTATTCTAAGAAGACTTGTATCTGGATTGTGTTTACAATATTTAAATATAGAATACCATTTTTGGAAAACGAAATAAGGTAACTAGGCGACCTAAAAATTCACTGTACAAAATTTTCAATCATAGATGACTTTTTTCCAATCTGCATTTACAATAAAAATAAAAGATCCGAATGAAAGACCTATATGAATAAAGAATGTTTTTTTGATAGAGAGTAGATAATATTGCCTGCTGTGTGAAATGAATTGACTGTGCCCTAGTTTAATTCCAATTACTACTATTTCATTTGAATGGTGTTGGTGAATGTCCCATGAACTACCAAAATAATGAATTTGTCTGTCTTGGAAATAGTGCAACCATAATGCTGCTGGGAGTAGAGAACAGCCAGACTTCATCTCATGTACATTGAACATGTTATCAGGAGAGACTGGTCGTTAGAGAAAGATATCATGCTTGGGAAACTAGATGGTCAGATAAAAGAGAAAAACTCTTAATGAGATGAATCAACACATTGGCTGCAGCCTATTTTAGAACATAATTGTGATTATGGTGTGGGGTGGAGCAGTGTTTTGTTCTGTTGTACATAGGGTGATAATAAGTCCTTATCATGAGAAAGGCGAAATTGTTTCACTCATACATTGGACATATTATCAAGAGGAACCAGTCCCAAGAAAAGGACATAATGCCTGGGAAAGTGTAGGGTCAGTGAAAAACAGGAAGAACCCCAACAACATGGATAGACATGGTGACAGCACTTGCTCTTCACATAGAGTAACTTGTTATCCAGCATTTATGGCAAAAGTAAAATCTACTACAGAACTATTTTGAATACTAAAAAAGTAGTCTGCATAACGACAATGGATGCAGACTATTTCCTTCTTTGAGGAGGATCTTTGGGTGATTTCCGGAAAAGTTGGGACAGCAAATGTAACAAATTCTTCTTTGTTCAGTGGCCAAAGCCTTTGGGAACAGGTACAAAAACTATAGAGCCAGTGGGGAAATGTTCATAGTTTCCATTTTCTGGGTCAAATTTATTCTACTGTGCTGGCTGATGTGTTGCTTTTATTCTGGAAGTTATGCTATTTTAAATATAAGCAGAGTCATCCAAAGTGAACATATTTCCATGGAGCTTCCTTCCATAATCAGGGAGATTAGGAAGAAAGAGAGGCAGACCAATTCAGAATGGTTAATCACTGAAAATCTTATGAATAGTAGTGGAACAGTGTCTGATACCATGTAAAAAGATTAGTTCCTCAGGTTAGAAAGCACGCAAATGCAACTGGGGAGGAGTTGACTTCTCAGAGTAGAGTTGACCTTAATGTTATGACTGGAGCAAACCTTTGTTGTTAGGTGATGTTTGTACCAACTCATAATGACTCTATGTACACCAGAACAAAACACTGCCCAGTCCTGGGCCAACCTCACTACTGTTGCCACACTTGAGCCCATTGATGCTGCTACTTTGCCAATCCATCTCACTGGGAGTCTTCTTATTTTTCTCTGACCCTCCACTTTACCAAACATGATATCCTTCTCCAGCAACTGGTCCCTCTTGACAATATGTCTGAAGTATGAGAGATGAAGTTTGACCATCCTGGACTCCAATGAGCACTCTGGCTGCACTTATTCCAACACAGATTTGTTTGTTCTTTTGGCAGCTCATGCACTTTCAATAATCTCCTCCAACACTACAACTCAAAAGCATCTATTTTTCTATGGTCTTCTTATTCACTGTCCAGCTTTGGCATGCATATTAGGTTACTGAAAATACCATGGCTAGGGTCAGGTGCACCTTAGTCCTCAAGCTGACATCTTTGCTCTTCAACATTTTAAAAAGGT
>NW_006408747.1:3575028-3577999 GCF_000296735.1 Chrysochloris asiatica | reverse complement strand
GATAAGAATGTTGTTTATTGGTCCAGTGGTGAGGATTTTTGTTTTCTTGACATTGAGACACAATCTATAATGAAGGCTGTGCTCTTTGACCTTCATCAGTAAACATTTTAAGTCCTCTTCACTTTCAGCAAACTAGGTTGCATCATCTTTAGGGGTAAATCTTTAGGGTCCTTTATTTGCTGATATGGCATAACTTAAAATGTGATAAAACTGCTGCAAAACTTTCATTAATTATCAAAACTTAGAATGTACAGCATATGAATCTAGGAAAATTGGAAATTGACAAAATGAAATGGAATACATAAAGATTAAAATCCTAGGCATTAACTTAATGGACTAGGATTGCCCATTTTGAATCTGACAATTACATGTTTACTATGCCAATAACCACAAATTTCAGAGTAATAGTGTCAAATACAGAGCAAAAACACAAACAAACAAAAATAGCATTTCAAAGTATATCTTAAAGTACATCAACAGGATAGACCAATTAATACCACTATTATTCAAATGTATGCACTAATTGTTAAGGACAGCTATGATTAAATTAATGAAAACAAAGAGGAAAGGTCAGTATTTGGAAAATATGGCCTTGGTGACAGAAACCATGCTAGAGAGCCCATGATATAATTATGCAATGCCAGTGACTTTTTTTTTTTTTTATCACAAATGCCTTTATAAACAACATAAAAGGCATCTATATATTTGCTTCTCACATACAGGAATGAAATTGACTACATTCGTTAGAAGATTGTGGAGAAAAATGATATCATCAGTCAAAACAACCCCAGGGGTGGGGGTGGGGGCGGGAAACAAGGCCAGCGGCAGACTATGGAACAGACCACCGATTTAACATTTACAAGTTCAGACTTAATATGAAGAACACTAAAACAAGTTTATAAGAAGAAAAATATGATCTTCAATATATCCCAGCTAAATTTACAAGTGATATGAATATTAGATTTGATGTATTAAATACTATTGAACAAAAACCAGAAGAATTGTAGGATGACAATAACATAAAACATGAAGGAAGCAAAAGGTCATTCAAAAGACAGGAAACAAAGAACAAAATGGGTGTCAAAAGAGACGCTGAAACTTACTTTTAAGCATAGAGAAGCTAAAACTAGTGTCAGAAATGAGGAAGTAAAAGAGTTGAACAGAAAGTTTCATAGGACAACTGAAGAAAACAAAAGTCAAGTATTAAAATGAAATGTGTAAAACCTAGAATTAGAAAATAAAAGGTAACAAATATCATGTTCAGGATTTCTCAAGCTGAAAGAACTGAAGAAAAAATTCAATCCTTATTTATGATATTGAAGGTTTCTATGGGCAAAAGTAGTCTTGGTGTAGTGCTGTAGGATAAGCACTAGACTGCCAACAGCAAGATTGGTGGTTCACGTACTCCAGCATCTCCTCAGAAACCTTACACAGGGTCATTATGAGTCAGAACCAACTTGAGAACACTGAACCATAACAATGGCCAAAAAATGAATAATGCAGAAATCACCAAAAATGACAGGTATAAATAGAGTTACTGTACCTAAAAGAAATGGTTGAAATTCAACCATTTCAAGACACAGCATATGATCAAGAGCTTATGGTACTAAAGAAAGAAGTCCAAGTTACACTGAAGGCTTGGCAAAAAACAAGTATCCTGGAATTGATAACATAAAAATTGAAATTTTTCAACAAACTAATGAAGAATTGGAGGCACTTACTCATCTATGCCAATAAGTTTGGAAAAGCACTATCTGGCCAAACAGTTGGAAGAGTTCCATTCCAAAGAGAGATGACCCAACAAACTGTGTAAATCATTGAGCAATATCATTAATATCACTTGCAAGTAACATTTTGCTGAAAATATTTCAAAAACAGCTGCAACAGTACACTGACAAGAAATTGTCAGAAATTCAAGTTGGATTCAGAAGAGGACTTGGAATAAGAATATCTTTACTGATGTCAGTCGAATTTTATCTGAAAATAGAGAATACCAGAAAGATGTTTACTTGTGCTTTATTGACTATACAAAGGCTTTCAACTGTTGGGATCATGATAAGCTGTAGATAACATTGAGAAAAATATTACTTCAGAACAGTTAATTTTGCTTCTGAGAAATGTGTGCAGAGAACAAGGGGATACTGAATGGTTTAAAATCAGGAAAGGGGTGAGTCAAGATTATATTCTTTCAACATATTCAATCTGTATGCTGAGCAAATAGCCCAAGAAACTGGATTATTTGAAGAAGAATTTGGCATCAGAATTGGGGGAAGGCTCATTAACAACCTGCAATATGAAGATAATACAACTTTGTTTACTGTAATTAAAGAGGACTTAAAATACTTACTGATGAAGAGTGCAGCCTTCATTATGGATTGTACCTCAGTGTAAAGAAAGCAAAAATCCTCACAACGGGACCAACAAATAATATCTTGATAAACAGAGAAAATATTAAAATTATCAAATACTTCATTTTATGTGGATCCACAATCAAAGGTCATGGGATCAGCAGCCAAGATATCAAATGACTTATTGATACTAGTCATATCTGCTATAAAAGACCTCATTATAGTGTCAGAGAGCAAAGATGCACTTCACCCAAGCCATGGTATTTTCAATTTTCTCAGATGCATGTGAAAGTTGGAATAAGAAATAATTCTGATGAATATATAAATGTATTTGAATTAACATGTTGGTGAAAAATATTAAAAGTACCTTGGACTGCCAGGAGAAAACAACAAATCTGTCTTGAAAGAAATACAGACAGAACTCTCCTTGTAAGTGAGGATGCGAAACTTTATCATTTTTTTGGACATGTTGTCAGGAGGAATCAGACCCCAAAGAAGGAGTCATACTTAGTAAAGAGGAGAGTCAGGAAAAAAATGGCCGGCACCCATGAGCTGGATTGACACAGTGATAAAACAATGGACTCAACCATATGAATGATTGTGAGGATGGTATAGAAATCCCA
>NW_006408747.1:3543738-3574457 GCF_000296735.1 Chrysochloris asiatica | reverse complement strand
TTTTTAGAAATGAAACCTGCTGCTGTCAAGTAAATTCTGACTCATAGAGATCTTGTAGGACACAGTAGAATTACCCTATAGGGTTTCTATGACTGTAATGTTTATGTAAAGTGACTGCCACATCTTTCGCAATTAGAGCTATGACCTTAAACTAACAATTAACCATTATGCAACCAGTGTTCTTAACAATTATTTAGGAAATGCAAATGAGTGCTCCTAAAAACCAAGAATTTAGAGAATATTTAATACAATGCCAATGGGGGAAACAAACAAAAAAGCATATATATGTCTATTTGTTTTGTTGTTGTTGTTAAATGACACTGTTTAGGATTTTTGAGGAGTGGCTGTTTGGTTTGAATCACTGACTTTGTGGTTAGCAGTCCAACAGCTTATCCTACAACCCCACAGCAAGACTCTTCTGACTCACAGTGACCCTATTAACAACAGAACAAACATCAACATGATTAACCCTATTGATTGCTTCTAGTTTTCCCTCAAAATCAACTCCTCAGTAAGGCCTATCCTAATCACCTATTTAAAATTCCCCTCAACTAGCCACTTTCCTTGGTACTCTGTAATTGATACTTTCTTGGGCTTAATATTTAATCATATTCATTTTGGAGTCCCAGTATGACACTGTGGTAAGCACTTGACTGCTGTGGATCATAGTGACATATTGAGAAAAATATTGCCAAATCTTTACAGTCATTTCCGTGTTTGATCCCATTATTGCCACCATTTGCCAATCCATCTCATTGTAGGTCTTCCTCCTTTTCAGTCTCTCCAGCATCAATTCTAAGCAGAATTCTGGTTGTAATTCTTCCAAGACATATCTATTTGTTTATCTGTCAAATATTTTGTATTTCCCATAAAAAAGAAGAAAGGGTGACTTCTGTGAATAGTTAGAATAAATGAAGACAAGAAATGACTCCCTGAAAATGAAAATCAAAGTAAACATAATTCAAGTCACATTTGAAATAAGCAGCAGTCTTTGAATTGTGAAACTATGCATAATAAGAAGCCAAAATCTAAGTAAACAGGAACAGTATGAAACAAAAGAGCACTGAAAATATAGTAATTATAGTTAGCAATTATAGAAGCAGATTCTTCACTAAAATAAAAATGACAAAAATATATAAATAAAACAGCTGATAGCAAGCTGATTGTGATTCATGTATATCATAGACTCCACAGGGTTTTCAAAGGTTATTTATTTATTTTTTTTTAGAAGGAGATCACATCTGAAGAACATCTGGGTAGCTTCAACCCTGCAAATGTCTGGTTAGCAGCTGAATGCTATGCTGCACCCAAGGACTCCAAATTACCCCTAGATTAAAAAAAAAAGAAAAACATTTAGATAATGTATTACAGCCTAAATTCTAAAACACTTGTTTGTGGAAGGTTATTGCTGTCCATAGCAGGAACCCTAACTACACTTTGAGTCTTGATATGAATTCAGACTATGTTACTTGCACAATGTTTGCTGACTATTAAACCAGCAATATGTCTAAGCTTAGACAAGTTCAATGCAAACCTAGGGAGAAGCAGTTTTTTTCCTCAGTGATTGTTGAAAGTATACTATAACTCACAAGCAAATTCAGAGAGAAAGTTTGCCCTCAGACTTAACTAAGGAGATTGTTTCAGTGTGCTACCCACTGTTATCTAATTTGAGTTAAATGCTGAGGCTTTGAATAGTCAGGGCAACATTATTCAAACCATGACTATCACATATACCGCCAAACCAAGGTTTGCCTCCTGTCACCATAGTCAATCACAGAGGTGGGGAGAGATCCAATCCAGAAGTCTGGAGAGCAGGGAGAATAATCTCCCAAAACCATTCTGTCCATTACAGAGAACAGACATATTATATATGGTAAATTGCATTTGGATGTACACTTAATCTATTCTAACATCTTTGGAGAAAGAAACAATAAGGCAATAATCCTTCTCAAATATTCCACATTTTAGAGTCACACCTACTTAGTTCCTGAGAAAACTACCTGGCTGGACTATACATTCCCTGTTCTCCTTCTAGGACCATGAGGTCATCTCAGTTAATTTTTAAACTAACTTTGTCATTTGCTGTGTCCTCGTTTATTGAAAAATAGTGACTAAATCGTCTTCATTTTGTTTAGTTTAGTAAATATGTGTTATAACATAGAAACACCAAAGCCAATCTATTGTTGTTGTTAAGTGTTGTCAGGTTGACTCTGACTCATAGTAACCCTGTATAGGGTTTCCGAGGAGTAGCTGGTGAGTTTGAACTGACAACCTTGCAATGCAAACTAAACTTGTGGTCCAGTTTTTAAAAAGCCTACAATTAGGTATGTATCCCAATCTTGGTTCTTTTCCTGCTTCTTTAGTTCTGCCTGGGTAAGTGGTCAATTGTACCTGCCACCAGTCATGATCTTGTGATGTCCTCTTTTGTTACCTATGTTAAGATCTATCTTAAAGTACAATGCTGTCTGTGATAGGATAATATATATATGCTTACAAGGAATACCAGTTCATACCACTTTTATTCAAACTTACTTAACAGCCACTAAAGCCAATGATGATGGAATTGAAGAATTCTACCACCTTCTTCAGTCTGAATTGATAAAATATGCAATCAAAATGTATTGATAATGATTGTTGACTAGAATGCAAAAGATGGACAAAAGAGAACTAATCAGTAGTTGGAAAATATGGCCTTAGTGAGAGAAGTGACCCTGGATATTTCATGAAAATTTTTGAAAGATAAAGGACTTCTTCATTGCAAATACCTTTTCCCAACATAAATGATAATTATATATGTGGACTTTTCAGTTGAAATACATAAGAATCAAATTGCCTATATCTGTGTGAAGAGATGGTGAAGAAGCTCAATTTTATCATCCAAAACAGTTGGCTGTGGAACAGACCATCATGTGCAAGTTCTGGCTGACACTGAATAAAAATAAAACTACTCCATGAGACCTATATCTTGAGTATATTACACATAAATTTAGAGACCATCTCAAGAATCGATCTGATGCATTTGAAAAGTAATGACTGAAGATTGAAGGACTTGTGGCATGCCATCACAAATACATGCATATATGAAATTTGCAAAAGTTTATTGAAAAGTCAAGAAAGAAAGAAAAATCCAAAGTGGATGCAAAAAAGAGTCTCTGAAACATGTTCTTGAGTGTATGAATGGATGAAATGGTGAAATAAAAGAACTGCACAGAGAATTTGAAAGGGAATTGCAAGAATCCAGAGTAAAGTATTATAATGAAATGTGCAAACACTTTCTGTTAGAAAATCAAAAAGAAAGAACACACTCAGTGTTTCTTAATGTTAAAGAACTGAAGAACAAATGTGAGCCTTGACTTGTAATATTGAAGGATTCTATTGGCAAAATATTTGTAGATACAGGATGCACAAAACAAAGATGGAAGGAATACAGAGTCACTTTACCAAAAGGAATTGGTCAACATTTAGCCATTTCATATGATCAAGAACAAAAGTATTGAGAAAAAGAAGTCCAAGCTGTACTGAAGGCATTTGCAAAAATAAGGCTTCTGGAATTAACTAACAAATGAAATTTTCCAATAAACTGAAGTAGCCCTGGAAACACTCAGGAGTCTGTGCAGAAAACTTGAAAACCATATTTGTGCCCACTCCAAAGAAAGGTGACCAATTAGAATACAAAAATCATCAAAGAATATCATTAATATCACAGTCAAGCAAAATTTCACTAAAGATAATTAAAAAACATAAACAGGAAGCTTATAGAAATTCAAGTCAGATTCAAAAGAGGACATGGACCTAATATTAGATAGGTCTTGAATGAAAGAAGAAAATGCCAGAAGGGTTTCATTTATTGTGCAAAGGCATTGAGCTATGAGCATCATGACAAATTATGGATTGTTGTTGTTGTTGTTATTAAGAACCGTGGAGTTGGTTCGAACTCAAAGTGACCCTGTACAGGGTTTCCGAGGCTGTAAATCTTTACTGGAGCAGAACGCCTCATCTTTCTCCCGCGGAACTGCTGGTAGTTTCAAACTGCAGACCTTGAGGTTGGCAGCCAGATTTGTAACCACTATGCTACAGGAATTTCAGAACACTTAATTGTGTTCATCTATAACTTGTACATACACTTAGAGGCAATTGTTTGAACAGAACAAGGGGATTGTGTGGTTTAAAATTAGAAAAAGTGTGTATCAGGGTTGTGTCCTTTCATGATACTTATTCATTCTTTATGCTAAAAAGAGTCTGAGAAATTGAACTATATAAATAAGAATGCAGCACCAGGACTGAAGGAAGGCTGATTAACTACTGTGGTATGCAGAAGACACAATCTTGCTTGCTGACTGCCAAAAGGACTTCAAGTACTTGCTCATGAAGATGGAAGACACCATCAGTGTGGATTAAACTCAATGCAAAGAAAAAAAATATATATCCCTCACTACTGCACCAACAAAGAACATGATGAAAATTGAAGGAAATAATGAAGTTGCCAACACTTTCATTTTAGATAGAATAGATTCACAGTCAATGATCACTGAAGCAGAAATGAAGAAACCAAAGGATATAATACAATAGGAATTTTTTTTAAAGCATTAAAGATCAACAATGTCACATTGAGAACTAAACTTTGCCAGAGCCGAGTCATGTTATATTCAATCCCTCTTGACAGCAGGTCCAAAGTGCATCAGACAAAGTCTTGCTATCCTCACCTCCAGGGAGCATTCTGGCTGTACTTATTCTTGTTCCTACTTCTGGCAGTCCACAGTACTGCTACAGGACAAAAGTCTGACAGCCAGTCACTATAGCCAATACCAGAGACATGGTGAGAATCAATATAAGTACTATTGACAGATCTAGAAGGCCAAGGGAATCCTTCTCAGAAAGATTTCCTTCCCCTTCCCCATGCCAGCAATAACTAATACGCTCTTCTAAGTATCTATCCATGTGTATTGTTATATATTTTTCTCAGTTTTATGGTTCTCTCATACTGTGATGAAGTTTATGTTCCACTAAATAATGATGCCTTACATCCTGAGGCGTGATTGCCCCAAATAATGTTAAAAGACTTTTCAGAAACCTTTGTCTTAAAAGTTACAGTCTTTCAAGGGATGAGAGATCCTGGTCCTCCAGTATTGCTCCTGGCTTCTTATCCTAGGTTTAAATCAACAATCAGCACTAAATCCTTAACTTATACGTACCTGGACCACAGGTTAGTCAGGGCAGTAATGATTGGGAACAATAATTAAAGGGGTTTAAACAGAGAGGGAAAATATCTTATTAAAAACTTTTCTTTTAGTACTTTCACTATTCTTCACCATCACAATAAATCAAATACATCAAATTTTCCTTATTCATTGCCCAGCTTTCAGATGTTGTCAGGAGGGACCAGCACCTGTAGAAGAACATCATTCTTGGTAAATTAGAGTGTCATCAAAAAAGTGGAAGATTCCTAACAAGATGAATTGACACAACAGCTGCAAAAATGGGCCCAAGCATGGCAAAGATTGTGAGGAGGGCTCAGAACTGGGCAGTGTTTCCATCTGTTGTACATAGGGTTGGTATGAATCAGAGCCAATTCTATGGCACCAACCAACAACAAGCAGTGTCTTAATGGGAACATTAGATTAGTGTGCTGGCAGAAAATAAAACAAAATATTTTATTGAAGGAGTTCAGTGAAATTGAGAATCAGAAACTTGTTAGAAAATACCTTGTTTCTTAGGAGAAACAGCCAGTTTTTATTTGGTAATGTAAACAAAGAGAGTTTTTTTTCATATCAAAGAAAGACATGTAGGTGAAGGGAGGAAAATTTACAATGAGTTTTCAAATCATAAGCTTTTTCAGCAAGGATTCCTAGCAAAACAATTCTTTATTTTCTGACACAATTTGACTAAGGCTGTATTTCTTAGCATTAAAATATTTTAATCAGGAATATAATGGGATCAAAAGTTACTCATGAAAATATCATAGCTAAAGCATGACCAAAGTAAGAAAAAAAAAAAGCATGACTGAAATAAGACAAAGCAGTTTCACAATAAAACATAAAATAGTAAATCAAAATAAATAATAAATAAACATTCATTGTAAAATTCTAGTCCAACTCATGACAACTGCATCTGTAGATGCTTCATAGTTCTTTCAAAGCTGCATCGTTTCAGAGTCATGGTGTGGGGCTGTAGGATAAGCAGTCAACTGCTAGCCATAAGATCAGTGGTTTAAACCCACTAATCACTCCTCAGAAAATATGTTCTTGTTTTGTGTTATGAAGTCAGGTCCAACTCATAATAGTGATATTGTAAAGGGCTGTAAAACTCTAAGGGGGGAAGAAAAAAGTCTCATTTTTCTCTTAAGGGGTGGCAGGCAGATTTGAACTGGTAATCCTGCAGTTAATAGTCCAATGTCTAACCTACTGCACTGTCAGAACTCCTATGCTAGATAGCTCTGAGTCAGAAATAATGACACTGTTCAACAACAACAGAAACCTTTCAGAAGTAGATGCCAGGTCTTTCTCTTGAGATACATTTGTGTAGGTTCCAATTGCCAGTCTTCTCACTAATTGTTGTTGTTTCTGTTTTCAAGTGTCATAGAGACTCTTCCAACACATAACAACCTTTTATAGGATGGTCAAGGAGTAGCTGGTGAGTTTGAATTGCCGAAGTTGTAGTTCAAACTGACCTTGTGGTCCTGTGCTTTAGTCCATAGCATCACACCAGGACTCTCTAACTGATATTGTTGTTGTTGTTGTTAAGTGCCATCGAGTCGGTTCCGACCCATAGCGACCCTGTACAGGGTTTCCGAGGGTGTAAATCTTTACGGGAGTAGAAAGCCTCATCTTTCTCCCTCGGAGCAGCTGGTAGTTTCGAAGCGCTGACCTTAAGGTTCGCAGCCCGATTCGTAACCACTACGCTACCAGAGCTTCCTTTAAATCAGTTTCAACTCATAGCCACCCTGTCTGGGGTTTCTGGTGAGCGACTGGTGGATTTGAACTTTAACATTGCAGTTCAAACAGACCTTGCTGTCCAGTGCATTATCCTGCTATGTCACACCAGAACTTCTATTAAAGAATGCTGCATTGATAACTATAAATAACAGTAGGACTCTTGTTATGCGCTGTAGGATCATCACTGGACTTTAAACTATAAGGCCAGCAGTACAAACTCACTAGCTGCTCCTCGGAATCCCTAGACAGGGTAGCTATGAGTTAGAACCAACTCAATGGCACATAACAACTATAACAACAACTTATGTTGAAAGCTATTTCTGTTGCTATCCTTAGAAGATTTAATTTTGTCAATATTGTTACTTAAAAAAGGAATTAGAAACATTTCCTACTTTCTTTAATATCTACTCCTTAAGGGCTTCAAATAATTGATCTGGTAAGTGATCTGGGCTTATTGCTTCTTTGATCGGTAACATTTTGCATATATAAAAAGGCCATTTTCAGAGTTTGAACAAGTCCATTTCTACCTGTGAGTTTTGGAATGTCTAAGATAATCAGAACAGGTACATATGTCTCTTATTTATACTTAACAGTGGTGGTGGTTATGTGTCGTGGAGTTGATTCTGACTCAGAGTGACCCTGCACAGGGTTTCTGAGGCTGTATATCTTTAAGGGAGCAGAAAGCCTCATCTTTCTCCTGCAGAACAGCTGGTAGTTTCAAACTGCTGACCTTGTGGTTCACATCCCAATTCATAACCACTATGCTACCAGAGTTCCTTACTAAGCAACAATAGCAACAGTGGTTGACTTACTTCTTTTCAAGTGAAGGCATATTTATAAAGCATATCACCATGGCTCTAAAGATAGTAGTACTCTACTCAAAGATGCCAGTGCTTAACTCAAAGAATGTGCCTGATCAGGCCATTTTGAATGTGTGAGATTCTCCACAATGCAGCCAATAATCTAATCTTAAGCATCAATCTGTTTAAAGGATTCATTTCACCTTTTCCAAGTCCCCCAGTCTGACATTACAAACCATTTATTTTTCCTGTTTCAGCTTCCAATTCAGTCAAATTGTAAAATATCCTCTCTGTCCCTGTTTTATTTTACTGGTTATAACAGAACTGGTTTAATGTCCTTTATTAAATAGTAAGTTGCCTGTAAATTGGATGCTCATAACCCAAGGATCCCTGTAATTTCTGGAGTCATTTTGCTGATGTAGAAGACACTGAAGTTTGCTATCCAAGCAGGCATTTTTAAACTAAAGTTTTTATCCAAATAACTGCAATTTTATTTCAAAATGCACCCTCTTCTGGGCTCAAAGGGTTTTGATGAAGATTGCAGTATTCTTTAACAAATGATCACTCTTTGCCACCTCTATCTTCTTTTTCTTCTTTTCTACAGTAGAGCAGTTTCCTCCCAATAGGTTTAGTTTGACCATGTGTCTCACTATAGGCAATGATATTGAGCTAGATACAATTGGGTATCAATGATCTGTGATGGTGCAATGGTTAAATGATAGACTATTAATGACAGGTTAAAGAAAAGGTCAGTAGTTCAAACCAACCTACCACTCTACAGGAGAGAAGATGTAGTGATGTACTTGCACAAAGATTACAGTTTATCAAACCCTAAGGGCTAGTTCTACTCGGTCATATGGAGTCACTAGGAGTCCAAATCAACTCAACATCAACTATCCTCATATTTCAACTTGTCTTAATGTAGTGGCTTGTGTGTTTCTATGATTCTGGAAGCTATGCCTCAAGTATTTTAATCAGCAGGGTCAACCATGGTAGACAATTTTCAGATGCGCTTCCAGATGAAGAAGGAGAGACAGACTAATTCTGAATATTTAGTCTCAGAAAATCTTATGTCCATGAGTAGCAATGGAACAGAATGTTGAACATTGAAACATGATGAAGAGTACCAGAATATTGTCAGATATACTGCTAGGAGATGAGACTGTCAGGTTGGAAGGCACTCAAAATATGACTGGGGGAAGAGCTGTCTCCTCAAAGTGGAGTTAAATGAGATGATGCTAATGAAGTAAAGCTAATAAGACCTTCATTTGCACAATTCAAATGAAGAGAAACAGTTGTAATTATCCATTAATAATCAGAACATGGGATTTTCAAAGTGTGAATCTAGAAAAATTGGAAATTGTAAAAAATGAAATGGAACATATAAATAACGATATCCTGTTCAAGCTCACTAGCCACTCCTTAGAAACTATATAGAAGGTCACTGTGGGTCATACTCATGGCACTTAACAACAATAACAACAGTTAGTGAGCTGAAATGGACTGATATTGACCATTTAGAACCTGACAACCACATGGTTTACTATGCCAGAATGGCAAATTGAAGAGGAATGATGTCACATTTATCATCAAAAAGAACTTATCAAGATCTGTCCTAAAGTACAACTCTGTCTGTGATAGCCACAAAGAAGACCAGTTAAAACCACTATTATTCAAATTTATTCAAAATCTTTCAAAAACTGGTACAGTACAGAAGGCACTCACTCATGTATGCCAAGAAAGTTGGAAGAAAACTACCTGGCCAATTGACTAGAACAGATGTATATTTCTGCCCATTACAAAGAGAGGTAAAATCATTAGACATATCATTAATATAATATGCAAGTAAAATTTTGCTAAAAATAATTTTTAAAAGGCTGCAAACTAGCAGTGACAAAGAACTTGCAGAGATTCAAGCCAGATTCAGATGAGGGCATAGTATGAGGTATATCAATAGTGATGTCAGATGGACCTTGGCTGCAAACCAAGAGAATACCAGAAAGATGTTTATCTGTGCTTCCTTGATTATGCAAAGGCTTTTGTATGTGTGGATCATAACAAACTCTGGACAGCATTGGAGGGATGAATATTCCAGAACACTTATTGTGCTCATGAGGAACTTGTGTCTAGAGGTAGTTGTTCAAACAGAGCAAGGGGCCACTGAATGGTTTAAGATTAGGAAAAATGGACTCCAGAAATGTATTTTTTCATAATATTTATTTAATCTGTGCTGAGCACATAATGTGAGAGCATATGATATGAAGAAAAATGTGGAATCAGTATTGGGAGAAGACTCATTAACAAATCTGCTGCTCAGTACATCTTTAGAGTGTTCAGGAACAAAGATGTCAGTTTGAGGACTAAGGTGTGTTTGAGGCAAGACATGGTATTTTCAATAACCTCAGATGCATGTGAAAGTTCCACAGTGAATAATGAAGACTGTATAAGAATTGATGCATTACAGTTATGATGTTGGATGAAATATTAAAGTACCATAAACTGCCAAAAGAACAAACAAGCAGTGTTGGGAGTACAGACAGAGTGCTCCTTGTAAACCAGGATGGCCACACTTCGTCTCTTGTATTTGTGACATAGTATCAGGAAGGACCAGTCACTTGAGAAAGATATCAAGTTTGGTAAAGTGGAGGGTAGAAGAAAATGAGGAAGAACCCATTGAGATGGATTGTCACAGTAGAAATGGCAATTGGCTCAAGCTTGGCAGTGATTGTGAGGTTGACACAGTGATATGTGGGCTCACTATGGGTCACTACCAAACAACAAAAGCTGATATTCTAGTTGTAGAGTGGAAAACAGTGTGCTTTTTCTCTGCAAACAACATAAATGAGAAACATTTCACCTCCCTTCCATAGGAAAGCATGAAGAATAAAAATTAAAATGTCAAATCTATACATTTATCTTAATTTATGAAAATTAAGTGTCTTTCAAATGTAAAATTTAAAAATTTCAGGAAAAGAACTCCCAAATGCGACAGAAGACATACTTGGAAATTCTATCACTTGTATATATTTGACAGTTTTATTATTTCTTAGAAATGTTCCGGTAGTACTATAACTTGAGGTTAGCCTAGGACCAGGCACTGTTTTGTTGTGTTGTTCATAAGGTCGCTATGAGTTGGTACTGACTTGATGGCACCTAACAACAACAACAAGGATAGATATATAATTTCCATCACAGCAAGAACTTGTTTCAAGTAGTCATAATATAGAACTTCTGAATATTAACACCTAAACAATATTTTGTTGTTGTTAAGTGTTGTGGAGTCAACTCGTAGCAACCCTGTATAGAGTTTGTGAGGAGTAGTCCTTTATTTCTTCTAGTGTTTTTAGGTATGCTAGATAAACAGAATAACAAATTATTCTACATATTAGCTGAATGCAGAATTTGTAGATTCTTTTACATGTATCTAGAGTCCTGGTGTGGCACTGTAACAAAAGCACTGGACCAGTAATCACACTGTAAGTGGTTCAAACCCACCAACAACTTCTGGGAAACTCTATACAGGCTCACTATGAGTCAGAACCACTTCACGGCACTTTAAAACAACAACACCAAGTATACATGTGTATATAGGGTGATGCACATTTTCTTATTTTAGCAGTGTCAGCTTAGATAACTTACATGTATTAATTACCTCTGCCTTTAGTTTGAATTCAATGGTTTATTATTCAAACTAGCACTTTTACTAAGTTACAAGATGAACACTTGCAAATAGATACTTGCAAAATATTTTGGTAAAAACTAAAGTGCTTCAATTCAGATTGCTCTGTTATGTAAGTTTCCTTTTCACATTAATGATTAGTCCAACATGAGCATTTGTTTCAATAATTTATTTAAAAATAGTTTTTTTGTCTGACTATAATTCTTCCATCAAATTTGCACCTTATGAACTTGTTTAAGTGGTTTATTATATAGAGGTAGATACTGTGCAAACAATTTTTGTTTAAATAGTAATATTATTCAATGTAACTATCATTATAAGACAAATGAACAGATAGTCAATAACTATATTTCCAACAGTAGAGACCTAATACATATATTCTGTAAAATAAAATCAGCTATCTCTTTACAGAAGCATTTCTTTTTATTTCAGGTGTATTGATGAATGTGTTCTAATGTCCTTTTGCATCCTTATAACCTTTATGTATGTCCAAAAATTGTTAAGTGCATGTTGGCAGACATCCATCAGCTCATTCCAGAATCTCTGAAATGGCTTTGGAAGGCTATATCTAGACTATATTCAGAAACTAATTTTGCCTTTTGATAGAAGGGTGATGTGATAAAGAATGCTGCTTTTTACAACAGGAATCACTTTTAATTTAAACAAAGAGGATATTATCAATATACTTCCTTGCCTGGGCTTTTACTAAATAACTGGGCTTTTTTCTTTATTTTAGCTTACTCTGATATCTACGACATTAAAAAATGATATCAGGGAGTGACCACCATCATTTCCTTAGGGACACTGTAGTTTTTAATTTATTGGCACAAGAAGGAGAGAGCTTAATTGTGAATTAAGTGATCTGGTTTGCGTTCTTCCTAGTACCATCTCTCTGTCAATTCTTAGAAATCTAAACTTTCCATAGGAGCCTAGTCTCTGCAGGCAACTTTGATCATTGCAAACATATATATATATTAGGTTGGTTAATATATATATATTATTAGGTTGGCTAATATTAACTTAAGGTACTACTCCTCCAGGAAAATGTTCAGACAATTAGAGAGAACAGAACATTAACGGCATAGCTTTGGCCTTATGATGAGCTGACAACTGACATCTTGTGAAAGTTTTTCAGGAACCACCTATTTTGAGGTACATTTCCTCATTGAGCAAACTTAGATCTGAAAAAAACAAAAAAAATGTTTTGTACATTGAACTTATATAAACCTTAAACACATAATAATTTTCTAATCTCTATATTAAATCTTTTATTTTCAGTGAATGTTTTGTATGCTAAAATATGTGCATTGTCTATTTCTGACGTGAGATACATGTATACCAGCAGCACATTTCTGAATCACTGGTTTTATTACATTTAAAGGTACAATGGTGATGTGACGGTGATGTGAAGACTGATCCATTTGATGATCCATCTATTGGCATTAGAACCATGTTCCAAATCATCTTTCTTTCTAGTGTCCAAATATTCCATCTGACCTTAGTGACAATTCATTTTAAAAAAATGATGAGCATTATGCTTGCTTTTTATTAGAAGTATGCATGCAAGAAGCATATTACAAAGGATGAAAAAATGTAACTACATGTTGCAATCTATTTCTTATGTAGGTCATTCTCTTTGATCCTCACTTGAAAGCATTACCATTTCCAGGAGCTGTTACAAAAAAAATAAAATAAAATAAAAAGCAATTACTACCACATCTCAGTTAGAGGAGCTTATGGTATTAAGGGTTCATCACATTTTTCGCTCTTCCTTTTTCCCATCTGAAAAACAGTGTTACATGGTTTCAGGCCAAAAAGTTGAGATTTTACTTTTCCATTAGGATATTTTTTTTCTTTTGTGTTAAAAAAATTCAACTTGTGAGTAGTTCTTTTTTTTAAAGCAATACTAAAAAATAGAGAAGAGATGCTCATCCTTTAACTGAACTAGGAAATGTAGTTAGGCAATGCTAAGTTTTTTAATGGCATCACTGAATATTAAAATGGCATTACTGCTTCAGTAAAATATTCCATATTATTCACAATAGTGTTTGAATTAAAAGAAATTTCATAAAATTTTAAATCAAGTAAGTTTATATTATATTAACTCCCATATTTGAATTTTTATAATCTGAATGTTCAAAAGCATTTTTAATTATATTTTACTAATTTACTCTTTAGGCAAAGTAGGATATTGTTATTAATATTTTATCAATAGGGAAGCTGGGCCAGCAATGATAAGAATTTCCAAAGACCAAGTTGGAATGTGTGTCAATATTGAAATCAGAATCTTTCCTCTTTGAAACATAAACATTTAATAGACTATTTAATATGTAAAAACAGTAATCACTTGGTTGAAATATCTAAAATTGGGAGCCTAATTTGTTAAGATCCTAAGTATGACGTATTTCTATTTCACAATGCCTTTTATAATTTTAAGTCCTTATTCTTTCATGAAACTTCACTATTCTTTTAGAAGTCTTGTGAATTTCTTGAAATCTTATGGTCTTCATACCTCTCAAATAAATAACTGAAAATGGGATATGAGAGATTACACTTCTCTTCCCTTAAAATGCTTTCTATTTATAATATACAACAACTTGTTTCTATTTTCTAACAGTCTTGAACTGCACAACTTAAAATATTTTCCACATATAGAATAGAAATAGATCATCTCCAATTTACATTTTAAGTTCTGCTATGTGAGTTCTTTAATGCATACAAATTAAAACATTGCACTTGGAGCAATTCCAGCTATACTATTCATTTATGTATTTAATTTTGGATAAGTTCATTAACTATATGACTTTCTCTTAGTTAATTTAAGATGGTTAAAAAAAATTATACCTGCTACAGTTATTAGTAATTAAATTGTCGTTTTGTATGACAATATGTAGATTATTATAAGTATTCAATAATATTTCCTTCCCCTTTTTACAAAAGCATATTGTCAATTTCCTTAATAATTGATAACAGTACAAGACCATTTGTATAATTACATTAAAGGATTTAAATTTAAAGTGATCATCTTCAGTGCTCATTCATGGGAAGACTGAGCAAAATCAGCACCTAGAGCTCTGGTAGTGTAGTGGTTACAAATCGGGCTGCAACCCTCAAGTTCAGTAGTCTGAAACTACCAGCTGTTCCGCGGGAGAAAGATGAGGCTTTCTGCTCCCGTAAAGATTTACAACCTCAGAAACACTGAGTCAGAAACGACTCCACGGCACATAACAACAACAATGGAGCAAATATACAGTGCTCAATTATCTGTATTCCTTAACAGATATTCTATGCCTAAAGATATCAGCACGTTTCCTATCTCTCTTTTCACTTTTCTTGTCAACTGCTACAATATTTAACAAAGTTGGGATTAAATAAAGCAGGGTATCAGAATAGTGTATTATGTTTTGTTGAACAGAATTGCATAGGGTAGCTAAGAAACAAAACTGACTAGAGGACACTCAAAGACAGGAAGAATGGAGTAGATTTTACTATGATTTCATCTTCACTTACAAGATTTAGGCAGGAAATTTCACCAATGTGTCAAGAAATCTTTGAATCAAATTAAGAGTTTTATCATTATTATTTAATCATGAGTTATTTTTAAGCTTAATGGAAAATTAAAGCACATCAAAAATGCACTTACTACTATATTTTTGGACTTGAAACATATACTTATGAAGATCACAGAGCACAGCCTTCAATATGGATTACATCTCAATGTTAAGAAGACAAAAATCCTCACCACTGGAACAATAAACAGCATTCTTATCAATGGAGAAGAGATTGAAGTTGTCAAGGACTTCATTCTTCTTGGATCAACTGTCAACATTCGCGGAAGCAGCGAAGTCAGCTTGAGGACTAAGGTGCGCCTGACCCAAGCCATGGTATTTTCAATAACCTCATATGGATGCGAAAGCTGGACAGTGAATAAGGAAGAACGTAGAAGAATCGATGCTTTTGAGTTGCGGTGTTGGAGGAGAATACTGAAAGTGCCATGGACTTCCAAAAGAACCAACAGATCTGTTTTGGAAGAAGTGCAACCAGAGTGCTCCTTGGAGGCCAAGATGGCTAAGCTTCGTCTCTCCTACTTTGGACACATTGTCTGGAGAGAACAGTCGCTGAAGAAGGATGTCATGCTGGGTAAGATGGAGGGTCAGAGAAAAAGAGGAAGACCCCCAACGAGATGGATCAGCCAGGTGGCATCATTGATGGCCTCAAGTGTGGCAGCAGTAGTGAAGTTGGCCCAGATTCGGACATTGTTTCGTTCTGCTGTGCATGGGGTCGCTATGAGTCGGTGGCACCTGATAATAACAACAACTATATTATTACCATTGCTACTATAGTATTATAAAACTACTATATTAGGAGTCCTGGTGTGGCACTTTGGGTTAATGAGCTGGACTGCAAATTTGGTTTGATTTGCAAGGTCAATGGTTCAAGCTTACCAGCTGCTCCTCAGAAACCCTATACAGGCTCGTTATGAATCAGAATTGACTTGATGACACTTAACAACGATAACAACAGCAACTGTATTATCATAAAAACATAAAGTTTAGAAAAAACTGAAATGATTTAGATATCTTAAAGTAAAAAGATCAGACATTTAAAGTATTTTATAGATTCTAACAGCTTCACATCCTCTGTAATTCACATAGTTTCATTACATTCATTTTTCTATCATTAATTCAAATATTGAAGATTTCAATATCAAGGAGTTCAATAATGTCTCGCAATTTATCATCTATCCCTTATTATCTCCTTTTCTGATATGGAAAAGTAGACAAATCACTATAGATATATTCCTTTAGATTCAATACCAACCTTTCTTTTCTTTCTCTTCACTTTATATTATTTCCCAACTTTATTGGTTCTAAATTCAGTAATTTCAACATTTTCACTTGCTGTCATTCTGTACTATCAAGTCAGTTCCAAATCTTTGTAACCCTGTGTACAATTTCTGAGGCTGTAAATCTCTACAGGAGTAGAAAGCCTCATCTTTCTCTAGTAGAGTGGCTAGTGGATTCAAACCACCATACCAGCAGGGCTTCCATTTCATTTCCTAGTATAATGGAATTGGGAATGTGTTCTTCCTCTGTAGGGCCTTCCCAAAGACCATCATGGTGATGGCTTCATTTATCTCCTAGATGCAATTATATTGCATCGCATTTTTATTTCAAGTATCAGTCTCCACACATATGACTCACAGATACCAACAATATGCAAATGTTTCAAAAGTTTTCTACTTGCCTTTACACATGCTTGCTCTAGGATTATTATCATATGACTCTGTTGCTCAAGTTATAAGTTTCAGAATTTTGTTCAATTCCAACTCTCAGGTAATCCAATCAGAGACAAATTGTTCTAACTCCAAAATATCTTTGGAATATACCTTTATCTTCATTCCTATTGCTATTTCAGCACAGAATGAATCATTTCTTTATGTTGTATAGTCTCTTCCTAACTGGTCCTACTGCAGTTTCTCATTCATAGTAAGGATTTGTCCGGTGTGGTGCTGTGGGTTAATGCGCCAGACTGCAAATCCATTTGAACTGCAAGGTCGGCGGTTCAAACTCACCAGCTGCTTCTCAGAAACTCTATACATAGTCGCTATGGGTGGGAACCAACTCGACGGCGCTTCACAATGACAACAAATAAATATAAATATTTAACTTTTCTATCTTGATGCTAAAGGAGCTCTGGTAGCGTAGTGGTTAGGAATCGGGCTGCGAACCTTAAGGTCAGCGGTTCGCGGGAGAAAGATGAGGCTTTCTACTCCCGTAAAGATTTACACCCTTGTAAACCCTGTACAGGGTCGCTATGGGTCGGAATCGACTCGACGGCAACAACAACAACATCTTGATGCTAAAGTCACATTTCTGAAATCCAAATCTAAGCATGAGACTTAGCATCTTAGAAATAAAGTTGAATTACTCTGCATGAGTTCAGTGATGCTACAGAAACTCCTCCTGGGCCATGTGGTCTTCCATAAAGGATGGAGATGCAAACAACCTCCAATCCAGAAACTCCTCCTGGGCCATATGGTCTTCCATGAAGGATGGAGATGCAAACAACCTCCAAGTTAAATTGAGATTTAAAAAACAATATATCAGAATGGCCTCCACATAAAGAGAACTCATCTTTAAATTGGAAAGTCCTTTAAGAAGTTTGTGGGAAAATGGAAATAAAAGAACAATAGATTTATAAACATATATATCTATATACACACATACATACATACACACACATATATATAGTATTATATTTTTGTGTGTGAAAATTATGTAGTGAACTTCTTAATGATAATAACTAACTAATATATAATGCTAAAGAATTAATTTATTATATTAACCTCATGGGAGTCCTGGAGCTATACAGGATAAGCACTGGACTGCAAAGTCAGTTTGAACTGCAAGGTTGGCAGTTCAGACTCACCAGCTGTTTGTCAAAAATCCTATATAAGGTCTCTATGCGTCAGAATCTACTCAATTGTACTTAATAACAACAACATGGGAACCAAGGGATGCAATTTAGAATTGATATTTGCATTAGTTTTCTATTGTTGTTTTGTTAAATTAATATAAACTTATTGATATAAAACATCATGCAGTTATTATTTTACAGTTCTGGAGTTCAGAAAACTGTTATCAGTTTGACTAAGCTATAATCAATGTATTGGATGGAATGAAATCTTCTGTATGTAGGCTTTGAGGTGGTGATAAATTCCCTTGCTTTTTTTCAGTTTCTTCTGATGGCTGCCTAGAAGCATTCCTTGGTTTGTGATTTCCTTTTCCATCTCCAAGTCACATCACTTTAATCTCTGCTTTCATTAACATATCTCCATTAAATCTTCTGTAGTCAAAATTAACCTTAATACCCTCTTATTATTAATTGTGACTTTAATGAGAGCTCATCTAAATAATGCAGAATAATCTCCCTTAGTATCGTTACTTTAAAAACAACTGCAAAGTCTTTTCTTATACAGAAACATATACAGTAACATTCTCAGATTCTAGGAATTAACACCTGAATATATTTGGAGTCATCATCCCAGCTGTCACAATGCTCCAGTCCCCAACATATTTTCTATATGCTTCTTTAGTTCTATATACCGCTGCCTCACTCTTATTTGACATACTGAAGGATGATCTCTTCAAGGAGGTTTTTCGTGCCTCTCACTACATTAAAGATTTAGACATTCTTTTCAATACCATTCCATTAAATTCTGTACTATCTCTGTTCTATGAATCATTGCTCTTTATCTCCCTTGATACTCTGTTTTTTGTTTGTTTGTTTGTTTTTGAAGTATTTTCATCTTGCAATCCTAGTAATAAGAACAATGATGGACCCAAGGTATGTTATGTTATGATATGTTGATATGGTTGTTAAGTGCCATTGAGACAGTTCTGACTCCATGCAATCCCATACAGTATTTCTGAGACTTGAAAAATAAAATTGTTGAAGGAACAGAAATTCTCATCTTTCTGCTATAGAGAAGCTGGTGGTCTTCAACCACCAGTCCTGTGTTCCACAGTTTCTTGTTAATCCTACAGAGCCACTACACTCCTCAAGATAAGATCTAGTACATATTTTTCCTGTATAATACCTAAAATTTTTATTTATAAAATTCCTTACATAAGCACTTGACATACAATGTTTACTGTATATGATCATATGCAATGAATTGATCAATTAGCAAGAACTTAAATATCTATTATTGAAGTCCTGGTGTGGCACTGTAGGATAAGCACAGGACTTCTAATCTCAAAGTTAATCTAATCTCAAGTCACTCCTAGAAACCTATATAGGGTTCTATGAGTCAGAACTGACTCAATGACACTTAACAACAATATAAGTAGTTTTTATGATTTAAAAAATTTTCAAATACCATTAATTTATTTGAAGATAAATCCAATAAGTGATAAAGGAGCAAACAATAGCCCTTTGGACAAATTTGTATAAACAATTTCCTACAGTTTTACCTTCTTTTTACATTATATAACTGTACAAAATAAACAGAACAGTTATAAAAATTACTTAAAATAATCACATTAAAATTATATTTTTAGTAGACAAATGTGGATCAAAGTTAATTTTTACTCCTTTTAATATATAAGCTATGAGGTGGTGGCGGTGGTGGTACAAGCTCAAGTTGGCTCTGACACATAGTGACACTGTGTGTGTTTCTGAGACTATATAGTCTTCTCAGGAACAGAGAACCTCATATAACCTACATATATGTTGTTGTTAAATGTCGTTGAGTCGGTTGCGACCCATAGAGCCCCTATAGTATTTCTGAGTTGGGGCTATGAGTTTGAACACCTGATCTTGTGGTTCAAACTAACTTTGCAGTCCAGCACATGCATTAACTCACAGCAATACACCAGGACTCCTCATATATGTTCAATACTTTTATTTAAAATACTCAATTTTAGACAAAAATTTTATTGTTTTTCAGTGATAAAATACTCCTAAAGTCTTCTTTAAAAATAAAACAAAAGAAACACATGATCCTATAGATCGATGCAGTAAAGGCATTTGACAAAGCCAACATCCATTCCTAGTAATACAAAAATAAAAACAAAATAGGAGTAGAAGAAAATTCCCAACAGAATTAAGGGCATATATGCAAAGCCAACAGTTAACTCTACTCTCAAAATAGAGAAACTAAAAGGAATATTCTTAGAAAAAGGAACCAGATAAAGATGCCTTTTTTCACACTCCTATCCAATATTTTTGAGACAGTTCCAAATCAGAGCTATGCTGTATAGAGTTTCCAAGGAGCAGCTGATGAATTTGAACTGCTGACTTCATGGTTCCAACCTATTTTGCAGTCCAGTGCATTATCCCACAGCACCATACCAAGACTCCTATAAAGCAAGAAAGGGAAAGTAAAGGCATGCTAATTAGCAAATGAGAGGTCAAACTCTCTATATTCAGGTAGTAATGTAGTATGATTTTTAAAGCTTTTTTTTATGAATTAAGTGATAGTTTACACTGTAGAAAATCAGTTTTGCACTCAACAAATCATATTTTGTTTCTCTGCAATGATCCCAATCACCTCCATGCACCTTTGGTTAATAGTATTTGTCTCTATTCCTTTTTTTTTAATATACTCAAAAACACACATGAATATATAATAATTTAAGCAACCCAAGGACACATTCTGCAAGCCTGCCTCCTGGCTGCCAGCATGCAGACTTTCTCTTTAAATAAGTCTAGAGTCCTCAACTTCTCTGTGTCTCCATGCCATCACATCTGCCTCCATCTCTGGTGTCACTGCTTCTCTGGTTAGGATCCCACGTTTCACTCTTGCTCTTCCCTATTGATGGTCCTAGAATGCAAGATTAACTGTTGTTACTGTTAAAATGTTGTTGTTATGAATCAGTACTGACTTGATGGTACCTAGCAACAACAACTGTTGTTAAGTGTCATCGAGTTGGTTACAACTCATAGTGACCCTGTATAGGGTTTCCAAAAAAGCAGCTAGTAGGTTTGAACTGCTGCCCTGCTGAACCACAGTTCAGTGAACACACAACTTCTACCATTGCATTCATTTCTATTGCAACTGTTGTTGTTGTTAAGTGCCGTCGAGTCGGTTTCGACCCATAGCGACCCTTAATAGGGTTTCCGAGGCTGTAAATCTTTACGGGAGCAGATCGCCTCATCTTTCTCCCGCGGAGCAGCTGGTAGTTTCGAACTGCTGACCTTCCGGTTCGCAGCCCGATTCGTAACCACTACGCTACCAGAGCTCCTTTGCAACTAGTCATTATAAAAATTATTCAGTATTGAAAAAAAAAAAAAAAAAACCTACCCACATCTCCTTTCATCACACTCAACTAGACAACATAAAGAAGTATCCACCTCCCCTTCTTGTTCTGAATATAAACTGCTTCTTGAAAACTTGTTAACCAGCTACTTTGTATCTTTATATTGTTGTTAGGTGCCATTGAGTCAGTACCAACTCATAGCAAACCTATGCACAGTATAAACACTTCTCGTTACTGGGCCATCCTGTTGCCACGCTTAAACCTATTGATGCTGCCTTTTGGCCAATCCATTTCTCTGGGAAGCTTCCCCTTTTTCTCTGACCCTACACCTTACCAAACATGATATACTTCTCCAGTGAATCATCCCTCCTGACAACATGTCCTAAGCATGAGAGAAGTTTGGCCATCCTAGCTTCCAAGGAGCACTCTGGCTGCACTTCTTCCAAAACAGATCTATTGGTTCTTTTGGCAGCCCATGGCACTTTTAGTATTCTCTTCCAACACCATAACTAAAAGGCATCAATTATTTCTGATCTTCCTTATTCACTGTGCAGCTTTTGTATGCATATGAGGTTATTGAAAATACTTTGTCTTGGGTCAGGTGCACCCTAGTCTTAACACTGACATCTTTGCTCTTCAATGCTTTAAAAAGGTCTTGTGCAGCAGATTTGCCCAATACAATATGTTGTTTGATTTCTTGACTGCTGCTTCCATGAGTGTTGATAGTTGGTCCAAGTCCTTGGCAACTTCAATCTTTTGTCCATTGATAAGAATGTTGTTTATTGGTCCAGTGGTGACGATCTTTGTCTTCTTTACATTGAGATGCAATCGATACTGAAGGCTGTGCTCTTTGATCTTCATCAGTAAATATTTGAAGTCTTCTTCACTTTCAGCAAGAAAGTGAAGTTCTCTGGAAGTTCTCTGTCAATGTTTATTTGCTGCCGTTTCTGTACTACCTTCCGTACAACTTTACTCACATAAGATATCAAAGATATTAACCACTGATTTCAGCATTCTGTTGGGTCACTTCTCTTTGGAATGGGCACAAATATGGATCTCTTCCAATCAGTCGGCCAAATAGTTTTCTTCCAAATTTCTTGGCATAGATGAGTGAATGCTTCCTGAGCCACCTCACTTTTTTGAAAGATTTCAATTTTTATTCCATCAATTCCTGGTGCCTTGTTCTTTGCCAATTCCTTCAATGAACCTTGGATTTCTTCCTTCAAAATCATTGGCTCTTGATCATATGCTACCTCTTGAAATGGTTGAACATCAACCATTTTCTTTTGGTACAGTGACTCTGTGTATTCCTTCCATCTTCTTGCAATGCTTTCTGCATTATTCAATAATCTGCCCAGATGATTCTTCAATAACGAAAGTCAAGGCTTGAATTTTTTCTTCAGGTCTCCCAGCTTGAGAAATGCTCAGCATGTTCTTCTATTTTGGTTTTCTGACTCCAGAATTTTGCACATTTTGTTGTAATATTGACTTTATCTTCACGAGCTGATCTTTGAAATTTTCTTTTCAGCTCCTGTACCTCCTCATGTCTTTAATTTGCTTTAGCATCTCTATGCAGGAAGCATTGAAATGCAACTCATAGCAAAGGCTCTGGTCTTTGATCTTCATCACTAAGTATATTAAATCCTCTTCACTTTCAGGAAGCAATGTTGTATAATCTGCAAATCACAAGTTCTTAATGAGTCTTCCTCTAATCCTGACAACACAGGTTTTCCTCATATAATTCAGTTCCTCAGTTTATTTGCTCAGCATACAGATTGAGTAAGTATGGTGAAAGAACACATCTCTGGTGCAAACTTTTCCTAATTTAAAAATATTAACTATTCCCTTGTTCTTCTCGACCATCTTTCTATTAGTTTGTGTACAGTTTCCTCCTGAGCACACATTAGTGTTCTAGAATACTCGTTTTCTGCAATGTTTTCTGTAGCTTGTCATGATACACACAGTGTAAAGTCAATAAAGCACAGGTAAACATCTTTCTGTTATTCTTTGCTTTCAGCCAAGGTCCACTTCATGTTAGCCATCATATCCCTTTTTCCACATCCTTGGCTGAATCCAGCTTGAGCCTCTGGAAATTTCATTAAAATGTACTATTGCAGTTGTTTTTGAATTATCTTTAGTGTAATTTTTATTTGCATGTGATATTAATTATATTGTGCAATGATTTCCAAATTCATTTGGATAATCTCTCTTTGGAATGGGCAAAAATATGGATCTCTTCCAATCAGTTGGACAGATAGCTGTCTTCAAAATTTCTTATCATAGATGAGTGAGTGCCTTCAGTGTCACATCATTTTGTTGATTGATTTCAATTTATATTCCATTAATTCCTGCATCCTTGTTTTATAGCAATGCCTTCAGTGCACCTTGGACTTCTTCCTTCAATATCATTGGCTCGTATTTATATGCTACCTCTTGAAATGGTTGATCACGGATCATTATTTATTTATTTATTTATTTAATAAAGTGATTCCATGTAGTCCATCATACTTTTTTTATACGTTTGGGGTCATTCAATATTTTGTCATTAGAAATCTTCCATATTGCAAGTCAAGACTTGAATTTATTTCTTCAGTTCTTTCAACTTGAGAAATGCTTAGCATGTTCTTCTCTTCCGGTTTTTTAACTCCAAGTCTTTGTGTATTTCATTATCTTACTTAACTTTGTCTTATCAAGCTACCCTTTGAAATTTTCTGTTCAACAGCTCTTTTGCCTCCTTATTTCTTCCATTTGTTTTTGCATGCCTGCACTGAGGAGCTACCAGCCGCTCTGCGGGAGAAAGATGAGGCTTTCTACTTCCATAAAGATTTACACCCACGGAAACCCTGTACAGGGTCACTATGGATCGGAACCGACTCGATGGCACTTAACAACAATAACACTGAAGAGCAAGATTCATACTCTCTTCAGACATCCGTTTTGCGTCTTCTATTCGTTATTGTCTTCTTACTGACTTTTTGCTTTCTTTCTGTATGATGTTCTTGACTTCATCCGACAAGTCTTTTGATCTTTGGTCATTAGTATCTAATTCATTAAATCTGTTTTTGAGATGATCTTTAAATTCAGGTGGGATATGTCTAAGGTCATATTTTGGCTCTTGTGGACTAGTTTTAATTTTCTTGAACTTCAGCCTGAACTTGTATATAAGCAGTTAGATGGTCTGTTCCACAATCTACTCAAAGCCTTGTTTTGGTTGGTAATATGGAGCTTTTCTACCATGTTTTTCCACAGATGTAGTCAATTTTATTTCTGTGTAGTCCATCTGATGAGTTCCATGTGTATTGTCATCTTTTATGTTTTTTGTTTTTTGTTTTTTTTTTAATAAAAGGTATTTCCAATGAAGAATTCATTGGTCTTGCAAAATTCTATCATGTGATCTCCAGCATCATTTCTATAATCAAAGCCATAATTTCCATCTATTATTCCTTCCTCATTTTTTTTTTTTTTTTTACAACTTTTGCTTTCCAGTTGCCAATAATCATCTTCCTCTTAGGTTTAAGGATATTATCCTATCATAGTTAGTGTTATACTTCAAGATAGATCTTGAAATGCTCTTTTTGATGATGAATGCAATGCCATTACTCTTCAATCTGTTATTTCTGACATAGTAAACCATATGATTGTCAAAATAAAAATGGCCAATATCAGTCCATTTCAGCTCACTGATGCCTAGGATATTGATGTTTATGCTTTCCATTCCATTCTTGAAAACATCCAATTTTTCTAGATTCATATTTAATACATTCTATGTTCAGATTATTAACAGATGTTACAGCTGTTTCTCCTCATCTTTCCCATCAATAAATGAAGGTCTTGAGAGATTAACTCTATATATGTCATTAAGGTCAACTCTACTTTAAGAAGGCAGCTCTCCTACAGTCATATTTTGAGTGCCTTCCATCCTCTAGGGCTCATCTTATGACACTGTATTTGATAATATTCTAGGGCTCTTCATCATGTTTCAATATCCTGGTCCTATCTGACAGTGTTCCACTGCTATTTATAAGATTTTCAGTAACTAAATATTCAGGAGTATTCCATCTTTCCTTCTTCCTAATGAGTCTTAGTCTTGAAGGTCAACTGAAAACTGTTCATCATGGATGACTGACTGTGCTGTTATTTAAATAATAATTGGCATATGTTGCAAAATTACAATAACATGCAAGCCACCACGATTACAACAAACTGACATGCAAGTGCCCTGCCAATTTGGGTTTCACATCCCTGAAACTAAGATGGTGAGTGTTATCCTCCAGAATTACTTCTGAACTGCAGATTTGGGCTTTGATTATGGATCCTAGTAAAATGAAATCCTTGACAATATTAACCTCTATTTCCTTTATCATGATGTAACTTATTTGTCCAATTGTGAGTCCTTGTGTGATGCTATGGGATATAGCATTGGACCACAACGTCAGTTTTAACCACAAGGTTGGTGATTCAACCACTTCTTGGAAACTCTATACAGGGTTGCTATGGCTAGGAAATGACTTGACAACACTTTGGAATTAAATAAAAATTATATTTGTAAATAAATATCAGAAGGCAAAAGTAATTATTAATTCAATGGTACAAATAACTGATGACAATGGTTCATATGTTAAATTGACTTTAGAGGTTTATTAGATCAGATATACTTAAAATCTCATCTAGTTTTCCAATCTTAAATGGCTAATATGAAAAGGGAACTCCATTTATAAATGTATGGTAAATTACGTAGAAAGAAGTTTTATATACCTAAGATATGCTTTGCAATTATCCACAATAAAGAGAATGCAGCTGAGTCATTTTTACTAATTTAAAGGTACTTGTAAATACTAGACATTTGTAAGGATTTTCTCTTAGTGCCAGCATAGCATAATTTAGTGTATTTATCATTGTTCTTTTACTGTATTCATAGTTGATTTATTGTACTGAAGGAGTTAATATGTTTCTTTAAGAATTCAATGCGTTATCAGGAAGGATATTGATGTAAAACAGAATCTAATTTATTATACAAGATCCTTTATAATCTGTGATTTGTATTACAGATTATCCACTAACAATATAATTAGTAAACATACTATTATAATAAAGAGACTGGGTTATATATCATAGTATCAAATTATGTCAACATTTTGAACCAAAACAAAAACGTTTGATTGTATTCCACCAACATTTATAATCTTTCTTTATGAATAATGGTTCAATATAAAAGAATGTATATAATGACACAGACTTGCATTTTACTTGCATGTAATTATTGATAAGAAAAGTGTAATGTCTTCAATGAAACCATATTAAAAAGTGACAACAATAACAAAGAAATCACTGCATTTATTCATTCACTACTCATGTTAAACAGGGCTAGGAGCTCTATTTCTAACATATCTGTGCAAATAATAAGTGCCTTAATGCTAAAACAGCCAGTACAATGTCCTTTTCATGGAAAAGCAGAATATTATCTTGTGTTAATTATTAAAAATGTTTATTTTGTGAAGGAATAATCTAGCTCTCTTAAATTTATTAGTCACCTCATTTGGAAGGCAATGAAATGAACATCTAGATACTACTTTTTGCTGTTCTTTTTGAATTTGGTGTATATATACTTGTTAAGAAATAATAAT
Source organism: Chrysochloris asiatica (assembly GCF_000296735.1). Taxonomy (NCBI): domain Eukaryota; kingdom Metazoa; phylum Chordata; class Mammalia; order Afrosoricida; family Chrysochloridae; genus Chrysochloris; species Chrysochloris asiatica. The sequence goes on along the minus strand of NW_006408747.1, from coordinate 3,547,655 downwards.
CCTTAAAAATATCAACAAAGAATTATAAGAGCTATAGTCCTTGCATTAAAAATTTTAAACACTGTGTATCATTGAGTATAATGGAATCAATCCAGATTACATACTGAAAAAAACTACTAATAAAAGAAAATATATTTCAAATACTAATTGCTCCAAGGTTTTACCTCAGTCAGAAAGAATTGGGTGTTAATGAGCTTTTGGTTCTCATAAGAGTAAATTAAATTTACACAGATATATCTCTTATCCATAGCCATAGATTACACCATAGAATCCCAGCTGGAGATATTGTTAACACTTTCAATTGGTCACCATGGGGCTCAGCATGGGAGGTTGTATGCATATTGTAATTTCTTTACTAATGAAAAGATAACTTGAAAAGTTTTCCTACTCACAGTAGGTGAATCATATCATATACAAAAGAAAAAGTTAAAAAATAAGACATTTTACAAAAATCAGCAATCAAGGTACCTAGCTCTGAGTAATCACAATAAAAATCAGTTATGTTTTAAGATTATCAGACTACTCAGAGTTCCTAAAATAGCAATTTATTCTAAATATAAAAACAATCAAATTACATTTAGTATAAATGTTGAGTAATTATTATGAACCTAACTTGGATCTTATAACTCAGTATGTGCAAACACATTTGCTACATTTTAAAAAGCTCTTTGAAATGTAGCTATATAAAGATCCATGCTGAAAAATAACCTGTTTTCTTCATTGAACATGAGTAAAACTTCAAAACAATATATAGAAAATAAATAAAAAGGAAATAAAATTAGATTAAATAAATTCATGAACATGTTATTTATCTCAGTGTATTCCTTTTTTTTTTCATGAAATATGCTCCATTATTTATTTGTTATTTATTTTACCAGAAAATCATAGTAAGTCAACAGAATAGTAAGATCAATACATATATACATACAATTTTTTCATGTAAGTCATAGTGCATGACAATTTAATAATCATACATAAACATTTTAAGTACAAATTTTAGGCCCTAACACGAAAATGTTAAGAGACACTCTTCTTGCACATTATTCATTGTGAAAATGAACAGATCTCTAGTGGGAAAACTACTTCCATAAAGAAATAATGTTTTGCTAGTGCAGTTCTGCCTATGCATACTATAAGCTTTCAGATTTGATCTAGGATTCATCCTGAAAAGGGTCTTACTGTATGTTGGAATCTGCTCTTGTTGTTGTTGTTGTTGTCAGGTGCCATCGAGTCGGAACCGACTCATAGTGACCCCATGCACAGCAGAACGAAACAATGCTCGATCCTGGGCCAACCTCACCAACGCTGCCACCCCCGAGTCCATCAATGATGCCACCTGGCCGATCCATCTCGTTGGAGGTCTTCCTCTTTTTCTCTGACCCTCCACCCTACCCAGCATGTCATCCTTCTCCAACGATTGTTTCCTCCGGACTACATGTCCAAAGTAGGAGAGACGAAGCTTAGCCATCCTGGCCTCCAAGGAGCACTCTGGCTGCACTTCTTCCAAAACAGATCTATTGGTTCTTTTGGCAGTCCATGGCACCCTCAGTATTCTCCTCCAACACCACAACTCAAAGGCATCAATTCTTCTACGATCCTCTTTATTCACTGTCCAGCTTTCGCACCCATATGAGGCTATTGAAAACACAATGGCCTGGGTCAGGCGCACCCTAGTCCTCAAGCTGACATCTCTGCTCTTCAATACTTTAAGTTCCTGTGCAGCATATTTGCCCAGTGCAATAAGTCGTCTGATCTCTTGACTGCTACTTCCGCGAGTGTTGATTTATTTTAGTCTACACTCATGAAAGTGCTCTATGGATTTATTTTAAAGGAAACAATTTATTCTTTTTTATTCTCCAAGGCATGCGTTGAAATGTTTGATAGTGGACTATGACCATAGTTGTTTTTGTTTCATTTTGTTTTGTTTAATTTTTATTGTGAATTAAGTAATAGTTTACATGGGAGAACATCAGTTCTCATCTGACTTATCCTATTATATTTTACTTCATTGTAATGATTACAATCATTATCATCATTCAACAGTATTTACTTCTATTCCTTTTGGGTTTTTCTTGTTTTTGATGTACACAAAAACACTCAGGAATATATAATTTTTTAAACAACCAAAGAGCACATCCTGCAAGCATGCCTTCTGGTTGCCAGCACACAACTTTTCTCTTTCCATGAGTGTAGACTCCTCAGCTGCTCTATCTCTCCATGTCATCATCTCTGCTTCCACTCTTGTGCCATTGCTTCTATGGATAGATCCGACATTCTACTCATGCTCTTCTCCCTTAATGGTCCTAGGGTCCTATGGTCTTCTGTTCCTGGAATGTAAGATTAACTACTCCCCACATTTGTTTCAAAACTTCTATATTTATAGATGTGACAATCACAATTAGTCATGAAAACAATTACTCAATATTGAATCATTAGAATCTTATCCCCATCTCCTTTCAACAGACCTGTCTTGACAAGATGAAAACTATTCACTAGCAGTTCTACTTTCCCTCACACATTCTGACACTAAACTCTCTTTTGAACACTTGTACATCAGTCATTATGTTCCTTTATTGACCCCTCCCCCCCCATTTTAGGTAGCCAATGTCTAAGTTGCGCATCCCTATCAGCCCTGTGTACAGAGGGGATAGGATTGATACTTGATGTGAAGTTCCTTCCCTCTCAATTGATATTTTGAGCTACTACACCCATAAGAGCAAGGCAAGATCCTCAAATTGTAGCAATTTACACTTATTTCCTTTATCAAATTTTTTTTTTTATCTTCCTCTAGTCAAGTTCTGATCGCCAAGCCTTCCAAACTTTGGCAAATGGGAACTATCTGCAAGTTTTAGCATTCTTGTGTGTCTCCCCTTACTTCATATCAGCTGGATGCTTCACTATCAACTATAGCCCTCCATGGCTATACCCTTGTCCATGGCCTTAGGAGTTCCCAACTTTCATCATACTTGGGCCCAACCAGCCCTTCCTTGTCTCTCTCTCATCTCCAGACCAACATCTCAGGTGTCTATGGAATGTGCTAGAACTCAGCCCATATTTTCAATGCTGCCTTTCCTCCACTACCACTCACCAGTAGACCAAGGTGGTTGCCAGCAAGTTTGCATGCCTGCTCATGTGTTCTGTTTGAGTTTCAGTCTTGGAGGGGGGTTTGTCCTGAAGGGTCTTGATTGCTTGCCTTGATGGATCCATGGCAAACATTTTGCTTCTTTTTTTATTGCTTTTTTTTTTTTAAGTTTTGATTGTGAATTGAGTGATCGATTGAGTGATCATGGGAACACATGAGTTTTACACTCACCATCTCACTGCAACTGCAATGATTACAATCTACTCCTTACATCATCATTCAACAGTATTTGCTTCTGTTCCCTACGGGAGTTTTTTTGTTTTGCTTTTGTTTTTTGGAGGGAAGTGTACACAAAAACACTTTGGAAGATCTACTCATTTAAACAACCAAAGGACACATTCTACAAGTCTACTTCCTTACCGCTAGAACTAAGCCTTTTTCTTTCCATGAGTCTAGAGACTTCAGCTGCTCTATTCCTCCATCTGATGTCACTGCTTCTCTGGATAGGGTACCACATTCCGCTTGTGCTCTTCTTCCTGGATGGTCGTAGGGTCCTCTGTTTCTGATCAGTAAGTTTAACTGCTCCTCCCTTTTTGTTACACACATTCAACCTTACAGTTGTGACAGTCACATTTAAGTCATGATAACAATTATCCACTATTGAATCATAAGAATCTTATCCCCATCTCTTTTCAACACACCCATCTAGACAAGATGAAAACTATTTAGTGGGGATTTTAATTTGTACCAAAAGGAAATGGTTAATGTTCAACCATTTCAAGAGATACCATATGAACAAGAGCCAATGATACTCAGAGAGGAAGTCCAAAGTGCA
>NW_006408747.1:3537338-3542363 GCF_000296735.1 Chrysochloris asiatica | reverse complement strand
GGTTGGCCCAGGATCGAACATTGTTTCGTTCTGCTGTGCATGGGGTCACTATGAGTCGGTTCCGACTCGATGGCACCTGACAACAACAACAACAACAACTAATTTCCCCTACACACTCTGAAACTAAACTCTCTTAAAAAAAGTCACTTTGTGCCTTTATCACCCGATCATTTTAGATAGCCATTTTAGGTAGCCATCCCTATCAAACCTGTGTACAGACAGGATAGGAGTGATCCTTGATGTAAATATGCCTTCCCTCTCAGTTGGTATTTTGAACTACTACATCCATAAGTATAGGTCAAGTTCATCTAATTGTAGCAAATTACAATTGTTTCCTTTATCATTTTTTTTTTTTTTTTTTTTTATCTTCCTCTAGTTGGGATCTAATCATCAAGCCATAGAGGCTAGGCCAAATGAGTACCATCTACAATTTAGGCGTTCTTGTGAGTCTCCCTTCAGTTCATATCAGCTGGATGATTCATTCTCAGCTTTTGCTCTCCATGGCTATGTCCCTGTCCATGGGCTTGGGAGTCCCCAGGTTACACCACACTTTAGACCAACTAGCCTTTCCTCTTTTCTCTCTCATCTCTAGGTCAACGGGAGTCTATTGAATGTGGTTTAAATCAGCCATACCTTTATTGCTGACTTTCCCACTCTTCCATTCACCAGCTTACCCATATGGTCACCAGGAATCTTACATGCCTACTCATGTGTTCCCTTTGAATTTCAGTCTGGGGGGTGGGGGTTAGTCCTGAAGGGACTTGATTGCTTGTCTTGATAGCTCCCTGGAAAAAAACTTTTTTGTTCTTTAGTAACCAATCAGACTGATTTTTGTTTTGGATTTTTCCTGCAGATCTTTCTATAATGAAGTATCTTTTGTTCTTCTAGCTGTTCCAGGCTGGAATACTTATCCTTTCAAGGGGTAATGTCACAACTCAGAAGGTTTTGGATTAGTTGCAGGACTACACCAAAGGTCATATACCCTGCAAAGACTACTTTTGGATTTAAAAGTAGCCTATTTCACTGGGCAAGTTCTTGAACCCTCTTTTAGGTATTCCAATCAGTTATAGGCTAAAGATGTGCATCCAAGCTTTCTGTAATCATGTTTCCCCATATTCCTTTCTATCCCACTCGTGTCTATTTTACAATAGTAGGCAAGGGAAAACAACAGTAATAAAACAGTCAAACATCTTAACATTATTTCCCTTCTTTTACACATTCAGACTATGCCCTGTATCACAGAGCCCTGTTTTGCCAAGATTGAGCATACATCACTATTTACCCCTGTGCCATTTAGCCCATGGAAACCTGACTAGTGTTCCCCTATCTACCTTGTTCATCTACTCCCCTCCTTACTGTGTATTGCCCTCCCTCAAACCTGAATTATAATGTGTCTATCCCTTACCCTGTGCTCTACCATCCCTTCCCTACCATCCGTGGTAACCAGCAGTTTTTTTCCCCTTTTAGTATGGGTATCTTTTCTTTAGCTTTTATAATAATGGTCTTATGCAATATTTGACTCATAGTGACCTTATGCACAGCAGAATGATACACTGACCATTCCTGGGCCAACCTCACTAATGTTGCCATGCTTGAGTCCATAGATTTTATAAATTAGTCCCTTGTAATGGTCTTGTTTTCTATTCATTCTACCACTCTCTGTCTCTTAAGTTGTGCATTTAATATGTTGGTGTTCTGTGTAATTATCATCAGTAAGTATGAATTAATTGCTTTCATTATATTTGTTTGTTTGTGGTCTACTAATTTCTTTGTTCTGCATTCTTTCTTGTGCTGAGTTCATTTTTTTCTTTTCTTTGTGTGTGTGTTCTTTCTTTTCAATTTCCTCATAGCTTTAATGTTTCCATGTTTTTCTTGGATTTTGATTTTTTGCTATATTGTGAAGTATTAATTTTTTTGAGATTATCCTATATTCTATTAACTTTATCTTCTATTTAAAACTGTATATTTTATTCTGCTGTCTTCCTGACCTCCTCATCACCTGGATTTCTGTTCCTGTTTCCCCTTCTTTTACATTGCAATTGTTTTGAACATAGACAGGCCTCCCAGATCCTCTGAATTTGTTTTTTGAGTTTTGTTCTGTTCTGTACTCTTCCATCTGTCAACTGAGTTCTGGGTAGGACTGCCATGTATGTCAATCTCTGGTTATTGTCTGTTCTTGTTGATTCTCAGTCTGAAGAATATTCTTTAATATGTTTGAAGCACTGGGCTGATTTTGACAAAGTCTTTTATCTTCTGTTTATCCATGAAATTTTTATTACACAGTAGTATTTGATTGACAGCTTCGCTGGGTAGATGATTCTTGGTTGGCAGTTTATATTTTTTAGGATTTTATATATGTCTTCATTGCCTTCTTGCCTGCATGGTTTCTGTGGAGAGATCAGAGCTTAATCTGCATTTTTAAGTAACACTTCTTTTACCTAGCTGCTTTCTGAATTCTCTCCTCGTCTTTGATTTTGAAGAGCTTGATTATGATATGTCTTGGTGATTTTCTTTTGGGGGTCTATCCTTCCTGGGGTTTGTTGGGATTCTTGAATTCTTAACTTGTTGCTTTTCAGGATATTAGGGAATTTTTCTTCCAGCAGCTCTTCAACTACCTCCTCTGTAGACTTCTTGATTCTTCCTGTTCTGGAATTTCAATAATTCTCAAGTTATTCTTCTTCATGTTGTGTTACATAAATATTAGACTTTTATTCAGATTTTTATATTCTTCAGATATTTTTATCCTTTTTTATTTGCTTGCTCTTCTATTTTAGCAGTATTGAGAGATTTGTCTTCCAGCTAACTGGCTCTGGCTTCCATCTCTTCAGTTCTATTCCTTTGCCTTTTCAGTGTATTATCAATTTCTGATATTTCATTATTAATCATTTGGACCTCTTTTTGCAGATTTTGAATTGTTTTCAAAGCTATATCTATATATTTGGTTCTTCCCTTAGAGCTTTCCTGATTTCTTCCTTATTTTTCTCAATCCCTCAGTGAAGCATTTGGATGTACCTTTTAATCATTCTCCTGAATTCCTTCTCAGGCATTTTCAAATCCTGCCCTCCTTCCATTAGGAAGTCTAGGTCTACCTCCAGCTCATTTCTATCAGTTAATTTATTTTGTTCTGGACATGTGCCCAAATCTTCTGTTGTTTCTTGGACATTTTCAATAATTAGATGAATGTATGTTGATGTGTTATTATGCTTTCTGATTGCCTCCAGGTAGATGTGATCAGGAGATAGGTTTCCCTTTTCACTTTTCTTATTATTCAACTCAGAGTAAGTGCAGTAGGTGTTGCCTATCTATCTGGTGTATAGCAGCTGATATTGGCTCTTTCCTATGGTGGGATTTTATGGGGTGTGATTGAAGCTTGTCTAATGACTAAAATTGTTGTCTCTTTTTGGGTAGTGTAGGGAGAGAAAGAGCACCCAGAGGTAAAAGGGGAAACAAAAAACAAAACAACAACAGCAAAAAAATGAACAGATTGGATACTACAGTTTATTATCGCAAAACAGAAACAAAAACCTGTAGCAAAGTATGAGTATGGTTTTGGCTTCTTGCCTTCAAGACCACATGAGAAATTTTGAGATGTTATTCTTGCTCTTTATGATGTAACTCAGGATTTAATTTTCACCCTGTTTCCTTTGTAGTCTGTCTCTTTCCTTCTCCACAACCCCGTTTAAGTGTTTCTCCACATAAGAAAGAGCTCACGGCTATCTGCAGCCATTCTGGGAGACTTTTCTTTTTAAAACATTTCTTGCTGCTTCCTCCCTCTTCTTAGATTCTGAGCACAGTTGTCTTTGCGGTATATATCCACATACATGCATAGTTGAACCGTCCGGAGATTAAGGGGCAGCCACTTCCTCCGGCATCCCTCTAGTCACCAGGGTGTACATGTGCAGGCAGTGAGAGACCAATGAACAGAAACAAAAATATATATGTCCACACCTTTATCTCCAAGGATTGGTCAGACCTCTGGAATGGAAGCACTCCTCTATCCTAATCCTGTTTCATCATGGCCAAGATGGTTGCTTTGGGCAGCTGCAGATTAGAAAACACCACTTTTTTTTTTTTGCTTCTACTACAAATCCCACTAACAGGAAGTCTTCAATATTTCTAACTATTCCTTCATATGTAGTTCAGAATTCTGGGACCTTTCCCTGAACCTGCTTCTTCTGATCGTCTGTGTTATTGTTCATGGAGGTTTGCACCACATTTTGCCCTAATTTTCCATCAAACCCCACCCTCTCAGTATATCTTTTTTAAAATATTAAGTCCAGTGGACTGTTTCATAGATGCTGTACTAAAACTTCATTAAAAGTAAAGTTCATTGAAATTAAAAGATTTAGACTTACGGTTGGCAGCGGCAGAGCAGAATCAGGTAGGACAGGCTCCATGGGGGAGTGTTGAAAACACAGAGACAGGGTTCTCATGAATCTGCACCTGATCTCTGGATCTAGCATAAGGGTCTGGGCGTTAGTTCCCCATGACTATCAGTGGAAAAACCATGGTATAAAGAAAACCGTTGTGTTTTAGAAATGGACATGGGACTCCCTCTGTAGCCATCCCACTCAGGCGGAAGTCAGAGGGCGGGACTACAGGCACATTTTGAAAATTTGTTTCAAAGTGCCATCGAGATGATTCTGACACATAGTGATCCTATGTAGGTTTTCCAGGAGCAACTGGTGAGCTTGAACTGCCGACCTTGCAGTTCAAATGGCTTTGCAGTCTGGTGCATTAACCCACAGCACCACACCAGGACAAAAATAGACAAAATAGATGATGATTGGGACATACAAAAATTTAAAACTTATGATGTGCATCAAAAGACTTCACCAAAAAAGTAAAAAGGGAACTCATAGAATGGGAAAAAATCTTTTCCAACAGCACATCAGATAAGGGACTCATTTCTAAAATATATAGGAAACTACAACAGTTCTACAAGAAAAAGAAAAATAACCCAATTAAAAAATGGGCACAGGACATGAACAGACACTTCACCAAGAAGGAGACCCGGTCAACCAA
>NW_006408747.1:3532687-3536474 GCF_000296735.1 Chrysochloris asiatica | reverse complement strand
GAGAAGGACAGGAAGATAGAGCACAGGGTAGGGAATAGACACAGGAAAGCTTGAGTGCTGGGGGTGGTGGGGTGACGAGTAATACACAAGAAGGGAGAGGGGAATAGAAGGACAGGGAGATGGGAGAACAGTTAAGCAGTTTCGCATGGGTTAAGTGGGACTGAGCTAAATGATGATATATGCACAACCTTGGAATAACAGGGTTTCAGGATACAGGGATTGAGGCATGGTTTGAAAGGTTAAAAAAGGGGAATAATATTAGGATGTTTGGCTGTCTTTTGAATCTTGTTTTCCCTTGCCTACCATTATGAAACAGACACTAGAGGGGGTTGAGGAGTAATAGCCAGAAAGATCACAATAGAAAGCTTGTAAGTCTGTCTTCAGCCTATAACTGATTGGAATACCTTAAAGGGGGCTAGAAATTGCCCAGTGAAATAGACCTTCTGTGGAGCTTTTGCATTTCATAAGGCCATAGGTGAAAACCAGAATTCCATCCAGAACTGTCTGAGATGTGAAATTTCCACTGGAAAGGACAAGTAGACTGGTCTGGAGCAGTTAGAAGAACAGAAGATACTTCATGAAGAAAGACCAGCAGGACAAATCAGAAACAATAATGGCAGTATGACTGATTACTACAAGTAAACAAATAAGCTGCTTGCCCTGGACCCATCAAGGCAAGTGGTTGGGTCTCCTCAGAGCAAACTCCCTTCAAATACTAAGACTCAAGGGGAATACACAAGCAGGCATGTGGTCTGGCTGGTGACCACATTGGTCACCAATAAAGGGAAGAAAGGGAAAACACAGCAATGAAGTTGGAATCTAAGTCCGACCACATTTAATAGACTCCTGTGAACTTGGGAAGATATCTGGATGGCCAGCAGTTAAAGCTAGACCTGAGGACTCCTAGGCCCAGAGGTAGTGACATGGCCACAGAGGACTGGAGCAGAGCATGAAGCATCCAGCTTATATGAAGTCAGGGAAGATGCACAAGAACACCCATACTTGCAGAGAGTACCCACTTGACCTGGCTTCCATGGCTGAAAGACCAGCATTTAACTATAAGAAGAGGGAAGAAAAAAAAATTGTAACCCACTACAATTTGATGAATTTTACCTATACATATGGATGTAGTAGCTCAAAAAAGGGAACAAATCTTCACAGCAAGTATCACTCCCACCCCTTTGGTACACAGGGATGGACAACTTAGACATTGGCTACCCAAAATAGGGAGGGGGGTCTATAAAGGCAAGAAGTTACTGGTGTACAAACTTTCAAGAGGGAGCCTAGTTCCAGATGGGGTAGGGGTAGGTAGAACCTCCACTGAATGATTTCCAATCTGTTGAGGCCGGGCTGACAAAAGGAAATGGGGCTAAGCCTCTTGTGGTACAATAGTAAATAAATGACTGTGAGGGTAGGGAATATGGAGGTAGAAGTTTTTTGACAAAAGGAGGGGAGCAATTGATTTTGCAGCCCAGGAGCAGAGTCCCTGGGACCATCAAGTGAGAAGAGCAGAGAGTGTGACCCTATCCAGAGAGGCAGAGATGCCAGGAATGGAGATAGAGACGATATTGTGAACAGATGGAGTGGCTGGGTACACGGGACTCAGGGAGGGAGAGGGGCTGTGTACTGACAGCCAGGGGGGCGGGCCTGTGGGGTGTATACTTTGGTTATTTGATGATGCATGGAGGGGATATGATAGGATGAATGTGAAGCTGATATTCTCCCACGTAAACCCATATAATTCACAACAAAAACTTAAAAAAAAAAAAAAAAAAAAAATTAAAAGCTGTGTAGAGTAGGTTCCAGCTAATAGCCACACCAGATATAGGATTTTTAAGGAAAGGTTGATTGATTTGGACCTCCAGTTTTGTGGTTAACAGTCCACTGCTTATCCTACAGCTCCACACCAAGACTCTCTTACCAGAATATGATTGTTGTTTGGTTCTGTTAAATTGATTTTGACTCAAAGCAACCTTATGCACAATGAAGAAACACTGTTTCATCCTTACAACCCTTGTTAGGATTGAACCCATTACTGCTGCCACTGTTCCAATCCATCTTATTTGGAGTCTTTCTTTTTGTTATTGTAGTGGCATGGTGAATTAATGCACCAGACTGCAAAGCCATATGCACTGCAAGGTTGGGGCTTCAAGCTCACCAGTTGCTTATCAGAAACACTATGCAGGGTTGCTATGGGTCAGAGCTGACTCCAAAGCACTTAACAACAAAAGCAACAACCACTTTAAAAATCATGATATGCTTTTCCTGAGACTGGTTCCTTATGATAATATATCCTAAATATGAGAGACAAAGTGTCACCATCATACATTCTAAGGATCATACTGGTTCCACTTCTTTCAACACACATTTGTGTTTGTTCTTCTGGCAGACCATGGTACTTTTAATATTCTTAAATACTGTGATTCAATGAATCAATTTTTCTATGTTTTTTCTTATTCATTGTCTAATTTTCAAATGCATATTAAGCTTTGGAAAAATAATGACCTGGGACAGGCACATAAATTCTCAAACTGACATATTTGTTCTTGAACATGTTAGAGATCTTATGTAGCAGATATGTCTAATACAATATATTATTTGATTTCTTGATTGCTGCTTCCATGAGTGCTTATAATGGATTCAAGCAAAATAAAGTTTTTGACAGATAAAAACTTTTCTCTGTTATCATGGTGCTATATATGACTCTAGTGGTGAGGATTTGCATCTTCTTTACATTGAAGTGCAACTCATACTAATAGTTGTGGTCTTGGATCTTCATCAGTAAGTTTTTAAGTCCTCTTCACATTCAGCAAGCAATGTTGTGTCATCTGCATAACACAGTTTGTTAATGAGTGTTTCTTCAATCCTAATTATAAATTCTTCTTCATATAATCCAGCATCTCTAATTATTTGCTCAGCACACAGATTTAAAAATAAGTGTGGTGAAATAATAGAGCTCTAGAGCACAACTTCCCTAATGTTTAAAGTTCTCTTGGTCTACACACAGGTTCCTCATGAGCATAATTAAGAGTTCTTGAATATCATTCCCTGAAATGTCCATAGTTTGTCATAATCCACACAATTGAAATTCTTCATATAGTCAATATTACACAGGTAAATATCTTTCTGGTGTTCTCTGCATTCGGTGTAGATCCATCTAATATCAGCAATAATATCCTTAGGTTCACATCTTTCTCTAAATCCAGCATGATAATTCCTGGGGAATGGAAGGCAATGATTGGAAACCAAGAGGAAGGATCAGAACTTGGAAAATATCACCTTGATGATAGAAATAATGCTGGAGATCATGAGACAGAATTTGGTAAGACCAATGATTTATTCATTGCAAGTATGTTTTAAAAAACAAAACAAAACAACATAAAATATGACTATACACATGGCATCATCAGATGGAATATGTAGAAATCAAATAGACTGCACCTGTGTTGTTGCTGTTGTTGTCAGGTGCCATTGAGTCAGAACCGACTCATAGCGACCCCATGCACAGCAGAACAAAACAATGTTCATTTTGGGGTCAACCTCACTACCGATTCCACACTTGACACCATCAATGATGCCACCTGGCTGATCATCTCTTTGGGGGTCTTTTCTCTGAACCTCAAACTTACCCAGCATGACATCCTTCTACAGCGACTGTTCCCTCCTGACAATATGTCCAAAGTATGAGAGACAAAGCTTAGTTAGTCATCTTGGCCTCCAAGGAGCACTCTGGCTGCACTTCTTCCAAAACAGATCTATTGGTTCTTTTGGCAGTCCATGGCACTTT
>NW_006408747.1:3519251-3532243 GCF_000296735.1 Chrysochloris asiatica | reverse complement strand
ATTATTTGCTCAGCATACAGGTTGAATAAGTATGGTGAAAGAACACAACCTTGTCGCACACCTTTCCAAATTTTAAAACATTCAGTGTTCCCATGCTCTTTTCGAACAACTGCTTCTAGGTCCAGGTATAGATTCCTCAGAAGTACAATTAAGTGCTCTGGAATACTCATGCTTCTCAATGTTGTCCATAGCTTGTCATGATCCACACAATCGAAAGTCTTTGTGTAGTCAATAAAGCATAGGTAAACATCTTTCAGATATTCTCTGCTTTCAGCCAAGATCCACGGCCTCTTCTGAATCCACCTGTGTAAGAGGGTGGAAAAGCTCCATATCATCAACCAAAACCAGGCCAATAGCAGACTGAAACAGATCATCAATTGCTGCTACACAAAATGTCATTAAGAAGTCAAGAAATAAGGAAAAGATCAAAATGGATGTCAGAAACAGTCTCTTAAACCTACTCTTCAGCACAGAGAAACTAAAGCAAATGGAAGAAAGAGTTGAACAGAAAATGTCAAAGGACAGCTTGAAAAGACAAAGTCAAATATTACAGTGAAATATGTTTTTTCTATTCATTTTAGCTTTTCTGCACTCAAAAGCAAGTTTGATAATCTCTTCTGACATCCATTAAGATCCTTTTTTAAATCTGTCTTTTTAATTACCTTTTGCTTTCTGCCTGTATGAAGTTCTTCATGCCATCATACAACTTTTCTGGTCTTGGGAAGATAGTGTCTAATGCATCACATCTGTTCTTGAGATGGCTTCTAAATTCTGGTTGTATGGACTCAGACTCAAATTTTGCCCTTGGTGGACTTATTTTAATTTTCTTCAGCTTAAGGCTGAACATGAATGATAGTTCATTCTGCCCCTGGCCTTGTTTTTTGACTAATGATACTGAACTTTTCCATAATCTTTCCCCACAAATGTAGTTGATTTGATTGCTTTGTATTCCTTATGGTGAGATCCATGAGTATAGTCACCTTTTAAGTTGTTTAATGAAGGCATTTGAAACAAAAGGTCATCTTTGTTGTTAGGTTCCGTCAAGTTGGTTCCTATTTACAGGAAACTTATGCATAATAGAATAGAACACTGCCTAATCTTGCACCATGCTCACAATGGTTGCTAAGCTTCAGTACATTGCTGCTGTCAATGTGAAAATCCACTGAAAGTCTTCAGAATAAGTCATTGATCCTGTAAAATTATATCATGCACATGAGCAAGCATGTAAGATTGTTGGTGACAACAATTGGTCAACTGCTGAATGGAAGGCAGCAATAAAAATTTGGGCTAAGTTCAACCATGTTCAGTAGAAGTGATCTGGAGATGAGAGAGAGAAGAGGAAGGGCTGGTTGGTCCAAAATGTGGTGAGACCTCGGGACTCCCATGAACAAGAGCATAGTCATGGGGGGCAGGAGCTGAGAGTGAAGCATGAAGCTGACATGAAGTGAGGAGAGATGCACAAGAATGGTCAAACATTCATATTGTACCCATTTGACTTAGCCTCGATGGCTTAATTATCAGAACTCGACTAGAAGAAGATAAAAAACAAATTTTTGAAAACAGAAACAAGTATAAATTGCTACAATTTGATGAGCTTGCCCTATACTTGTGGATGTAGTAGCTCAAAATACCAACTGAGAAGGAAGGATTCTTCTCATCAAGTATCAATCCTATCTCCTCTGTATACAGGGTTGATAGGGATGGACAACTTAGACATTGGCTACCTAAAATGTCCCAGAGAATCTTTCAATAACAAAAGTTGAGGATTTAATTTTTTCTTTAGGTTCCCCAGTTTGAGAAATGCTGAGTGTGTTCTTCCTTTTTGTGTTTCTGACTTCAGATCTTTGCATATTTTGTTGTAATATTTGGCTTTATTTTATTCTTTCACCATACTTATTTAACCTGTATGCTGAGCAAATAATACGAGAAGCTGGGTTCTATAAAGAAAAATGTGGCATCAGGATTGGAGGAAGACTCATTAACAACCTGTAATGTGCAGATGATACAACCTTGCTTGCTGAAAGTGAAGAGGACTTGAAATATTTACTGCTGAAGATCAAAGACCACAGCCTTCTATATGGATTACATCTCAATGTCAAGAAAACAAAAATCCTCACCACTGGACCAATAAACAACATTCTTATCAACGGAGAAAAGATTGAAGTTGTCAAGGACTTCATTCTTGGATCAACTATCAACACTCATGGAAGCAGCAGTCAAGAAATTAAACGACATTTTGCATTAGGAAAATCTGTTGCACAAGAACTTTTTAAAGTGTTGAAGAGCAAAGATGTCAGCTTCAGGACTAAGGTGCACCTGACCCAAGCCATGATATTTTCAATAACCTCATATGCATGTGAGATCTGGACAGTAAATAAGGAAGACCATAGAAGAATTGATGCATTTGAGTTATGGTGTTGGAGGAGAACATTGAAAGTGCCATGGGCTGCCAAAAGAACAAACAGATCTGTGTTGGAAGAAGTGCAGTCAGAGTGCTCCTTGGAGGCCAGGATAGCCAAACTTCATCTCTCATACTTTGGACATATTGTCAGGAAGGATCAGTCACTGGAAAAGTACATCATGTTTGGTAAGGTGGAGGGTCAGAGAAAGAGAGGAAGACCCCCAACAAGATGAATTGACCAAGTGGCAGTTCGATGGACTCAAGAGTGACAACAGTAAAGAGGTTCGCTCAGGATTGGACAGTGTTTCATTCTGCAGTGTTTAAGTTTGCTATGAGTCAGTACGGACTCAATGGCCCCTAACAACAAGAACACCTAAAACTGGGGAGGGGAACTATAAAGCTGTGAAGTTATTGGCTTACAAGTTTTTTAGAGGTAGTTTTATTTCAGAATGTGTGTGAAAAGGTAGAGTCCTTACTGAATAGTTTTCATTGTATCTAGATGGGTCTGGTGAAGCTAGATGGGGATAAAATTATTATGAATCAATAGTGAGTAATTGTTACTATGAGTAATTTTGACTGTCACAACTATAAAGGTAGCAGTTGTGTAATAAAAATTATGAAGTAGCTAATTTTACAGTCCAGAAATAGAGAACGCTACGACTACCAAGGGAGAAGAGCATGAGTGGAATGTTGGACCATATCCGAAGAGGTAGCAACACCTATTGAAGGCAGAGATGAGAGCAGAGATGAAGGCAGAGATGAGGGCATGCAGTGAGAGAGCAGCTGAGGACTCTAGACTCATGGAAAGAGAAAGACTGAATGCTGGTGTCCAAGAGGCAGGCTTACAGAATGTGCCCTTTGGTTGTTTAAATTATTATATATTCCTGAGTGTTTTTTGTATATATTCCCTCCCCCAAACAACAACAACAACAACAACAGAGGGAATGGAAGCAAATACTGTTGAATGAGGATGCATGGAGGAGAGATTGTCATCATTGTAATGAAATGATGAGTGTGAAACTGATTTTGTCCCATGTAAACTTTCACTCAATTTACAATAAAAACTTAAATTAAAAAACAAAAACGTCTATCATGCAGGCTCCAGCATCAGTACAATAACTGAGGCCAATTTTTCCAACTACCGATCCTTCCTCCTTGTTTTCAACCTTTGTATTTCAATCATCATAATTATCAATGCCTCTTGATTGTATGTTCGATCAGTTTCAGGCTGAACATATTCCTAGAATTTTCAATTTCATCATCCTTGATTTTAGTATTCGGTAAATTTGATTAATAGTAATATTAACTGGTCTTCCTTGTAGGTGTATGGCTACTATCCTATCACATACAGCATTGTACCTTTGCATAGATCTTGAAATATTCTTTTTGGCATTGAATGTGATGCCATGCCTCTCAAATTTGCTGTTCTTGGCATAGAAAACCATATGATTATTTAATTCAAATAGCCAATCCTGTCAATGTCAGCTCATTATTGCCTGTTCTTGTTAAGTGTCATTGAACCTGTTCCAATTCATAATGACCCTGTATTGTATTTGTGAGGAGCAGCTGGTTAATTTGAACTGCCAACCTTGTGGTTCAAACTGACTTTGCAGTTTAGTGCATTAACCTACAGTGCCACACCAGCACTCTCTTACTAATGCCTAGGATATTAGTATTTATGTGTTCTAGTTTCACTTTCAACAATTTCCAATATTCTTTGATTCATTTATCATACAGTCCATATTCTGATTATTAATGGATATTTAGAACTACTTCTCCACTTTTTGAGTTGTGCCCCACCAGCAAATGAAAGAAAGTCCTGTTTGCTTTATTCATTCTCTTCATATGGTCAAATCTACTTTGAATGACTTCTAACCTGAGAGGCTCACCCTCTAACACTATATCTGACAATGCTCTGCTCCTAAAGTTTTCATCTTCTGGTACTGTTATCTGAAAATGTTTCACTGCTCTCAATCAGGTTTTCAGTGTTTAAGCATTCAGAAGTAGTTTGCCTCTCCTTCCTAGACTATGATAGCCTGGGAGCTCATCAGCAACCTGTCTACTACGGATGATCCTGGTGGTATTTAAACCATCAGTGGCATGTTTTTTTTTTTTTTTGTTTTTTTTTCATCACAGCAGTACACAGGCCACCACAGTATGACAAACTTGATAGAAAATCTCTCAGCACCCAGTACTTCCAGATGGACTCCCATCAAAGTGCTAAGCACACCTGGCTCTGCTTATCTTCTGAGACCAAATGATATTGAACACAAACAGAGTGCTCTGGGTTCCTGATGTGGTATTGTAGGATAAGCACTGGATTACTAACAGTAAGATTGGCCATCCAAGCACCCAAGCTGCTCCTCATAAACCCTATACAGGGACTATGAATTGGAGTTGACTCAAGGGCACTTAACAACAATAACAATTAAACAAATATGGAGCTGTAATTTTATCCTTTATTTTTCATAAGATAATACAGAAAATAAAATAGTTATACAGCTTGCCCCTGTTACTTGGCTATTATGTGGGTCAAGAAATTAATTTCAATTTCTGACTAAAGCAAAGTCCATTCTCTTCCCAAGATACCACTCTACTTATTGTTACTTCAGGCCATGCTCAGTCCTGTCTTTCCCTAGCAGTATAGAAAGTAAGTAGCAGTGTGGGTTCATTCTGAATTATAAGAATTTAAATAGCATCCCAGCTTTACCAGTCACCAACTGTGTGACTTTGAGGAAGTTGGATATTTCCAGCAATTGCCTTTTCAGTAAAATAGGACAATGATAATGGCTGCCTTCCAGAGTTGTTGGGAGGTTTAAAATTACAAAATGTCTGTAAGGGATCTAGCACAACAACTATCAAATATTTAAGTACACAATAATGTTAGTTATAACTATCATGAATGTGTGCAAATCATTTTGCCTTTGTTTCTAGGCCTTGTTGTCTTTATTAATAAACCAAATTAGTATAATGTTCTCTTCCATAAGCCTTTCATTTATGCTGTAAAAATAATAACAGGTAATAATGTTCTTATAATCAAGTAAATTAACATTTTAATAATTGTCTCTTGAAGTATATTCAGTACAAAATTATCTGTCTTATATTTCCAACTAAGGGACTAATTCTTCTGTTTCCAAAATGAACCTGGCCTTGAAAAGAATGTTATAGAAAGAACTAAGCTTGGGCATTACTGTAGTACATACATATTTCATATAAGAAATAATCAGACACTAATATGGAGTCCTGCTGTAGCACTGTAGGATAACTACTAGATTGCTAACTGCAAGATAAGAAGTCCAAACCCACCCATAAGACTCTCTTCAGAAATCCTATATATGTTCACTATGAGTCAGAACCAACTTCATGGTACTTGACAACAATATGTAATGAAAGGATCCCTGATGATGCAGTGAATAAGTGTTATACGGTCAACAGAAAGTTCATTATTAACACCCACCAGGTATTCTGTGAGACAAAGATATGGCAGTCTATTTTCTAAAAATTTACAGCCTTGAAAAGTCTATTGGACAGTTTGACTGTGTCCTGTTAGGAGCCTTGGCAATATAGTGAGTTACTCGTTGGGCTGCTAATCACAAAGTTAGCAGTTCAAATCCACCAGAAGCTCTACTGTAGAAAGATGGGTCTTTCCACCCCTGTTTACAGTTTCAGAAATCTTATAAAGAGCCACTCTGAGGGAGCAGAAATATTCAAGTATCTCCTGTGGATTGGCTGGTTCACTCGAATCACTGATCTGTGGTATATAGTACTGTATTTATCCTACAGAGCTACTGGTGTCCAGTGATGACTGAAATTAAGCTTAATGTCCAGCTAATAAAGGCAATTCATAAAAGAAAGACTAAAGCTCTATGCTTAATGTTGAGGTTCTAATGAAATGTTTGGTGGCACAAGACATACACAATAATGAAAATACAGTAATTTTATTTAGTTAACCAACTGATGTTATATATTATAAATATCCTCTGCTCTAGGGAAATTACAAAGATGCTTTCATGAAAGATGTCTGCAAGGTCCTACCTTAAGTGCTTGATATACGTGTCTGTCTGTCTGAACATATCTTATTTCTTTATTTCTTTCAAACGCTTATAAAAAATAAAGCTTTTTTTTTTATAAAGTCTTATACTAATTACCTCATTTAATATGAAACTTCCCCAACTGAGGCATTTTCTAGTCCCTTTCCTCCTTTACTACTTTCACCTTTCCACTATCCTTCTTGTTAAATGGATAGCACATCACTTTAGGAATTTCTTTGTGTGCAAGAAGATAAACACTCTGCTGCTGGCTGATTGAAAAAATGTGAGTTCCAATCCACCCAGAGGTACCTTGAAGGAAAGATTAGGTTATATACTTCTGAAAAATCATCCATTTGAAATTCTTATAGTGTACAGTTCTACTCTAACACATATGGGTTATCCATAATACAGAGTGAAGTTGACAGCAACTTTGTTTATTATTATTATTATTTGGTTTGTTTAAAATTATTATTTAACATACCATGTATTATTATTTTTTTTGCTAACTAGTTTTCTATTATTTAATATGATGTATTTGAAAGGAGTTTTCTCTATAAAAATTTCCAGTGTAATGTATCTTAGGTACTCAGTGCCTATTCTGTCTTAGCACACTGACTATTATGTGTTAGCACAATGTTTTTGTTAAGTGCAAGTAAGCCAGTTCCAAGTCATTGCTGTTGTTGTTGTTGTTATGTGCCATAAAGTCAGTACCAACTCATAGCGATCCTATGCACAACAGAACAAAACACTGCCTGGTCCTGGGCTAACCTGACAATATGTCCAAAGTATAAGAGACAAAGTCTGGCCATACAGGGTTCCAAGGAGCACTCTGGCTGTACTTCTTCCAACACAGATCTGTTTTTTCTTGTGGCAGCCAATGGTACTTTCAATATTCTCCTCCAACACCATAACTCAAAAACATCAATTCTTCTACAGTCTTCCTTATTCACTGTCCAGCTTTCACATGCATATGAGGTTATTAAAAATACCATGGCTTGGGTCAGGCTCATTTTAGTCCTCAAGCTGACATCTTCGCTCTTCAACATCTTAAAAAGTTCTTGTGCAGCCGATTTGCTTAATACTATATGTCATTTGATTTCTTGACTCTGATTCCATGAGTATTGATGGTTGATCAAGAAGAATGAAGTCCTTAACAACTTCAATCTTTTCTTCATTGATAAAATTGTTGTTTACTGGTTCAGTAGTAAGGATTTTAGTTTTCTTTACATTGATTTGCAATCCATAGTGAAGGCTGTGTTTTTTTTATCTTCATCAGTAAGTATTTGAAGTCCTCTTCACTTTCAGCAAGCAAGGTTGTACCATCTGTATATAGCAGGTTGTTAATGAGTCTTCCTCTAATCCTGATGCTTTGTTTTTCTTCATATAACCAAGCTTCTTGGATTATTCACTCTGCATACAGGTTGAATAAGTATGATGAAAGAATTCAAGTCTATTGCACACTTTTCTTAATTTTAAACCATTCAGTGTTCCCATGTTTTGTTTGTACAACTGGCTCTTGGTCCATGTACAGATTCCTCATGAATACAATTAAGTGTTCCAGAATACATGTAATTCAGAATGTTGTCCATAGCTTCTCATGGTCCACACAATCGGAGGCCTTTGCATAGTCAATAAAGCACAGGTATCTTTCTGGTATTCTCTGCTTTCAGCCAAGATCTGTCTAATGTCAGCAGTGATATCCCTTATTCCATATCCATGTCTGAATCTGGATTGACATTCTGGGAGTTCTCTGTCAATGTATGGTTGCAGCCATTTCTGTATTACCTTTATTCACATGGGCTATCAAAAATATTTTCCTATGATTTCCACATGCTGTTAGGTAACCTCTCTTTGCAATGGGCACAAATATGGATCTCTTCCAATCAGTTGGCCAGATAGCGGTCTTCCAAATTTCTAGGCATAGATGAGTGAGTGCCAACAGTGACATCTCAATTTGTTGAAAGTTTTCAATTCATATTCCATCAATTCCCAGGCCTTGTTCTTTGCCAATTCCTTCAATGCATATTGGACTTCCTCCTTCTGTATCATTGGCTGTTGATCATATGCTACCTCTTGAAAGGGTTGTATATTGACCATTTCCTTTTGTTACAGTGACTCTGTGTATTCTTTCCATTTACTTTTTATGGTTTTTGCATCATTAATAATTTGCTCACATAATCCTTCAATAACGAATGTTGAGGCTTGGATTTCCTCTCCAGTTCCTTCAGCTTGAAAAATGATGAACGTGTCCTTTCCTTTTGATTTTCTAACTCCAGATCTTTGCACATATCATTGTCATATTTGTGCTTGTCTTCTTGATCTGACCTTTGCAATTTTCTGTTCAGCTCATGTAACTCCTCATCCCTTCCATTTGCTTTAGCATCTTTATGCTGGAGAGCAACTTTCAGAGTCTCTTCTCATGTCCATTTTGGTCTTTACCTTCTTTCTTGGCTTGTTAATGACTTTTTTGCTTTCTTCCTGTATGATGTTCTTGATGTCATCTCACAATTCATATGGTCTTTGGTCTTTAGTGTCTAATGTATCTAATCTGTTCTTCAGATGATCTCTAAATTCAGATGAAATATAGTCAAAGTCATATTTTGGCTCTTGTGGACTTGTTTTCATTTTCTTCAGCTTCAGTCTGAATTTGAATATGAACAATAGATGGTCTGTTTGACAATTTGCCCCTGGACTTGTTTTAGCTGATGATATGGAACTTTTTTACTTTCTCTTTCCACAGATGTAGTGCATTTAATTTTTGTGTATTCCATCTTGTGTGGTCCATGTGTAGAGTCATATTTTATGCTGTTTAAAAAAGGTATTTGAAATGAACAAATCATTGATTTTGCAGAATTCTATCGTGTGATCTCCAGCATCATTTCCTTTTCCAAGGCCATATTTTCCATCTACTGATCCTTCCTTTTGTTTCCAACCTTTGTATTCCTATTGCCAGTGATTACCAATATATCTTGATTATATGTTTGATCAATTTTAGATTGAAGAACATGGTAGATTTCTTCAATTTTATCCTCAGTGGCTTTACTGCTTGCATATATTTGAACAACAGTATTAATTGGTCTTCTCTGTTTATTTTTGTTGTTGTTGTTAAATGCCTTTGAGTGGGTACTGACTGATAGCAATCCTATGCACAACAGAATGAAACACTGCCTGATCCTGAACCAAGCTCACAATTGTTGCCACCCTTGAGCTCATTGATGGTGCCACTTTCCCAGCCCATCTCGCTGGGGGTCTTCCTTTTTTTCATGACCCTCCACCTTAATAAACATAATATACTTCTCCAACGACTGGTCCCTCCTGACAATATATCCAAAGTATGAGAGACAAAGTTTGGCCATTCTGGCCTCCAAAGAGCACTGCGGGTGCATTCTTCCAACATAGATATTCATTCTTTTGGCAGCCAATGGCACTTTCAGTATTCTCCTGGAATACCATAACTCAAAAGCATCAATTATTTTATGGTCTTTCTTACTCACTGTAAAGCTTTCACATTCATATGAGGTTATTGACTATACCATGACTTTGGTAAGGCGCAACTAAGTTCTCAATCTAACATCTTTGCTCTTCAACACTTTAAAAAATCTTGTGCTGCAGATTTGGCTAAAGCAATACATCGTTTGATTTCTTGACTGCTGCTTCCATGAGTGTTGATAGTTGGTCCAAGAAGAATGAAGTCCTTAACAACTTCAATCTTTTCTCCATTGATAAGAATACTGTTTATGGGTTCAGTTGTAAGGATTTTTGTTTTCTTTACATTGAGATGTAATCCATACCGAAGACTGTGGTCTTTGATCTTCATCAGTGAGTGTTTTAAGTCCTCTTCACTTTTAGCAAGCAAGATTGTATCATATGTGTATTGCAGGTTGTTCATGAGTCTTCTTCCAATCCTGATGCCATATAACCCAGCTTCTCAGATTATTTGCTTAGCATACAGGTTGAATAAATATGGTGAAAGAATACAACCCTATTGCACACATTTTTATTTATTTTAAACCATTCATTGTTCCCATGTTCTGTTTGTACAACTGCCTCTTGGTCCATGTCAGGTTCCTTATGAGTACAATTAAGTGTTCTGGAATATTCATACTTAGCAATGTTGTCTTTGGCCTGTCATAATGCACACAATCGAAAGCCTTTGCATAGTCAATAAAGCACAGGTAAACAACCTTCTGATATTCTCTGCTTTCAGCCAAGATCTTTCACACATCAACATTCCACATCCTCTTCTGAATCCAGCTTGAATCTCTGGAAGTTCTCCATCAATGTATGATTGTAGCCATTTCTGTATTAACTTTAGTAAAACTTGACTCACATTAGATATCAAAGATATTGTCCAATCATTTCCATGTTCTGTTGGGTCACTTCTCTTTGCAATGGGCACAAATACAGATCTCTTCCAAGCAGTTGGCCGTAGTTGTCTTCCCAATTTCTTGGCATAGATAAGTGAGTGACTCCTGTGCCGCCTCACTTTTTGAAAGATTCCAATTTTTATTCCATCAATTCCTTGTGCCTTGTTCTTTGCCAATTCCTTCAATGCACCTTGGATTTCATCCTTCATAATCATTGGCTCTTGATCATATGCTACCTCTTGAATTGGTTGAACATCAACCTTATCCTTTTGGTACAGTGACTCTGTATTCCCTCCATCTTCTTTTGATGCTTTCTGCATCATTCAATGATTTGCTCAGATGATCCTTCAATAATGAAAGTCAGGGCTTGATTTTTTTCTTCAATTCTTCTATCTTGAGAAATGTGAGTGTGTTCTTCCATTTTGGTTTTCTGACTCCAGATGTTTACATATTTCGTTGTAATATTTGACTTTGTCTTCTTGAGATGACCTTTCAAATTTTCTGTTCAGTTCTTATACCTCATTTCTTCCATTTACTTTAGCATCTCTATGCTTGAGAACAATTTTCAGTGTCTCTTCTGACATCCATTTTGATCTTTTCCTTCTTTTTTGTCTTATTAATGACTTTTTTGTGGACTCATAAATATTATACAATCACAGACAGTGTTGTAACTCATGACAGATCTTGATATGTTCTTTTTGACAGTGATTGTAACACCATTCTTCTTCAATTTGTCATCCCTGGAATAGCATACCATGTGATTGTCATATTAAAAATGGCCATTTCAGCTCACTAATGCCTAAGATATTGATGTTTATACATTTCACTTCATCTTTGACAATTTCCAATTTTCTTTGATTCATACTTTGTACATTTCATGTTCCGATTATTAGTGGATATTACAGCTACTTCTCTTCATTTTGAATTGTGCTCCATCAGCAAATGAAGGTCCCAAGTGCTCTACTCCTGAGGGCTTTACTCCATTCGTATCATCACAGTTAACTCTACTTTGAGGAGGCAGCTATTCCCCAATCGCATTTGAGTGCTTTCCATCCTGAGGGGCTCATTTTCCAGTACTATATCTGAAACTGTTTCTCTGGTAATCTTAAGGGTTGCAGTGAGTAAATATTCGGAAATAGTTTGTCTCTCTTTCTTTATAGTCTATCTTTGTATGGAGGCTCATCTGAAACCTGTCCACCATGGGTCACCCTGCTGGTTTTTAAAATACCTGTGGCATAACTTCTAAAATCACAGCAGCTCACAAGCCAGCACAGTACTACAAACTGACAGATGAGTGGTGGGTTCCAACTCTTAGCTTTCCAAGTATTGGCTGCAAATTTGTTCTGTCAATCTTGCAGTTAGTAGTCCAGTACTTATCCAGTAGTGCCACTTCAGGACTCAAAGCACGTAATAGTTACTCATAAATATGTTGAAGGAATAAATAAAATGTATTTGAAATTCTACCCCCTATAATAAATAAATAGCAATTATTTATAAACAATGTTATAATTATAGAAAATAAATAAGCTTTTCACTGTGTTACTCTTCTATTTGTTGAGTGAATTGATTCCATTGTATGCATTCATATTCATATATAAATATTTTAGAGAGAAAGGATGCTTCATAGAAACTTTAAATATTAGATTGAATGGACAGAAATGAGTTGGTTGACCACATATTAATCTCCCATCTGCTTTCTCCAAATGATTACTATGTTTTTAATGAATGTTTATTATAAATGTAATTTTATTTACTTTATATTTATTGGTTCTCTGCACTCTAAGATGAAACACTGGAATGCAAGGTCAGTTAGAACCACAATGTTGGCAGTTCAAACTCAGCAGCTGCTCCTTGGAAAACTTATACTGGGTTGCTATGAGTATGTGTTTTTTGGTTATTTAGTGCCATCAAGTTGATTCTGACTCATAGCGACTCTCAGTAGAGTTTCTGAGAAATGACTGGTGGTTTTAAATTACTAACCTTGCAATTAGCAGCCCATTGCTTATCCTACATTGCCACACCAACTCAGTATAGGGTTTTTGAGCAGATAGTGAGCTTGACATACTTATATTGAGGTTCAAATTGTCTATGCAGTCCTGCACTTATCCTACATTGTCACTTCAGGGCTATGGCTCTCATTGTCTCTTTCTCTGTGTGTGTATAATATTATATATAGAGAGAGTACTATATATG
>NW_006408747.1:3513213-3519001 GCF_000296735.1 Chrysochloris asiatica | reverse complement strand
ATATATATATATATATATTATATTTTTCTAGTAATATATGTAGGCATATATTACTAGGAAAATAAGCTTATAAACTTTTGTTCATTGCAATTTTTTTCTTTAAGATGATTTCTTTCATATGCCAAGAAAACATCCTTTTCTATAATCATCTAGGTCACAAGATACAAGAATTAGCAGGTCTGTGTCAGACACATTAAATGTGTTACAGTGGAAACTCAACCTTCTTCTAAAATTTATACTATCCACATTTGCTACTAGCCACATTCATGTGACTACTAAAATTAAAACAAAAAGAAGATAAAATGAAAAATCTAATTTATTTTTTACTTCTCGCATTTCAAGGACTGAATGGACTCATGTGACTAATGACTACCATATTGGACAGTACAGCTAAAGAATATTCCATAATTGCTAAAGCTTTTGTTGGGCAAACCCATGAGAATGTTTTCATTCTTTTTTATCTTTCCAAAGCAAGAAGAATTGCTTTTAGGAATGTCAGTGCCATTTTTTTGGGTCAAATATTAGAAAATAACACAGTATACCAGCATACAACAGGCTGATTGCAATATTGCAATTAAGATTTCAGTGAATATTTGTTGGAAAAATGAATCATTATTTCATGACTATTTATCAGAGGCAAAACACTATTTTGTGGTATATCAATGAATGATACTCAAAGGTAAATGATACACATGGATTCTACTGGAAATTATTACTTTACAATAATCATCTTGCTCTTCATTTTAAAGTAATCACATAAATCAGAATTATATGACTCAATAAGAATGCACAATTAAAATGCAAAGAGAGTTCTACTACATTGTTTGTAATTCAGGGCTTACCAAAAAAAAAAAAAAAAAAAAAAAAAAATTCCTTATGAAATTTTTTTTTAAAATAAGGGAAAAAAAAAAAAAAAAAAAAAAAAAAAAAAAATTCCTTATGAACTTTGGATTGTACTGTTAAACTTTATGGAACATTCCTTTCCAATGTCTTTCATATATTTCTTATACCAAGAAATTTCAGAGTTTAGATCTTTTCTGTATATTTCTATTTTGTTGTTATTGTTATGTGCCATGGAGTCAGTTCTGTTTCACACATCCCTTTACAGGGTTTCTGAGGCTATAAATCTTTATGGAAACAGAAAGCCTAATCTTTCTCTCATGAAATAGCTGGCAGTTTCGAACTGCTGACCCTGAGGTTAGCAGCCCAATTAGTAACCACTACACTACTAGAGCTCCTTATATTTCTGTTAGTACTCAAATAATTATTTTTGTGATCTGAAAGATTATCTTTTTAACTAGAGCGTGAGCTTTACCAAGGCTGAAACTATGACTATTTCTCTCCCCATTATATCTAAATACCTGATAGTTTAAAACATAAATGAATGCTAGCCATACACTTTCATGACATTCATCACTTACTACATTCTTGGCTTACTGAAATTCCCTTAAAATGTGGTAGTAGTGTAAGTGGGTGGATAGGAAAAGAATCTGTTTCTTTGGGTTATTGCTGCAAATGCTTCCTTCATTACAGAAGATGTCAACCTCCTTCTGTTTAAAGATTAACACCACACTATCATGGTGGTGTGGTGGAGAGTATTAAAATGTAGGAGTCAACACTTCTGTTCTCCCTTATGCTACTTAGCCATTACATGACCCAGAAAATTGACCTTCTGTTTCTTAATCTGTGAAATGGGAATAGAACACCTGTCTTCCTTCACCCATATTTACGTAGATTTTGTGAGGGTAATAGGATATAAGTTATATAAAACAATTATTTGGAATTCAAATTATTATTCATAACAGAAGAAAAGCCTGAAGCCTTCTGAGAAATATTTTTCTTAATTTTTCCACTTTCTGCCAATTTTCTTTACACTTCAAAGATTTTCTCTTCTTCTGCCTTCAAACAGGAAAAACTCTTTTTCTGCCTCCTGCTCAACTTTATCCTCCATCTGCCTACCACTCCATTTCTCTTCTTTGCCTTACTTCTAAAGATACTGCCTTCTTTTCTTATTGTACTTAGGTGCAACTGAGTTGGTTCCAACTCATAGTGACTTAGGCGCAACAGAACAAAACACTGCCCAGTCCTGTGCCGTCCTCACAATCATTGTTAAGCTTAATCATTGCTACTACCAATGTATTAAACCATTTCATTGGGGTCTTCATCATTTTCATTGACCCTCCAATATGCCTAGAATGATGTCCTTCTCCAGAGACTGCTTCCTCCTGATAATATGTTTGACATATGAGAGACAAGTCCTGCCATCTAGTCTTCTAAGGAACATTCTAGCTGCACTTATTACAACACAGATATTTTTGTTCTTTATGCAGTCCCTGGTAATTTTAATATTCTTATCCAATACCATAACTCAATTGTATCAATTCTTCTATGATTTTTCTTCATTGTCCAATTAATTTTTACATGCATATGAAGCTATTCAAAACACCATGGCTTGGGTCAGGCACACCATGGTCCTCAAACTGAAATCTTTGCTCTTAAACACTTTGAATAGGTTTTCTGCAGCAGATTTCCTAAGATAATACATCATTTGATTTCTTGAATTTTGCTTTCACGAGTGTTGATAATGAATTGAAACAAAATGAAGATTTTGACAATTTCAACATTTTCTCCATTAATCGTGGTATTATTTGTTGGTTCATTGGTGAGGATTTTTGTTTTCTTTACATTGAGGTGCAACCCTTAGTGAAGGCTATAGTCTTTAATCTTCATGAGTAAGTATTCTAAATTATTTTCATTTTCAGCTAACAAGGTTGTATCGTTTACCTGTCATGGAATGTTAATGAGTCTTCCTCCAATCTTAATGCCATGCACTTATTCATATAATCCATCTTCTAGGATTATTTGCACAGTGTACAGACTCAATATATATGGCTAAAGAATACAACCGTGGCACAAACCTTTCCTAAAATTTAAACCATTCAGTGTGCTTTTTTTCTGTTTGAACAGCTGCCTGTTGGTATATGTATAATTTCCTCATGAGAACAATTAAGCATTCCAAAATACTCATTCTCCTCAATGGTTATATAGTGTGGTGCCTCCAGGAACTTATTTGGTAGAATAGGTTTTCTGAATACCTTCAGACTGATGTTTATGGTGGAGTGTTGGGCCCTGTGGGCATTTAGCAGCACCCTGAGGGAAGTCTGCTTGTGGACACAGCTGAGGAGAAGTTGTCCTGACTGGAAAAACTGTGCCCTGAACTTTTCTCACCCTGAATTGTAACCTGTTAACTTCCTTAATAATCCTATAAATGTGCATATGGTGTCTGAGTTCTCTGTGGTCATTGAACTGGATTACTGAACCAAGCTGAATAGAGTGCTTTGGAAATGATGATGGGTGTCATTTTATTTCATTTATTTATTTTTTTTTGTACTTTCTCTAAACTGTTTTTGTTGTTATTGTTAAGTGCCATCCAGATGATTCTGACTCAAAGCAACCCTGTATGGAGTTTCTGAGGAGCGGCTGATAGGTTTGAACTGCCGACTTTGTGGTTCAAAGTTCTACAGCCCCACACAAGGAGTCCATCTGTATAGATGCTATCTATCATAACACTGACTTAAAGACCATCTTTAATAAAAATAATTTTGAAAATAAAGAGACTTCAAATATTTTATGCCCCAAATGGTACAAAGTAACTAGGAGGACTTTAAGTGGAAAATATCTCAGCACTTATATGTTTCACAAGGAAATACTTCTGCAATACTAAAAGAGTTTCACAGAGGGGGAGGGAATAAATGTATTTAATTATTTTCCAATTAGACTGAAGTAATTTAATGGGAAAAACACTGCATAGATTAAATAATTCATTTATCTGGAAACCTCAGATACCAGTAGGAAAGTATAGCATTTTATATTTTATGTACGTAATCAAACTATTTGCATTAGCTGGTCTTCAGGTGAAAAATAAAACTCTAGATCATAGGATTCTCAGTCTATTAGAAAAAAATACTTTCTTTGTTTCTTTTATTTTCTTTTATATTCAGTTTTAGCCAATGCAATTCTGGCACAAAATCTCTTTCCTGGTGATCACAATAAAACACTAGGTAAAATATCAGGATTAAGCATCTGAATTTATTTATGATAGGACATGAAAAATGGAGTACATTATTTTAAGATTTAAATAGTAGTGTTCATTCTTTCTTCAGTATGTATTTAGAATTCTTTCCAGGGTAAACCAGAATACTTTGTTTTTCCCCAACATAGTTAAAAATGTCATTGTTCATAATCCAATCTATAGATTGCTTTTGCTATCTCTCATATCTTCAAATGAGGTCTCCATCTATTTTGAAATGCATATTAGTTAAATAGACTAAGCTGTGGTACTTTAAAATTCAGAATAATTTTTATTCATCATCAGTTTTTCTGTGGAGTTCTGGTGAGAAGCTGTAGAATGAGCACAGGACTGGTAAGTTGGTGGTTCAGCTTCCCCAGCTCCTACTAGGGAATCCTATACAGATTTCTATGAGTCAGAATCCACTTGAAGACACTTAACACACATACATACAAAAATACACACCTCTTCCACATTCATTCCATTTCATTCCAAGGAATTAAAACATGATTTATATAATTTCAGGCATAGAACTGATACACTTCATATGACCAGAGACTTTCAGAATGCAGAATCCACACCATTGTTGTTTAGTTAAAAAGTCAGGTACTTCCAAACATGTGGAGCCTGGATATGCTTCTCAAACACACCCAGTAGCAACAGTATTCCTTGTCTGTGAAATAAATAAAATCAATTTCATAACATATTTTTTTTTTCCAATGAACAAACCATTTCACCAATTATTGGATCTTTTATTACTTAATATTTTATTTGTTTGTTTCTTTTTTTCCAATGAAGAATCCATTTCACCAATTATTGGATCTTTTATTACTTAACCTTTGGTCTGAAATCCAAGTCATCCAATATTCAATTAAGTCAGAATTTCTGAGAATAAAATTCAGTTAACACCACTTTTAAAAAATTCTCTGAGGTGATTCCAATATAGCCACAATTAAGAAACTTAAAAATCATTATGAACTATTTAAACCTCTTTGTTGTTGATGTTGTTAAGTGCCATGGAGTCCATTCTGACTCATAGTGACGATGTATAGGTTTTCAAGGAGCAGCTGGTGAGCTTGAACCACTATACTTACAGTTCAAATGACTTTGCAGTCTGACGCATTTGTCCACATCACCACACCAGGACTTCTCTTTGTTGTTGTTGTTAGGTGCCACTGAGTTGGTACAGACCCACAGCAACCTTATGCACAGCAAAACGAAACACTGCCTGATACTAGGCCAACATCACTACTGTTGCCATGCTTGAGTCCATCAATGCTGCCACTTGGCCAATCCATCTTGTTGGGGGTCTTTTTCTTTCAATCTGACACTCCACCTTACCAAACATGAGATCCTTCTCCAGTGACTGGTCCCTCCTGATACTATGTTCGAAGTATGAGAGATGAAGTTTGGCCATCTTGGCCTCCAGGGAGCACTTTGGCTTCACTTCTTCCAAAACGGATTTGTTGATTCTTTTGGCAGACCATGACACTTTCAATATTTGCCTCCAACACCATAACTCAAAAGCTTCCATTCTTTTTGTTATTCCTTATTCACTGTCCAGCTTTCACATGCATAGGAGGTTAGTGAAAATGCCATGGCTTGGGTCAGGCGCACTTTAGTCCACAAGCTGACATCTTTGTTCTTCAACACTTTAAAAAGGTCTTGTGCAGCAGATTTGCCTAATGCAATATGTTGTTTGATTTCTTGACTGCTGCT
>NW_006408747.1:3499390-3505953 GCF_000296735.1 Chrysochloris asiatica | reverse complement strand
CAACTTGTGATTTAGTGAGGTTATAAATGTGTCATATTTATTTTTGAGCCTCCAGTAACCAACAGTTAATAAATAATTGTCAAATGTACTCATTATTTCAATTTTAGTTTCAAAGACATTCTAAAACCTTCAATTCTTTAAACATTTACTTCTCTAATGAATCTGTATGTTTTCCAATTGTTTAATTATGAGTTCATAATGCAAAGAAACATGACAACCTTACTGATCACAGTCATTTGATACCATTGTTCTTGGGGTAGCCATGAGTCAGAGGTAGACTAATAGTTATATATATTTGTGTGTATCTGTGTGTGTGTGTGAATTTACTAATTTGTTCAACAGTTCCTGAGCTTCCAAACATATTGTAATCACTACATTTTGCTACATCATAAAGAATGAAAATAAAATATTTAACTCTCTCAGCTTAATATTTGCTGTCCAGTAGTGCAGAATTGAATTACTGTGGGAAATTTGTAAATTCAGATTCACTCTATCTTAGTAAAAATATGCCTGTGTAAGTACCCATATACCACACTCAATAACTCAACTAAGACTTGTCTATAGTTACTGTACTAAGTACATTTCCCTCACAGTATACTTTTAATGGATCAGGTAATTTCAAGAAAGTGGTCATCATGAAAGCTTTGCTGATATATATATATATATCACCTTGTAAACGCTCACTCCACTATTCATTCTTATCCTGTCCCTTTGTGAGGTGTGAGGTGAATACAGCCAATCCTTTTCAAACAGTGTCATATTTCAGGGTAACTCTAGGACGTACAATCAGAGAAGTTTATATAGCAAGACAAACACATTTATTTTCCCATCAAGTCATGCCTACCATTGGAACCAGTGTCTAGAAATCAGAAATATTCTATTTTCCTTTCTCTTTTGATTATGGTGACAGGCAATGTAGGTGCCAGTGCAGTTTCTAAAATGCCTCCCACCTTAAGTTACCAGGTAAACCAATAGCTTTCTATTTCCAAGTGGCAAATATTTAAACTTTCACATTCAGCTTTCCAGCCATTCAAATAAAGTCATTCCATAATAGATTTCATTCAAACTATCTCCAAAACTGAAGATACTAGTTATCGGATATAACATTTGCATTCCTCAATAATATGCTTCAAACCAAACAATATCAATTATAATCAAAATAAATGAAGATATATTTTATCACAGGGCAGTCCCAAAACAAATACAACCACTGCTCACTATGCAACTTATATGAGATTGATACCATAAATACTGATTTCCTTATCACTGACATTGGAAGAAGGCTTTTTTTTTTTCTAATGCCATGAAATTGAGTTTAAACTGGATAAGAAGCCTTTAGCAAGAAAACTCTACATCTATTTATGCCTGAAATTAAAATCACATGAATTGAAAAAATAACCAAGGGGGTTTTCAAAAATTTAAAACTCCATCATGCATAAATGGAGCTCATCAAAGAAAGTAATTTCCCTGCAGAAAATGCTCCATCTTTTGTTTTATGTAAGTTATCAACATGAATATTTTATTCTCAATGAAAATGCCTTTCCCATTTGTGTTCCACAGTTTTCACTTGGTGTATCAAATAAATAAGCTCCCTTCCTTCCATCCCACTCTATTGTTCAGGTCAGTTGCAATAAAACATTTTCCTTGCCTGGTATAAGTAGTATTCATAGAGAGAGATTTACTAATTCCATATTTTTCATTCTTAGTACTATTGTATTTTGAAATCTAGAAACATTACCCACTTTAATTTATCCACAATAAACACAAAATATTTTTTTCCAGTCTGCAATACATTATCTATGTTGTTGTTAAGTGCCATCAAGTCAGATCTGACTCAGAACAACCCCATATAGGTTTACCTAGGAGTGGCTGGTGAGCTTGAACCACTGACCTTATGGTTCAAACCAACTTTGCAGTCAAACTTATTAACACACAGCACCACACCAGAACTCCACATTTTCTATGGAGACTGATGTTGTTGTTGTTGTTAAGTGCCATCGAGTCGGTTCCGACCCATAGCGACCCTGTACAGGGTTTCCGAGGGTGTAAATCTTTACGGGAGTAGAAAGCCTCATCTTTCTCCCGCGGAGCGGCTGGTAGTTTCGAACCGCTGACCTTAAGGTTCGCAGCCCGATTCGTAACCACTACGCTACCAGAGCTCCTTATGGAGACTGATATTGGATGATAAATCTTGACTTCATTTCATTCTTGAAAAAAATGATGAAATATTGGAGACTGATATTGGATGATAAATCTTGACTTCATTTCATTCTTGAAAAAAATGATGAAATATTGTTTCCATGGAATACCAACTCTGGTTTAATAAGCTAAACTTGCAGTAGACAGACCAAACAGCCTAACTGGATGTGTAAATCAGACATTCATATTCATATAAACTCCAAAGATGACCACCATTAGATCACATTGTATTTATCTAATACCACCTTCTTGAAGGATAGTTCTGCCTTCTCACCTAATGGACTAAGTCTTCAAGTCAGATATTATAGATTCTTTGTTTCTCTGGACCATAGTGTTCTGTACATTGTTATGTATAAAATGTCAAGAAAATGTAACAACTGCCGACATATCAAATAATCATTTGTTATTATTTGCGTTAAAGTTTTCAATCAGAATTAAAATTTACTAATAAATAATGATTTAAAATCACAGTAAATGTGACTACTATTCCTATATTCTGTGATTTTAATAGAATGAATTAAGAAATTAATTTTAATGTAGATTATAAACATATTCATAATCTTAAACTTTCAAAGAATAAAGATTCACTTGGCTAAACAAAAAGTCATTGGCTACATTTGGGTTTCTATATTTCCATTGAGAAATAATCTTCTAAAAGTTTCAAGTTCTCGATCCTTAAAATTTACAAGCAGGAATGCTTTTCACTTTTGTATTAATTACTTCATATACTAGATCATAGCATTCAAATCCTTAAGCAGCCATTTAACATCTTACTTGTGTAGCTGAAGAGGGTATTCATAATTCATCAGATATTTTTTAAATCACTCTGATTACAGTTGATGCTGTTAGGACCCAAGCTGAATATTCAGAAAATAATGCCCTTCAAAGGAATGTAACAAAAATGGAAAGCATTATGCATTGTTTTACTTCCACCTAACTTCATATATCTTGTATTTTATAACCATCTTACTGCAAAAAAAACCTCTAGAAAATGAAATAATGAATAGGTAAACATCAATCATATTTGATCTTGCTAGATTATCTTACTTTTTAAACATGGTCCTATAAATAGAATAAATAGCCAGTAATCATAAACTATGTCAAAACTGAGTTTTTGACAAACATGATTTCTAGCTTCCTTCCATCTCTGGTTTCAGTCTAACACTGCCCTTTTAAAATGCAACAATAAATCAGTAGCTCTCCCTGCATTGTACAGTAAAAAATGACAAAAACTATAGCATAACTCATATAAATAGAATGTTATGCTAATATTCAACCCTCTCACTCAAGGTAATAGAATTTAATTGTATATCAAGACAGTTATTCATCTTTTCCATTAACCACATTTCAAAAAAATAAAGTGATTAAACTACATTGTCCTTCCCTATTTTATCTTGATGACCTCCTATTATAAATAAGCCTAACCACCTTTTAGCTGCATAATTCAAAATAAAAACATAAGAATCACTACTATGAAAAAAAAAATATTTCATGTAACTAGATTTTTTTTCCTAATGTTATTTTAGGCCTATTCAATATATTATGACTATGAAATTCCATCTCTATTTAATCTTTAAATGTAAGTTATACATTGAAAACATTTCAACTTAATTTTTCTTAGTAACATTTCATACCATGTGGTTTTCTTTAAGGATAAGAATAATGATTTATTCAAATGCTTAAAGCAGAATGAAAGTGAGTTATTTAATAGCTTTAAAAAATCTGTTGAATTTAAATTAATTGTAAGGATTATCTAACTATATAAAAGTTTTACTAAGATAAAACGTTTTTGAATGCTAAAAAGTCACATCAAACAATCAGAGCATCTTAAACCTATGCAGAACTGTACTTTTTAAGAATACAGATTTCATTAGGATGATTTAAATTTCAGCAAATGAATTTTCAGGTTTCTCATTTGATGAGAAATTTGGGATTAAAAAAAATTTAATGAAATTAATTAAATTCTTATTTTTACTACTAATAAGCATTTTACTTAACTAAATAAAGGTAAAACTTTGTATTTAAAAATTGCCACTCTTTTTTCTATATGTTGTTGTTGTTACGTGCCGTCGAGTCGGTTCCGACCCATAGCGACTATATATATGCTCCAAATCTATTGTGTGCATGCCCTACATAGAACAAACAAACAAACAAACAAAAAAAATCAAGCATAAAAGGATTTGCTTTATTTACTCCATGATGAAACTTCCTAGATTTTATAGGTTTTAATTTGGGCATGCAAGACAAAATTAAACAAGTAAAGAGACAACCTAAAGACTGGGAGAAACGTTTTTGGAACCAAATATTTGATAAAGGTTTAATATCCACAATATACACAAAAACTTTATAACTTAACAAAAAAGAACCTAACTTAATAAAAATAATGGGCAGAGGACTTGAATAAACATTTAAAATATATGCAAAGACAAATAGATACTGTCTTTTTTGTGGTTTTATGCAATTGGCATATGGGTTCTAAATTTGTTTGCCAACTGTTCCCTCCCTCAACCCCAAAGTATTTTAGTGCGCACACTATGCTAATTTTTTCAGCAACATGAAAAATATATGATAGGATGCTCAATGTCACTAGTCATTAGAGAAATACAAATAAAACTATAATAATGAGATATCACTTAACCTACACTAAGATGGCTATATTGTTATTAAGTGCCACAGACTCAGTTCTGATTAATAGCGTCCCTGTATAGGGTCTCTGAGACTTTAAATCTTTGAGGGAGAAGAAAACCTCATCTTTCTTCAGCAGAGAGCTGGCGGGTTCAAACCTTGGACATTGTGGTTTCAAGTTCAGTCCTTATTATATGGAGCCATGCTATTCTCAAGATGCCTACAAAAAACAAAAAACAAAACAGTAAATGTTCATGAGGATGTGAAGGAATAGAGAGTATTATTTATTGCTTAAGAGATTGTAAAGTTGTACAGCTACAATGAAAAATAATTTTGTGATTCCCTAAAAAGTTTAACAATGGGACCAGGCAATGTTGTATTCTCTTTTACATAGGGTTGTTGAGTTGGACCTTGATGATACTGAGCAACAGCAATAAATTATTGTTGCTAGGTACCTAATTGACTTGGACTCATAACAATCCCATGTAAAACAGAAGAAAACGCTCCTGGGTCCTTCATTTTTCTCACAATCATCTCTATATAATTCCATTTTTTTAAGCCACTGTATCAATCCATTTTATAGTGGGTCTTCCTGTTTTCTGCTGGCCTTCTACTTCTCAAGCATGATGTCCTTTTCCAGAGACTGATCCCTTCTTGTAGCATGCCCAAAGTACATGATACTAAATCTTTCCATCCTTGCCAGAATTCTGGCTGTACTTTTTTCAAGAAAAATTTGTTAATTCTGCAGGCAGTTCAGGATGCTTTCAATCTTATTTGCCAGCACCAAATTAAAAGACATAAATTCTTCTTTGGTCTTAATGACTCATTGTCCAGATTTCTAATGCATATGAGGCGATCAAAGATAACATGTCTTTGGTGGTCTGGTGCACGTCAGTACACAAAAGTGATATTTTTGCTTTTTAAAACTTTCAAGAGGACTTTGGTAGCAAATTTGTTCAATGCAATCTCTCATTTCTTGATCACTGCTTCCATGGGTATTGATTGTAGATCCAACTAAAAGGAAATCCTTTTAACTCCAATCTCTTTTGCATTATGATGATTTGGCTTGGTCCAGTTGTGAAGATTTGTGTTTTCTTTATGTTGAGGTGTAATTCAGACATATTTTCATTAAAAATTCGAGTCTTCTTCACTTTAAGAATAGTAAAATTGTGCCATCTGCATATTACAAGTTGCTAATGGGTGTTTCTCCAATCTTGATTCTGCATTCTTATTCATATAATCCAGCTACTCAGATTATTTGCTCAGCATAAAGATTGAATAAGTATGGTGAAAGGATACAATGCTGATACATAATTTTCCTGGCTTTAAACCATGCTGAATCCTCAAGTTCTATTCTAATGACTGCCTTTTGCTCTGTATTAGGTTCCACATGAACACATGAGTTGTCTGGAATTTTCAATCTTCACAGTGCTATCTATCATCGGTTAGGATCCATACAATCAAATGACTCTGCATAGTCAAACATAGTAACCATCTTTATTTTTTACAGAAGAGGAAATAAAGAAACTCTTTAATGAAGTGGATGAAGGATACACACAGAAAAGAATATTTTCTTGACATAGTGTTCCCACTCAGATAAGCATCTTTCTGGTAGTCTCTGCATTCAGCTAAATTCATCTGGCATAAGCAATACTATTCCTCATTCAATATCTTCTGAATTCAGGATGAATTTCTGGCAGCTTCTTGTAGATGAAGAGTTGCAGTTGTTTAAAGTTTTT
>NW_006408747.1:3498350-3499290 GCF_000296735.1 Chrysochloris asiatica | reverse complement strand
TATTTCCTTAAATGCACTTTGGACTTCTTCCTTCAGTATCATTGGCTATTGATCATACGCTACCTCTTGAAATAGTTGAACATTAACCATTTCCTTTTGGTACAGTGACTCTGTGTATTTCTTCCATCTTCTCTTGATGCTTTCTGCATCATTCAATAATTTGCCCAGAAAATCTTCCAATAATGAAAGTCAAGGGTTTAATTTTTTCTTCAGTTCTCCCAGCTTGAGAAATGCTAAGCGTGTTCTTCCTTTTTGGTTTTCTAACTCCAGATCTTTGCATATTTTGTTGTAATATTTGGCTTTATCTTCTTGAGTTGATCTTTGAAATTTTCTGTTCAGCTCTTGGACCTCATAATTTCTTCCATTTGCTTTAGCATCTCTATGCTGGGAGCAAGTGCCTCTTATGACATCCATTTTGACCTTTTTCTTCTTTCTTGTCTTCTTAATGACTTTTTGCTTTCTTCATGTATGATGTTCTCAATGTCATCCCACAACTCTACTGGTCTTTGGTCTTTAGTGTTTAATGTATCAAATCTGTTCTTCAGATGACCTCTAAATTCAGATGGTATATATTCAAGGTCAGATTTTCATTCTCGTGGACTTTTTTTTATTTTCTTCAGCTTCAGTTTGAATTTGCATATGAGTAATTGATGTTCTGTTCCACAGTCTGCCCCTGGCCTTATTTTGAATGATGATATGAGCTTTTCATCATCTCTTTCTGCAGATGTAGTTAATTTGATTTCTATGTATTCCATCTGGTATCGTTCATGCGAAAACTCGTGTATTATGCTATGTAAAGAAGGTATTTGAAATGAACAAACCATTGGTTTTGCAGAATTATATCATGTGTTCTCCAGCATCATTTCTATCACCAAGGCCATATTTTCCAACTACTGATCCTTCCTCTTTGCTCCCAACCTTTGCATTCCAATCACCAGTA
>NW_006408747.1:3492787-3496691 GCF_000296735.1 Chrysochloris asiatica | reverse complement strand
CTGTTGAGTCAATTCTGATTCACAGCAACCCTGTAAAGGATTTTTGAGAGTGACTGGTGGGTTTGAACTGCCGATATTACAGTTATTAGTCCAATGATTATCTTATAGAAACAATTGTTGCTGTTAAGTATGGTCAAGTCCTTACTGACTCATAGAGACCATATGCACAACAGAATGGAACACTGCCAGATTCTTTGCCAACCTCAGAATTGCTGCTACCATTGAGCCCATTGCTACTGCCACTGTGCTAATCGTGGGGATCTTTCTCTTTTTTCCCTGAGCCTCCACTTTACCAGGCATGATGTCCTCCAGGAATTGGTCACTTCTGATAAAATGTCCTATGTATGAGAAAAGAAGTGTGGCCATCCTGGATTCTAAGGAACATTCTGGCAATACTTCTTCCTACACAGATTTATTTGTTCTTCAGGCAGTCCATGGTGCTTTCATTATACATTGCCAACACCATAATTCAAATGCATTGGTTTTTCTGTGGTCTTCCTTATTTATTGTCTAACTTTCACATGTGTATAAGGTTATTTAGAATACCAAGGCTTGGGTCAGGAGCACCTTAGTCCTCAAACTGACATCTTTGCTTTTGAACAATTTAAAGAGGTCTTGTGCACAAGATCTACCTCATGCAATATGTCATTCATTTCCTTGACTGCTGCTTCCATGAGTGCTAATGGTGATCCTAGCAAAATGAAGTCCTTGAAATCTGCAGTCTTTCCTCCATTTATCTTGATGTTATTTATTGGTTCATTGGTGAGGAATTTTGTTTTCTTTATCTTGAGATGCAACCCATACCAAAGGCCAGGGTCTCTGATGTTCATCAGTAAGCATTTTATTTATTTAAGTTTGTAGTGTGAATTGAGTGGTAGTTTACATGGAAAAGTATCAGTTTTACATTCATCCTATCAAATTTCATTTCATTGCAATGATTAAAATCCCCTCCATGCATCATCATTCAACAGCATTTGATTCCAATACCTCTGTTTTGTTGTTGTTGTTGTTGTTGTTGTTTTGAATGTACACCACAGCACTCAGGAATATATAACCATTCAAACAACCAAAAGGTATAACCTGCACACCACACTGACTTTCTCCCTCCTTGAGTCTAAAGTTCCCAACTGCTTCATCTTTCCATGTTATCGTCTGTGCCTCCATCTCTGGCATCACTGCTTCTCTGGACAGGGTCCCGCACTCCTCTCTTCTCCCTTGATGGTACCAGAGTCCTCCACTCCTGAACTGCAAGATCAACAACTCCCTTCTTTTTGTTACAAAATGTCTACCTTTACATTTGCAACATCCATAATCAGTCATGATAGCAATTATTCATTATTGAACCACAAGAGTGTTATTCCATAGGCATAGAAAACCCTAATGACACAGCAAAAAAAAACAAACAAACAAAAAAAACCCTACCAACCAAACAAACAAAAAAACTACTGGAACTCATTGGAAGAGACAGAAAAGTGGCAGGGTACGAGATCAACATACAAAAATCAGTTGGATTCCTCTATACTAATAATGACAACAATGAAAAACAAATTAGGAAAGCAATACCATTTACAATAGCCACCGAAAAATGAAATATTTAGCAATAAATTTAACCAGAGAACAAAGGACTTACACAAAGAAAACTGCAAACCAAAAGACACTGACAAAAATGGAAGAATATACCATGCTTCTGGATAAGAATACTTAGAATTGTGAAAATATCAATACTATCCAAAACAATTTGCACATATAGCACAAGCCCAATTCAGATTCCAATGATATTCTTTAGAAAGATGGAAAAAACAGTTACAAACTTTATATGCAAAGACAAGAGACCCAGGATAAGCAAAAAAATGGCTTAAGAAGAAAAACAAAGAATAAATCACTCCCTGATTTCAAAATTTACTACATAGTTACCATGCTCAAAACAGCCTGGTACTGGTACAATGAAAGATACATAGATCAATGGAACAGAATTGAGAATCCAGAAATTAACCCATCCATATACAACCAACTGATTTTTGACAAAGGACCAAAGTACATTGAGGGGGAGGACATAGTCTCTTCAACAGATGGTGCTGGCAGAACTGGAAATCGATATGCAAAAGATTGAAACCAATTTAGCATGGATTAAAGACCTAAATGTGAATCCCAGAACTATAACAGTCATCAATGAAAAAATAGGGACAAATTTAAGGCCTCTAATCCAGGGCACACGTAGTCTATCAAACATTACAAAAATCACACAAACAAAAGAAGACAAAATAGATGATTGGGACATTCCCAAAATTAGAAACTTATGTGCATCAAAAGATTTCACCAAAAAAGTAAAAAGGAGCCCACAGAATGAGAAGAAATCTTTTACAGCAATGCATCAGACAAGGGACTAATTTCTAAAATCTATAGGGAACACCAACACTTCTACAACAAAAAGACAAGTAACCCAATAAAATCATGGGCACAGGACATGAACAGACACATTACCAAAGATGACATTTGGGCAGCCAACAAACGTATGAAAAAATGTTCATGATTATTAGCCATTAGAGAGATGCAAATCAAAACAACAATGAGATATCATCTCACACCAGCAATAACAGTGAAGTTCAAAAATGTAGAGGACAAAAAATGATGGTGAGGATGTGGAGAGACTGGGACCTTCCTACATTGCTGGTAGGAATGCAAATCGGTCTAACCACTCTGGAAAACAGTATGGCACTTCCTCAGAAAGTTGGAAATATAAATACCATATTATCCAGCAATTCTTCTACTTGGTCTTTATCCACAAGAAATACGAGCTATAACAAGAATAGATATATGCACACCAATGTTCATGTCAGAACCATTCAAAATAACAAAAAGATGGAAACAGCTTAAGTGTCCATCAATGTAAGAATGGATGAACAAACCTTAATACATATACACAATGGAATATTATGCTACCTTGAAGAATAACAAGGAAGCGATAAGCCACCACATACTGTGGACGAACCTTGAAGACATTATGCTGAGTGAAGTTACTCAAAAAAGGACAAATATTGCATAAGACCATATTGTAAAAGCTTATAAAAAGATACCCATACTAAAAGGGGGAAAAAATCTTTGTTGTTTACTGCTGGCGTAGGGTGGGCTCCTTTGTGGGAGGTAGAGGAGGGCGAAGGTAGAGCACACTGTAGGGGTAGATACATCATAGTTCAGGTGTTGGGAAGAGCAATACACAAGATGGGGAGGGTGTGGAAGAACAATGTAGATAGTGGAACACTTAGACAGGTTTGCATGGGCTAAATCGGAATGAGGTAAATCATGATACATGCTCAACCTTGGAACAACAGGGCTGTGTGAAAAAGGGATTAAAGCATAGTCTTAAGAGGCAAAATAATACTGACACATTACTGTCTTATGAATATTGGTTTCCCTCACTTACCATCGTAAAATAAACACTTTAGTGAGATGGAAAGGAATTTCAGGAAACATGATGACAGAAAGCTTATAAGCCCGTCTTCAACCTATTACTAATTGGAATACCTAAAAGGGGTTCCAGACCTTGCCCAGTGAAATAGCCCTCTTATGGAGCCTTTTCAGTGTATAGGACCTTAGGTGGAATCCTGAGCCCCATCCAGAACCTTCTGAGGTGGGTCATTTCCACTAGAAAGGATAAGCAGACCAGCCTGGAACAGCTTTAGCAAAGGATGATACATCTTCAAAGAAAGATCTTGAGGAAAAACCCTAAACAAAAATGGCAGTATGATTAGCTACTACAAGAATAAGCAAGTTGTATGCCAGGAAACCATGAAGGCAAGCAATCAACTTTCTATGTGCAAATCTCCCTCTATGACTGAAATGCAAAGGGCATACATGAGCAGCATGTAAGCTTGCTGGCAATCACATCAGTCTACTGGTGGGTGGA
>NW_006408747.1:3489250-3490276 GCF_000296735.1 Chrysochloris asiatica | reverse complement strand
ACAACAACAACAAGGTTATTTATGAGTCTTCATCAAATCCAGATGTAATGTTCTTATTTTCCAACTTCTCAGATTATTTGTTCAGCATAAAAATTGAAAACGTATGGTGAAAAAATACAACCGTGCCACATACCTTTCTTGAACTACTGTAATTTTTTCTAATTAATCAAATATGTTCTTGAGATAATCTCTAAATTCAGGTAGGATATATTCAAGATCATGTATTTTGGCTTTTATGGATTTGTTTTCATTTAATTTTGTTCAGTTTTAGCCTGAACTTGCATATGAACAATTAATGTTCTTTCCAGCCTTCCCTGGCCTCTTTTGGCTCATGATAGGAAATTTTTTCACTATCACTTCCCAGAGATGTGGTCAATTTGATTTCTGTGTATGTCAGGGAGTTATGTAATTTAAGAAAAGTATTTTTAATGAATAAATCATTGGTCTTGCAAAATTCTATCATGTTGTCTCCAACATAGCTACGCTTTCTAAGACCATATTTTCCAACTACTGACCCTGTGTTTTGAGCATTTACATTTCAATTGCTAGTAATTATCAATACATATTGATTGATCAATTTGATCAATTTCAGGTAAAATTATTCAAATTCATCATCACTGGCTTTAATGGTTAGTGTGCAAATTTGATCAATAGTAGTAATTATTAACTGTTCTTCCTTTTTGAAGTATAGCTATTATCCTATTACAGATAGCAATGTACCTAAGCTGTTGTAGTTGTTGTTGTTAAGTGTCATTGAGTCAGTACCGACTCATATCGACCTCATGAAAAGCAGAATGAAACACTGCCCGATCCTTCTCCAGTGATTGACACATCCTGACAATATGTCTGAAGTATGAGAGATGAAGTTTGGCCATCTTGGCCTCCAAGGAGCACTCTGGCTGTACTTGTTCCAAAATGGATTTATTGGTTCTTTTGGCAGCCCATAGCACTTTCAATATTTGCCTCCAACACCATAACTCAAAAGCATCAATTCGTCTATGGTCTCCCTTTTCACTGCCCAGCTTT
>NW_006408747.1:3468120-3469233 GCF_000296735.1 Chrysochloris asiatica | reverse complement strand
TATATTCTTCCATTTTTGTAATTCTCTTTTGGTTTCTTGTAGTAGTGTTTGTAGTTTTCTTTGTATACGTCTTTTGTTTCTCTGGTTGCATTTATTTCCAAATATTTTGTTGTATTGTAAATGAATGGTATTGCTTTTCTAATTTCTTTTTCAGTGCTGTCATTATTAGTGTAGATGCATCTGACTGATTTTGTTTTGTTTTAAGGTTGTACCTGTTTTCATTTTCTTTAGCATCAACTTGAACTATTATCGAAGCAAATGATGGTTTTTCTGAAGTCAGCTTATGGCCTTGTTCTAATGATATTGAGCTTCTCCATTTCCATAGATACAGTCGATTTGATTCCTGTGTATTCCATCTAGAGAGGTTCACATGTTTAGTTGCCATTTATGTTGTTGAAAAATGTATTGCCAATGAAAAAAATCTTTGATCTTGCAAAATTCTATTATGTGATCTCTGATCTCAGGCATTGTTTATATTTCTATGATTTTTTTTCCAGCCAATAATCCTTCTTTTTTGTTTTCAACTTTCATATTCTAATTTACAGTAATTATCATTGCATTATGATTGTATATTTGATCAATTTCAGACTATAGAAGTTGGTTAAAACGGTCAATTTCTTCATCTTTGCCTTGAATGGGTATTTTGTAAATTTAAATAATGGCTGTATTAACTGGTCTTCCTGGTATGCATATGAATATTATCACTGATAGCATTGCACATACTTCAAGAAAGATCTTGAAATATTATTTTTAACAATGAATGTGATACACTTCCTTTCAATTTGTCATTCCCAGTATAGTAAACCACATGACTATCTTATTCAAAAGGGCAACACCAGTCCATTTCAGCTCACTAAAGTCTAGGATATGATCTTTACACCTTCAATTTCATTTTTAATAACCTCTAATGTTCCTAGATCT
The DNA here is from genome assembly GCF_000296735.1 of Chrysochloris asiatica. Lineage (NCBI taxonomy): Eukaryota > Metazoa > Chordata > Mammalia > Afrosoricida > Chrysochloridae > Chrysochloris > Chrysochloris asiatica. The sequence continues at coordinate 3,468,312 of NW_006408747.1, read as the reverse complement.
ATACTTTGTACATGCCAGGTTTGAATTCTTACTGGATGCTTGTAGCTATTTCTCCTCATTTAAGTCATGCCAAATAAGCAAATGAAGGTGAAAGTTTCACTCCATTTAGTTGATCGTTAAGGTCAAGTCTGCTTTAAGGAGGAAACTCTTCCCCAGCTGTGTTTCATGTACCTTCCAAAACAACAACAAAAA
>NW_006408747.1:3455204-3464500 GCF_000296735.1 Chrysochloris asiatica | reverse complement strand
TTTTTTTTATTTATATGATGGATTACATTGATTCTTTTTTCTAATATTGAACCATCCTTGTATCCATGATATGAATCCCACTTGGTCATAATGTATTATTTTTGTTGATGAGTTGTTGTATTCTGTTGGCTAGGATTTTTTTGAGAATTTTTGTATCTATCTTTATGAGGGATATTGGTCTTTAATATTTTTTTCTTAATGATTCTTACTTTAGTTTTGGTATTGGGGTTATGCTTGATTCATAAAATGTATTAGAAAGTGTTCCATATTATTTTGTATTCTGGAATAATTTTGAGTAAAATAGTTGACAGCCCCTCCCTGAATGTTTGGTAAAACTCACCAGTGAAGCCATCTGGATGTAAACTTTTCTTTGGTTGTGAGTTTTTTGATGACCTGATCAATTTCTTCTTTTGTTATGGGTCTGTTAAAGTTTTCTAAACACTCTGTGTAAGTTTAAGTAGGTCATGTTTTTTGTACAAATATATCCATCTTCTCTAGATTTCCAAATTTGTTCAAGTACAACTCTTCGGAATATTCTGTTCTTATCCTTTTAATTTCCATTGGTTCTGTTGTGACAACACCCATGTGGTTTCTAATTCATGTTATTTGTGTCTTCTTTTCTTTTGCTAGGTTTGCCAATGGTTTGTCAATTTTATTAATCCTTTCAAAGAACCCGCTTCTTGTTTTGTTGATTTTCTGTAGTTTTTTTTTTTTTTTTGTATGTGTGTGTGTGTGTTGTTGTTTGTTTTTTCTGTTTTCTATACCATTTATTTTTTTTTCTCCAATCTTTATTATTTCTTTTCTTTTGGTGATTGTAGGTTTATGTTTTAGTTCTGTTTCTTATTCTTGTTGGTATTGTGTCAATGTGTTAATTTTGGTTCTTTCTTCTTTTTGGATATATTTGTTTATTACAGTAAATTGTCCTCATGCAACTGCTTTTGCTGTGTCTCAAAGATTTTGATATATTGTGTTTTCTTTCTCATTTCTTTCTAGGAATTTTATGAATATATCTTTCATTTTTTTCTACTACCCAGTAGCTTTTAAAAAGGGTGTTATTCTGTTTCCATATATTTCATTTGTCTTCCTATTGTTGAGTTCTAATTTTATAGCACTGTGATCTGAGGAAATGCTTTATAGTATTTTGATGTTTGTAAATTTATGGAAACTTGTTTTGTAGTCTATTCTGGATAATGGCCATGTGCACTAGGAAAGAATGTGTATTGTGCTGTTGTTTGTTTGAATCCTCTGTACACATTTCTGTGGTCAAGTTGGTTGTCTGTGTTGTTTAGGTCCTCTTTGTTTTTGTCCAGGTTCTTTCTGGTTGTTTTTTTCCATTTTGAAAATGGTGTATTAAAATATCACACTATGATTGGAGATTTGTCTGTATCCTTCTTAAATTCTATTAGGGTTTGCTTCATATGTTTTGGTGATCTTTTATTTTGGACACAGATACTTATTATGGTTATGTTATCTTGATTAATTGATCCTTAAATCATTAGATAATATTATTTTTTTATTAAGATGTTTTTGCCTTAAAGTTTATTTAATCAGATATTCACATTGTTCATTTTTTATTGCAATTAGATTGGTATATGTTTTTCCATCACTTAACATTTCATCTGTTTTTGTCTTTGTATGCAAGGTGTGTCTTTGGCAGACAGCATATTGAAAGATCTTGTTTTCTCATCCATTATGCCACTTTCTGCTTCTTAACTGGTGCATTTCTTCAACTGACATACAGTGTAATTATTGATAGATATGAATTAATTCCTGTCATTGTTTGCTTTCTGTGGTGCTCCTGGCTTCTTTGTTCTGCATGCCTCTTTATAGTGAGTTCATATTTTTTTGTGTTCTTTCTTGTCAGATTCTTCATAAATTTAATGTTTTCATGTTCTTCTTGGATTTTCATTTTCTTGATATGTTGTGAAGTATTAATTTTCTTTCATTACCCTATATACTATTAACTTTGCCTTCCAATTAAAACAGTCTATTTTATCCTACAATCTATCTGACCTCCTTAGTACCTGAATCTGTCTTTGTATATTTTCCCCTTCTTGCACATTATAATTGTTTTGATCATAGACTGAGCTGCCAGATGATCTGAATTACTTATTGTAGCTTTGTTTTGTTCTGCACTCTTCCATATGTTGACTACGTTCAAGGCGGTGTTGCCACATATGTTATTTTCTAATTGTTGTCTATTCTTATTGGTTCTCAATCCAAAGAACTACCTTTATGATGTCTTAAAGTGTTGGGATGGCTTTGACAAAGTCCTTTAACTTCTGTTTATCCTGGAATGTTTGATTACAGCTTTGCTAGGTAGACAATTCTTGGTTGGCCGTTTTTTCTTTCAGTATTCTTATATGTCTACCCATTGCCTTCTTATATGCCTGGTTTCTGCTGAGTGATCAGAGCTTAATCTTATTTGCAGGTCATTGTAACTAACACTTCTCTTTTCCCTACCTGCTTTCAGGATTCTCTCCTTGTCTCTGATTTTGTACAGCTTGATTTTGATATTTCTTGGTGATTTTCTTTTCAGGTCTGTATTTTATGGGGTTCATTCAGCTTTTTGACTGTTTATTTTCTTGTATTTCAGGATGTTATGGAAATTTTATATTAACAGCTTTTCAACCCTCTCCACTGTGGTCTTCTGGGGTGCTTCCTGTTCTGGAACTCCAATAACTCTCAAGTTATTCCACTTCAGTTGTCCTACATGAATCTTATTCTTCAGATTTTTTAATTCTTTGTTCTCCTTGCTCTTTTCTTTAGCAGTATTGAGAGATTTGTCTTCAAGTTCACTGGCTCTGTTTTCCATCTCTTTAATTCTACTCCTTTGCCCTTTCAGTGTATTGTCCTTTTCTCATATTTTATTATTAATTGTTTGGACCTCTTTTTTCAGGTTTTCAGTTGTTTCCAATGCTATTTCTGTCTTATTTGATTGTACTTGTAGCACATTCCTGACTTCTTATTTTTCTCAGCCTCTCAATGGAGCATTTGGATGCAACCCAATATCATTCTTCTGAATTCCTTCTCAGCCAGTTCCAAGGCCTGCTCTCCTTCCAATGGGAAGTCTAGGTCTATCTCCAGCTCATTTGTTTCAGCTACTCTTACGAATAGGGCTGCTAATCTCAGGGTCAGCAGTTTGAAACTACCAGTTGTGCCGTGGGAGAAAGATGAGGCTTTCTGCTCCCTTAAAGATTTAAAGCCTCGGAAGCCCTGTACAGGGTCGCTATGAGTCAGAACCGAATCTATAGCACATAACAACAACACCAACCTTGGTTCTTAACATGAGCTGAAATGTTCTGTTGTTTTTTGGTTATTTTCAATTATTAGATATATTTTCAGTAATTAGATGAATGTATGTTAGTGTATTTTTAAACTTTCTGATGGCTTCCTAGTAGATTTGATCAGGAGATAGACATCCCTTTTCACTTCTATTACTCAACTCAGAGTAATTTTAGAAAGTGTTGGCTATCTATCTAGTATATAGCAGGTGTAATTGGCTCTTGTCTAGATGGTGGGATCTTATAGGGTGTGATTGTAGCTTTGCTATATGACCACAATTGCTGTCTCTTCTTGGGTTATACAGGGACCAAAAACCAAACAAACAAAACACACACAAAGAAACAGATTGGATGCTAAAGTCTATAATCACCACTCAAACACACAAAAAACAACCTATAGCAAAATATGAATAAGACTTCAATGCACCTTTTTTGACTTCTTTCCTACAAAGCTCCATGAGAAATTTCAAGATGTTACCATTGCTCCTTATTATGTAATTCAAAATTTAATTTTTGGCCTCTTTCTTTTTTTGGCTGTCTCTCCTATCTTTCCTCAAGCCAATTCAGCTGTTTCTCCAAGTGAGAAACAGCCTAGGGTTGGCCAGAGCCATTTTGGAAGACACTCTTATTTTAAAGTGTTCCTTTGGACTTCTCCCTCTTCTTCAATTCTGGATCCAGTATTCTTTGAGGAGCAGATGATTGAGAGTACCAAGTAGAGCACTCCAGGGAAGGGGGGTGTCTACGTGCTCCAGTGGAGGTGCACACAGACAGAGACAAATGAACAGAAAAAAAAATGTTCACATCTTTAGCTCCTATGATTGACCAGACCCCGGGGATGGTAGCAATCCCTTGATCCCTCCCCACTCCTTCCCACTCAAGATGGCTACTCCAGGACTTACAGGAAGCCATAGACCAGAAAACGCCATCTTTCTTGCTTCTGATACAAATCCCACCAACAGTAACCCTTCAATCCTATGTAGTTCAGAGTTTCATGAGCATACCCTTACCTGCTTCATTCGATATATTGTGTTATTCCTCCCATCTCCTTTTGATGCTTTCTGCATCATTCATTGTTTTTCCCATAGAATCTTTCAATATTGCAAGTTGAGGCTTGTATTTTTCCTTCAGTTCCCACAGTTTCAGATACACAGAATGTGTTCTTCCTTTTTGGTTTTCTAACTCCAGGTCTTTGCACATTTTGTTATAATGTTTGAGTATGTCTTCTTGGCCTTCTGTTTCAAATTTTATATTCAGCTTTTTTTACCTCCTCATTTCTTCCATTTGCTTTAGCCTCTTTACTCTGGAGAACAAGTTTCAGAGTCACTTATACCATCCACTTGGTCTTTTCCTTATTTCTTGTCTTATTAATGACCTTTTGCTTTTTTCCTACATGCTGTTCTTGTTATCATCCCACAACTCTTCTGGTCTTCAGTATTTTGTGTCTCTTGCATCATATATGTTCTTGCGATGATCTATAAATTCAGGTGGGGTATGTTCAAGATCATATTTTAGCACTTGTGGACTTGTTTTAATTTTTTTCTAATTACAACCTGAACTTGATGAACAATTGATGGTCTGTTTCATAATCTTCCCCTGACCTTGTTTTGACTGATGATATGGAACTCTTCTATCATCACTTGTGAAAGATGTATCATTTTGATTTCTGTGTATTCCATCTAGTAAGGAGCATGCATATTGTTGTCTATTATGTTATTTTTAAAAGTTATTTGCAATGACGAAGTCATTGGTCTCCCAAAATTCTATCATTCTGTCTCTATCATCATTTTTCTCACCAAGTCCATTTTCCAACTATTTGTCTTTCCTCTTTGTTTCCAACCTTTAAATTCCAATCACTTATAATTATCAATACATCTTAATTGCATATTTGATAGACTTCAGACTTAGAAATTAGTATAATTCTTCAGTTTACTCATAACTTGCTTTAGTGGTTGTTGTATAAACTGGAATAATAATAGTGTTGGTCTTCTATGTGGTTGCATGGATATTATCCTAATAAAGACGGAATTGTACTTGAAGATATATCTTTATATGTTTTCTTTTTTTATGATGAATGAAAGCCATTCATCTTTAATTTGTCATTCCCAGCATAGTAATTCATGTGCTTGTCAGATTTTAAGTGGCCAATGCTAGTCCATTTCCACAAACTAATAGCTAGGATATCAATGTTTATGCATTGCATTTCATTTTTGACAATTTCCAATTTTCTAAGATTCATACTTCACACATTCCCTCTCCCAATTATTAATGAATGGTTAGTTACAGTTATTTCTCTTCATTTTTGGTTGTGTCCATTAAAGAATGAAGGTCCTTAGGGCTTTACTCCATTTGCGTCATCACATTCAACTCTACTTTGAGGAGGCAGCTATTCCACAGTTGTAGTTTGAGTGCCTTACAAAATGAGGAGGTCATCTTCTGGCACTCTATCTGACAATATTCTTATGCTTTTCATCATGTTTCAATATTCTGGTGCTGAAAGTGTTCATTGTTATTCATAAGGTTTTCTGTGACTAAATATTCTGTTACTAAATCTTCTTCTGGAAGGTTTCAGATGAAACCTTTCAACCATGGTGACCCTGCTGGTATTTAAAGTACTTGTGGCATCGTTTCCAGCATCACAGCAACACACAAACCCCTGCAGCATGACAAACTGACAGATGAGTGATGAAGAAACTATATGACAGAGTAAAACTGCTCCTTAGTTTCTGAGACTGTAAATCTGCACAGAGCTAACAACGTCATCCAATGTATGATTTTGCTTCATGCTTAACCCAGGTTCCACTAAGTTCCCTAATTTTAAATATATTCTTAAGTGCTGTCTAGTCCATTCTTACTCACCAACTCTTTTAAGCTGGTGGGTTTGAACATAAGTAACTAAATTCTGAATTATGTTATCTAAGTAAATTGTCAAAAAGATCAACAATGATTATTATTTTTTTTTCAATTTCATCAAGCAAATTTATAGCAACACTTATCTCTATTACAGGAATATTATGATAAAAGATGTAAAAACATGTTTGAAATTACTCCAAACTATTTAAAAGGTTTGATACATGCATTTGTGTATACAAGCTCCTCTTCTTTCTGAGGGAAAAGGCTACTATCTTGATTATTTTTTCAAATGCTGTTCCATGATGGGCTCTTACAGTTTTCACCATCACTGTAATAACTCCATTGCCATAAATGCCTCCTTATGTCTGGTTCTCCAGCAGCAATGATTGAATAACTCACAAAATTCTGAACCATAAATATCCATATTTTAATTTGACCTGTGTCCATGTGCAGAACCTTAAATGTGTAGCACCAAAAATGTCTTTATTTACGATACCTAGTTTATTCAGTAAGGTCAAGTGACTCTCCTTATGACATTCTCGTGAATATATCTAAATAATTAAATAAGTTAAGGATGCCCTTTTTCCTTTCCTTCATTTATCTGATTACGGTCATGTCTCATTTTACAAAATCATACATCAATAGTTTTTTGAACACATCTGACTATGCTATATTCAGTTTTACTACAGTTGAGTGATACTGGAAACTAAGCATGGAAGAAAACAAAAACAAGAAATAGATTCAGGCAATCCCTCCATGTTAAAATCTCCAGACAGCCTATATTCTTCTTGATTTGAACAATATGACCATAAATTAATTATTTTTATGGTAAGAGATGCTGTTAAATGCTTTGCCATAAAGTATAAAAATACAATTTCCTAATCATAAGAAAAAATAATTTAGGTGATAAATTCTAGCAGTCTTTCTTTTATTGTCACCTTGATAATCAAATACTTGTCTCAACAGAATTACACTGACATCCATATTGGTTTATTTGTTTGTTTGTTTTTTGCCATTGTTTTTGTTCTAAAAAATACTATCCACAAAAATTTCTGGATATTATTTGCCATCACCTTGACATATTGCTACTTTTAGAGGTTTGGATCATTGACATATATCTCCATAGACTTGCTTGCTCATTTCATCTGATATTGTAATATCATATCTACGGATTTGTATTATAAAAATCTCATGAGAATATAAATAACACAAAATCCTATTATATTCAAGGGAAATTAGTGATATTAGAAAAACATTATGAAAATTGACTAGAATACCTCTTTCTTTAGCTCTTTATTAAACCAAATATATTATTTAAGTAAATACTTTAATTTTTTAGAATATTACTGCCATAGAATATAAAATTAAACTAACAACATGTGTTTGACAATACAAATATTGGATATTGCTTGTTTCACTACCTTAATGTCCATGATTCTCAGGCCAGTTGAAGGGGGGATAGGAGCTTCATTCACTTGTCACTTACTGTCCCAGCATACAATACCATAGTCTGGATACAGAAAAATCTGGAAGTGATTAAGTTAGGGTATTGAAAACTTAAGCCAAATACTATTTCTGGAACTATGAATATGAATTCACAAGATTGATTTAAACGCCATCTGTGGGGGGAAATCAACAACTTCAGATATCACAGTAATAAAGGATCTCTTTCTAATTTATATTTTTATCTTATTTTATTATAATCTCATTTTGAAGTATGGCATCCTATCCCATCCCTGGGCTATACCATGGGACAAGTTATTTAGTGACAGCTACAAGAATAGCCTGCACTGCATTACTCTCATTCACAGCATGAAGAAAAATGAGTTGGATGCTTTTCAGTTGACAAGACAGAACTCTGAATGTGTAAGATCTCTCCAATTTTGTATGCTGCTAGCCAAATCACTTTTCCCCCCTGATATAGATATTATTGTGAAATATTCCCTAGTGTTTCTTGCTTTTATGCAAAGGCAGGCTGGCTATTTTATGAAAAAGGGATTCTATATGAATTTTCTTTCTGGATTTATGGAGTTAAGGAGCACTGCACAATCATTTATAGCTCAGTTGACAGGGGCCACAATGTATAATACCATTTGTCTTCTTGGTGATTTAAAATCATCTACTGAACACTATTGCTGACATTAGCTCAGTTACTTTATCAGATGCACTAGTTATGAAATATATATCTCATGAATACAGAAGAGTTTTATACATTTCTAATATTCTTAATCTTTAAAAATCTGGAAAAGCTGCATTCTAAGAAAATTTCTTAGTCATTAAATGATAGACATTACATACTGATAGCAACTTATTATTTTTTGAGCACTCCTAGTGGAAAGAGGATAGCTTTTTTACTCAGGTGAGAATTACTCAGAATCAGTATTTTATTTATTAGTCAGGGGTGTCAAAAATAAAATAAATAGTATCAATTTTCAGGACAAATTTGATACTTAAATAAAAGAGTATAAATAATTATCTAGCAGGGACTTGACAGGCATTTGTAGAAATATTTTCCTAATGATGATTTGCATTGCTTCTTTTTTCTTTTCCACCAGTGATAGTTTCAAGAACACATACCCAGTTTTACAATTTGCAATATTTTTCACTTAAAAAAAAAGAAGAAAATTAGCCTCACCCATTCCACATTATAAAGTCTAGTAAATATATGAGTTAGAGTTCATGTATGATGAGACTCAGAAGTTGAAGGTGGTGATCTGGTAGGCTGCTATACCCAAGGTCAGCAGTTTGAAAAGGAACAGGAGGAAGAGGAGGCTTTCGGTTCCCATGAAGATGTACACCCTTGAAAAGGTTATACAGTGTCACTATGAGTCAGTTCCTACTCAAAGGCACATAAAATCGAACAAAGCACCAATAGCCATACTGACTGCCAACCAAAAGATTAGTAGTTCAATGAAGGGACATCTGGTTTGGGGGCAGGAGAAGCAGAGACACGCAGGGTAGGCTCCTCGGTTGTTGTTGTTAGGTGCCATTGAGTTGGCACACGATAATCTGTTGTATACATGACAACCCTGTATACAACGGAAGGAAACATGGCCAAGTCCTGGGACAACCTCACAATAGTTGTCACACTTGAGCCCATTGATGCTGCCACTTTGTCATCCATTTTGCTGGGGGTCTTCCTCTCCATCTCAGTCCCCCCAC
>NW_006408747.1:3451617-3454934 GCF_000296735.1 Chrysochloris asiatica | reverse complement strand
TCAAGCTGACATCTTTGCTCTTCAGCACTTTACAACGCTTTGTGCAGCAGATTTGCCTAATGTAATATGTTGTTTGATTTCTTGACTCCTGCTTCCATGAGTGTCGATAGTTGATCCAAGAAGAATGAAGTCATTGACAACTTCAAACTTTTCTCCATTGATAAGAATGTTGTTTATTGGTCCAGTAGTGAGGATTTTTGTTTTCTTTACATTGAGATGCAATCCATGCTGAAGGCTGTGTTCTTTGATCTTCATCAGTAAATAGTTTAAGTCCTCTTCACTTTCAGTAAGCAAGGTTGTACCATCTGCATATCACAGGTTGTTAATGAGTCTTTTTCTAATATTGATGCCACGTTTTTCTTCATATAACCCAGTTTCTCGGATTATAAGCAAAAAGTCGTTAAAGGGAGGCTCCTTGGTGGAGGGGTGAAAAAATAAAACAGAAAAGGTGCTTTGACAGAAGAGTTCCATGGTTTTAGATCTAATATAAATGTGGGGCATTAATTTTTGACACCCATCAGTGGAGAAATCCAATTGCAGTGGGAATACATGGTGATTTCTGAAAAGATTGGGATTCTACCTGTGGACCCTCAGCTTGTGCTGAGATCAGAGGGTGGGGCCACAGCCAAGCTGATGCAGTGCTGAAACCATTGATCAGCTTCTGGAAAAAGAGGTATAATGGTTTTTACACTTCTTTCCTCCTCTCCCCTATTGCACCCTCTCTGCCCAGCCTGGACAGTTTCAGACGGGTGGGAGTGCACCTCTTAAAGTATCTAGCACTGCATCCACAAGGAACAATTTTCCCATGGCAAAAAGACTAAATCCCTGAAAGCAGTCCCACAAGCTAATCCTCTGGCTGCTTCTTATGACATCTGACTCTGGGAGCTAAAGTTCACTTGGGCAGGACCCTTTATTCTGGCCTGACCTAACAAGAGACATGGCCATACATCCAAATCTTATTTGCATCTTGTAAAACCACAACATAAAAGGTAAGAGCAAACACCAACTACTCTATACAAGGGCACAGCTATTTTTAGAATTATGCTGAGCATATTTCTAACTGACCTTCAGAGACAAAAATTGTGGACAATCTTTCTCCCATTCATTTCTCAATATCTATCTGCACACTTCCACGGTGGTGACTTGAGGAGGGGTCTGAGAGAGTGGACACCACCACCTACTGCTGGAGATTTCTACTGTGCATGCACACTGACTTGTGCAGGAAAGACTACTGGAAGGTAGGTTATGGTTTTATTTTTGTTTTTGTATAGTGTTTTTTCTTTCTCTGCTTTTTTTATTGCTTCTCTTTTTAGGTCCTTTTGGTCTCATTTTTTTCCTGGAAGTAGAAGCTTTCTCTTCCTACGTTACCCAAGAAGAGGTAGCAATTATGGTCATATACTCAAGCTACAAGCATACCCCATAATATTCCACTCTCCGGACAGGAGCCAATACCAGCTACTAGGCATTACACAGATAGTCAACACTTGCTAAGATGACTGCTGTTGAGTAATAAGATATGTGAAAAGGGAAGCCTATCTCCAGAGATCACATCCACCAGGAGACACTCAGTAAGATTAACAATACAGCAACATACACTCATTGAATCATTGAAAACTCATCTAACTATTGAAAATGTCCAAGAAAAAACAACAAAAGATCTCAGCAGATGTCCAAAACCAGAAAAGTGTAACTGAAATAAATGAGCTGTAGGCAGACATAGACTTTCCATTAGATGAAGAACAGGCTTTGGATCTGCTTAAGAAGGAATTCAGAAGAATGAAATGGAGACAAATCCAAATGTTCCACAGAGGGGTGGAGGAAAATTAGAAAGAAGTCAGGAAAGTGCTACAGGAGCAATCAAACAAGATATATATAGCATTGGAAACAATTCAAAACCTGCAAAAAGAGGTCCAGATAATTAATAATAAAAGATCAGAAATGTACAACATACTGGAAGGGGAAAGGAGCAGAATACAAGAGATGGAAGCCAGAACCAGTGAGTTGGAATACAAACTTCTTAATACTGCTAAAATAGAAGAGCAAGCAGAAAAAGGGATTAAAAAAAGCTTAAGAGAGTGTAAGATTCATGTTGGATAAAATGAAGATGAATAACTTAAGGATTATTGGCATTCTGGAACAGCAGGAAGAATCACAGAAGTCCACAGAGGAGGTAGTTGAGGAACTTCTGGAAGAAAATTTCCCTAACATCTCAAAGGATGAGAAAATAAGCATTCAAGAAGCTGAATGAACCCCAGGACGGATAGACCCCAAAATAAAATAACCAAGACATATCATAATCAAGCTCTCCAAAATCAAAGACAAGTAGAGAATCTTAAACACAGCCAGGGAAAGGAGAAGTGTTACTTACAAAGGCAAGCAAATCATATTAAGCTCTGACTTCTCAGCAGAAACCATGCAGACAAGAAGGCAATGGGGAGACATACATAAAACCCTAAAAGGAAAAAACAAAACAAAGAAACAAAATAAAACTGCCAATCAAGAATCATCTACCCAGAAAAACTGTCAATCAAATATGATGGTGTAATAAAAACATTCCAGGATAAACAGAAGATAAGAGACTATTTCAAAGCCAATCCAATACTTCAAAACATCCTAAAGGGATTTCTATGAAAAGAAAACCAACAAGAACTGGCAACAACTAGAGATTGACAGACTTGGCAACACCACCTGGAACTCAGTTGACAGATAGCAGATTTCAGAACAGAACAAAATTACAATGAATTCAGAGAATGCATGAGATGAATCAAATATCAAAACAATAACAATGTCAGAGAAGGGAAAAATATATGAACAGAGATCTAGGTGGTAAGGAGGTCAGGTAGATTGCAGGATACAATAGACTCTCTTAAATGGAGGAAAAAGTTAGTAGACTATAAGGTAACCTCAAGAAAGTTAATAATTCACAACTTACCATGAAAATGAAGATCCAAGTAGAATAAGGAAACATTAAAACTAAGAAATAACTGACAAGAAATAGCACAAAAAATAATGAACTCAGCACAAGAAGATGTGAAGAACAAAGGAAAAAACAGCAGCACAAAAAAAGTAACATAATGAGCACAATTAATCCATACCTATCCATAGTTATAAGGAGCTCTGGTAGCGTAGTGGTTACGAATCGGGCTGCGAACCTTAGGTCAGTGGTTCGAAACTACCAGCTTGTCCACGGGAGAAAGATGAGGCTTTCTACTCCCGTAAAGATTTACACCCTCGGAACCCCTGTACAGGGTCGCTATGGGTCGGACCCGACTCAACGGCACTTAACAACAACAACAACAACAACATCCATAGCTATA
>NW_006408747.1:3449024-3450816 GCF_000296735.1 Chrysochloris asiatica | reverse complement strand
CTGTGCTCTTTGATCTTCATCAGTAAATGTTTCTATCTTCTTCACTTTCAGCGATCAAGGTTGTATCATTTGCATATTGCAGGTTGTTAATGAGTCTTCCTCCAATCCTGACGCCATGTAGATGGTGGAAAAAAATATACCAAGCTAATTGCAATTAAAAACGAGCAGGAGTGGCAACACTGACCTCAGATAAAATAACCTTTAAGGCAAAAACCAGCATAAGAGATAAAGAAGGACACTATTTCATGATTTAAGGGTCAAATGAGTAAGATGAAATAACCATAATAATTATGTACATTCCCAAGAGCACCAAGATATACAAAGCAGACCCAACTAGAGTTGAAGAAAGAGATAGACAAATCTATAATTATAGTGAGCATTTTTAATATGGCACTTTCAAAAAGGGATAACCAAACCGAAACTCAACAAAGATACAGAGGAAATAAAAAACACAATCAAACAACTTGACCTCATATATGTGTACAGAACATTCCACCCAACAACAACACAATACACATTCTTTTCTAGTGTACATGGAACATTCTCCAGAATTGAGCATGTGTTAGGTCACAGAGGAAGCCACCATAAATTTACAAATATCAAAATATTACAAAGCATCTTTTCAGATCACAACTATAAAATTAGAATTCAACAATAATAAGACCAAGGAAATAAAGTTGAATACATAGAAACTGCATAAATCCCTGCAGAAAAGCAACTTGGTTGTAGAAGAAATTAAACATGAACACACCAAGTTCTTAGAAACAAATGAAAACAAAAACACAGTGTACCAAAATTTTTGGTGCACAATGAAAGCAGTGCTGAGAGGACAACTTATTGCAATGAATGCACACATCCAAAAGGAAAAGAACCAAAATTAACACACTAACACAAATTCTCCAAGAGTTAGAAATAGACCAACAGAGGGACCCTACAGTCACCAAAAGAAAAGAAATAATAAAGTTTAGAGCAGAAATAAATGAGATAGAAAATAGAAAAACTATAGAAAGAATCAACAGGACAAGAATCTGTTTCCTTGAAAGGATTAATATTGTGCTGCAAGTCTTAGCCAGAGCTATACGGCAAGATAGAGAAATTAAATGTATCCAAATTGGCAAAGAGGAAGTAAAACTCTATCTATTCGCAGATTATATGATCCTATACATAGAAATCCCCAAAGACAGTATAAAAGCTACTAGACCTCATTGGAAGATTCAGCAAAGTGGCAGGTTATAAGGTCAATGTACAAAAATCAGTTGGATTCCTCTATAGAAAGAAAGTAGGAAGTCACTAAATCCCTGATTTCAAAATTTTCTATACAGCTACATTGGTCAAATCAGCTTTGTACTGGTACAATGAAAGATACACACATCAATGGAACAGAGTTGAGAATTCAGAAATTAACCCATCCACATACAGCCAACTGATTTTTGACAAAGGGCTTAAATATATCACATGGGGAGGTGATATTCTCTTCAACAGATAGTGCTTGCAGAACTGGAAAGCGATATGCAAAAGACTGAAACTGACCTTTACCTCATGCAATATACAAAAACCAACTCAGCATGGATTAAAGACCTAAATGTGAATCCCAGAATTATAAAAGGGATCAATGAAAAAATTGGGACAAATTTGAGGGCTCTAATGCAGGGCATGGGAACACTGAATGTTTTAAAATTGGGAAAGGTGTGCGACAGGGTTGTGTTCTTTCACCATTCTTGTTCAATATGTATGCTGAGCAAATAATACGAGAAGCTGGGTTCTATGAAGGAAAACGTGGCGTCAGGATTGG
>NW_006408747.1:3433567-3448284 GCF_000296735.1 Chrysochloris asiatica | reverse complement strand
AGTGAGGTTGGCCCAGGATCGGACATTGTTTCGTTCTGCTGTGCATGGGGGGGACGCTATGAGTCGGTTCCGACTCGATGGCACCTGACAACAACAATGCAGGGCACACACAGATTACCAAACATTGTGAAATTTACACAAACAAAAGTAGACAAAATAGATGACAGGGGCATACTAAAAATTAAAAACTTAGATACATCAAAAGACTTCACCAGAATAGTAAAAAGTGAACACACAGAATGGGAAAAAATATTTTGCAACAACGCCTCTGACAAGGGACTAATTTCTAAATTATATAGGAAAGTATAACACTTCTATAAGAAAAAGACAAATAACCCAATTTTAAAATGTTCACAGATTAAAAAAAAAAAATGTTCACAGGACATGAATAGACACTTTACCAAGGAAAAGATTCGGGCTGCCAAGAAACATATGAATATATGTTCACAATCACTAGCCATTGGAAATATGCAAATAAAAAAAAATGAGATTTCATTTCACACCAGCAATAACAGCAAAGATAAAAAAAAAGTAGAGGACAATAAATGCTGATGAGAATGCAGAGAGATTGGGACCCTCCTACATTGCTGGTGGGATTGCAAAATGGTCCAACCACTATGGTAAACAGTATGGCACTTCCTCAGAAAGTTGGAAATAGAAATACCTTATGATCCACCAATTCCTCTATTTGGTATTTATTCACAAGATATACAAGCCATAAGACGAGTAAATATATGCACAGCAATGTTCATAGTGGCACGGCTTACGATTGCGAAAAGATGGAAGCAGCTTAAGTGCCCATCACTGGAAGAATGTATAAACAAACTTTGATATATACACACAATGGAATATTATGCTACCTTGAAAAATAACAAGGAAGCTGCAAGCCACCGCATAACATGGATGAACCTTGAGAACATTATGCTGAGTGAAATTAGTCAGTCACAAAAGGATAAATACCACATAGGGCAATTATTGTAAAAGCTTAAGAGAAAATACCCATATTAAAAGGGGGAAAAAAAAATGTTGGTTAAGGGTTGGATGAGAGGATGGAGGGAAAGGTGGATCATAAGGTAGGGAATAGACACAAGATTGTTTGGGTGCTGGTGGGGTCAATATACTAGAAGAGGGAGGGGGATGGAAGAACAAGGAGGATGGGAGAACATTTAGGCAGGTTTTCATGGGCTAAGTGGGACAGAGCTAAAAAGTGATGTAAGCTCATACTTGGAAAAACAGGGCTCTGGGATAAGAGATTGAGGAATGGTTTGAATGGGTAAAAGAGGGGAAATTATGTTAAGATGCTTGGCTCTCTTTTGAATCTTGGTTTCCCTTGCCTAATACTGTAAAATTGACTATTGAGAAGGAGAGAAAGGAATAGCCAGAAACATCACCATAGAAAGCTTGTAAGTCTGTCTTAAGCCTATAATTGATTAGAATACCTAAAATGAGGCTAGAACTTGCCCAGGGAAGGAGGCTTCCTGTGGAGCCTTTGCATTGCATAAGACCATAGGTGGAATCCTGAACTCCAGAACAGAATCTTCTGAGGTGGGACATTTCCACTTGAAAGGACAAGCGGACCAGCCTGGAGCTGCTAGAAGAAGAGAAGTTACTTCTTGAATGAAAATCAGCAGGAAATATCAAAAACAATAATGGCAGTCCGATTGACTCCCACAAGAACAAGCAAGTTGTTTGCTCAGGAGCCATCAAGACAAGCAATCAAGTCCCCTCAGGGCAAACCCCCTTCTAAGACTCAGACTCAAGGGGAATACTCAAGCAGGCATATGGTCTTCCTGGTGACCACATTGGTTTACCGACAAGGGTAAGTTGGGGGAAAACAGCAATGAAATTTTAAGGTCAGCCTGACCACGTTCAACAGACTCCTATCCACCTGGATTGAGATCTGGTTGGCCAGCAGTATGGTGAGACCTGGAGTCTCCTGGACCTAGGAACAGGGACATGGTCACAGGGGGCTAGAACAAAGAATGAAGCATCCAGCTGATATGAAGTGAGGGGAGATGCACAAGAACACCCATACTTGCAGATAACACCCATTTGACAGGGTTTCAATGGCTAGATGATCAGAACTCAACTAGAGGAAGAAAGAAGAGGAATAAAAGAGTATTCCATTACAATTTGATGAACTTGACCCATAATTATGGATGTTGTATCTCAAAGAGGGAACAAATCTTTACAATGAGGATCATTCCTACCCTCTTGGTACACAGAATTGACAGAGATGGGTAACTTAGATATTGGCTACCCAAAATGGGGGAATTACAAAGGCACAAAGTGACTGGCTTGCAACCTTTCAAGAGAGAGCTTAGTTTCAGAGAGTACAGGGGAAGGTAGAATATCCACTGAGTGGTTTCCAACCTGTCTGGATGGGGCTGATGAAAGGAAATGGGGATAAGACTCTTGTAATTCAATAGTGAATCATTGCTATCAGGACTGCTTGTGAGTGTTGCAAATGTAAAGGTAGATGTGTGTAACAAAAGGAGGTGAGTGGTAGATCTCGCAGTCCAGGAGCGGAGGACCCTGGGTCCATCAAAGGAGAAGAACACAAAACAGGATGAATGTAAAGCTGGTGTTTTCCCTTGCAAACCATCACCCAATTCACAATAAAAACGTAAAAAAAAAGGAAAATGTTAGCAGTTCAAATCTGTCAGTCACTCCAAAGGGGAAAGATGTGGTAGTCTAAGCTCATCAGGAAACCCTGTGTTGCCAGTTCTATGGGTGTCCTGTACAGAGTCACTATGCGTGAGAATCAGTTCACCAGCAATGGCTTTTAAGAAAGCACCAGTGTCAATATTTTAGATGAATTTCAAAGATTTGTCTGCTCACTTTTGACTTCTAACTATCCAAATACTCTTTTTACGTCTTTTTGGCATGCCTGAATTCTTGTAATCATTGAATTGATGCGGACTTTTAACAGTTATTATTTTCTTTATTATCTGTAAATTTATAGATAAATGGAACAAGATACACAGAAAAATAGTTTTCTCTGCCTCTTTTTTAATTAGAAAAACTGTTTTTCATTAAATAATATGTTTCCCTACTCATAGTTTCAACATGATATAGCTAACAAAATTGCATGGATGACCTGACAGAAATTCTAAATAAAAGCTTTTTTTCTTTTTCTGCTTACTACTACTATTTATTTAGTACCCAACAATAGCTCACAGAACACTGGTTTTGCTGTTATGTGTTTCCCAGTTGATTTTAACTGATAGAACTGCATGTAACAGAGTTGAATTGACCAATAGGGGTTCCTAGGCTAAAATCTTTACCAGTGCAGATTGCCAGGTCTTTCCCTCACAAACTGTTGTTGTTGTTTATAGTTGTTCTTAAGTGCCATCCAGTTAGTTCTGACTAATAGTGATCCTGTATAGAATTTCTGAGGACAAACTGGGAGGTTTGAACTGCTGATCTTGTTCTTTCCAGTACTTATAGTAAAGCACCATACCAGCATTCCAAAGCTGCTTGGTTGTCGTTGGTGTTATGTGCCATCAAGTCCATACCAACTCATAGCAACCCTACGCACAACGGAAAGAAACATTGCATGGAACTGTGCCATGTTCACAATTGTTCCTGTGTTTGATCCCATTGATACTGCCACTTTGCCAATCTATCTCATTGGGAGTCTTCCTTTTTATCTCTGAACCTCCGCTTTACATGATTTCCTTCTCAAGGGACTGGTTCTTTCTGATAATATGTCCAAAGTATGAGAAACAGACTGGCATCCTGGCTTCCAAGGATCATTCTGACTGTACTTCTTCCAACACAGATTTTTTTGTTTTGTTTTTTGTTTTAGCAGTCCTTTATACTTTTGATATTCTCCTCCAAAAACTTTTAATATTCTCTTCCAAATCCATAACTCAAATGCTTCAATTCTTCTGTGGTCTTCCTTATTCACTGTCCATCTGTTAAATGAATATGAGGTTAATGAAAATTCCATGACTAAGATCTGGTGCACCTTAGTGCTTAAACAAATCTTTGCTCTTTAATACTTTAAAGAGGTTTTCTGTAGCAGATTTGCCTCATTTGATTTCTTGACTGTCACTTCTATGAGTATTGATGGTTGATGTGAAAAAATGAAATTTTGACAACTTCAATATTTTCTCTATTTATATGGATGTTATTTATTAGTACGGTGGTGAGGATTTTTTTTTTTTTTTTTTTTTACATTGAGATGCCACCCCTATTGAAGGCTGTGTCTTTGATCTTCATCAGTAAGTGTTTTATGTCCTGTTTGCTTTTGTACATCACAGGTCTTCTGTCAATCCTGATGCTATGTTTTTCTTCATATAATCCATCTCCTCAAATTATTTGCTAAGCACACAGATTTACTAAGTATGGTGAAAGAATACAGCCCTGTTGCAAACCTTTTCCAGTTTTATACCATTCCTTGCTCCCTTGTTCTGTTCAAACCACTGTCTCTTAGTCTATGTACAAGTTCCTCTTGAGCACATCAAGAGGTCCGAATACTCATCCTCCACAATGCCATCATAGCTTATCATGATCCACATAATCAAAAACATTTGTACAGTCAATAAAGCACAAGTAAACTTTTTTTTTTTCTAATATTCTCTGCTTTTAGCCAAGATCCATCTGACTTTAGCAATGATATCCCTTGTTTCATGTCCTCTTCTGAATCTGGTCAGAACCTCAGGAAATTATCTGCCATTTTAAATTATTGTTAGCAAAATTTTACTTACATGCGATATTAATGATATTGTCTGATAATTTCTGCATTCTGTTTGGTCACCTTTCTTTGGAAAGTGCACAAATACAGGCCTCTTCCAGTCAGTTGGCCAGGGAGATGTCTTCCAAATTTCTTGACATGATGATTGAGTGCCTGCAGAGCTTCATCAGTTTTTTGAAAGATTTCAATTTGTACTCCATTAATGCCTGACAATCGTTCTTTGCCAGTGGCTTCAAAGCACCTTGGACTTCTTCCTTCAGTAACATTGGGTCTTGATTATACGCCACTTTGTAAAATGGTTGCGCATCAATCAGCTCTTTTTGGTTCAGTGATTTTGTGTATTCCTACCATCTTCTTCTGATGCTTTCTACAATATTCAATATTTTGCCCATAGAATACTTCAATAGTGTAAGTCAAAGCTTGATTTTTTTCATCAATTATTTCAGCTTGAGAAATGATGAGTGTTTTCTTCCCTTTGCTTTTCTAACTCAAAATCTTTGCGCATTTCATTATATTTGATTTTGTTTTCTTGAGTTGATCTTTGATATTTTCTATTCAGTTCGTTTACTTCCTCATTTATTCCATTTGCTTTAGCATCTCATCACTGTAGAGCAAGTTTCAGAGCATTTTTTGACATCCATTTTAGTCTTCTCCTTGTTTCTTGTCTTAAAGACCTTTTGCTTTCTTCCGGCATGATGTTCTAGATGCCATTCTACAACTCTTCTGGTATTTGGTCTTTAGTATTAATTCCTCAAATTTATTCTTAAGATTCTTTCTAAATTCAGGTGACGTGTGTTCAAGGTCATATTTTGGTTCTTGTGGACTTGTTTTTGTTTTCTTCAACTTCAGCCTGAAATAACATATGCACAGTTGATAGTCTGTTCTACATTCTGCCCCTGGCCTTGTTTTGGCTGATGATATAAATCTTTTCCACTGTCTCATTCAATAGATGTAGTCAATTTGATACAAATCTACTAGGTTGATTCAAACTACCAAACTTTAGGTTAGCAACCAAGTGCTTCACCCCTGTGCCTCAGGTCTCCTCAGAGAAATCTAGACAAGAGGATATTTCACAGATTACTTCACCTAAATGCACCTGTGCTATTTCATTCTTCCATTCCTTCTAGGGTAGTATATATTTACTATTATTGTTGTTAGTACTTAAATTCATACATTATTGTTTTTGTTAAGTGCCATTGAGTCAGTTACAAATCACAGTGACCCTGTATATGGTTTCCAAGGAGAAGTTGGCTGGTTAGGTCATCAACCTTAAGATTAGCAAGTTAATGCTTATCTTACAGCACCATACCAAGACTCCACATATATATAATAGTATGTATAACATGTATACTATTTCATACTATTAATATTATTATACGAGGAGTTCTGGTAGCATAGTGGTTATGAGTTGGACTGCTAATCTCAGGAGTTCACAACTACTACTACCGTTACAATTATATTGTTGTTGTTGTTAAGTGCTGCCGAGTCGGTTCCAACCCATAGTGACCCTGTATAGGGTTTCCGAGGAATGACTGGTAAGCTGGTAAGCTTGAACCCACAGCTCTCTCTCTCTCGCTCTCTCTCTATGTGTGTGTATATATCTATATCTATATATCTATGTCTATATCTATATATATATTACCATCTTGATTTGGACCCATAGTGACCCTGTATAGGGTTTCTGAGGAATGACTGGTAAGCTGGTAAGCTTGAACCCACAGCTTTCTCTCTCTCTCTCTCTCTGTGTGTATATATCTATATCTATATCTATATATTACCATCTTGATTTGGACCCATAGTGACCCTGCATAGGGTTTCCGATGCTATAAAGCCTCATCTTTCTCTCATGGAACTTCTGGTAGTTTCAAACTGCTGACCTTGAGATTAGCAGGCCGATTAGTAACAACTACTCTACCAGAACTCCTTATATACACTTTTTTGTTTGTTAAGTGCCTTCTGGTTGGTTTTGACTCACAGTGACCCTGTATAGGGTTTCTAAGGAGCAATTGGTAAGTTTGAATCATGAACCTTGTGATTCCAACCAACCTTGAGGTTCAGTGCCCCACAGCACCACATACAATTACTATTACATATAAGGAGCCCTGGTAGCACAGTACGTTATGAGATGAATTGTGTTGCTAACCAGAAGATCAACATTTTTAATCTATCAGCTGCTACTCAGGAGACAGATAAGACTTTCTGCTCTCCCAAAGATTTATAGCCTCTGAAACATTATACAGGGTATCTACGATTCGAACTCGACTCCAAGATTCACAATCACCAGCAAATTAGATATGAGAGAGCTTCAAAAAGTTCATGGGCAAATGAAATAAAAAGATAATGGAATTTTCCATGAACATTTGACACCGTCTCATATACACATGCACACATAAGTTTATCTTTTTCTATCTATCTATCTATCTATCTATCTATCTATCTATCTATCTATCATCTATCTATTTATCTAACTATGTATCTACCTATTTTTCTTCATTTGGTCTTCCAATCATGAGGAACCTTTAGAATAAAATTTTTAGTTAAATTTGAAGTGCTTCTTACTGTATTACTCAGAATACTAGGCTATTGAGAAGTATCCAACTATCCTCCAAAGGTCAAGCTCTTCAGGGACAAAACGGCATCACTCTTAGCATGAAACACCCATCAGGCATTGACTATCGATTCTTCTTTATACTCCCGTAGTCTCAAAAACAGACTGATGAGAGAGCCTGTTTCAGATTTCAGTGGGTGGAAAGAATGGGGACTCACTAGACTCACAATAACAAATAATCTTTAGGCAAAACTTGTACCTATAACTCATTGGTCAGAACTGGCCATCCAAAGAGGAATGATAGTCTGATACATTCCCAGAATACCTGGATTACTTTCCAAATGGCACTTATTACTTTTATACAATCGCTATGTTATTACTACAGGCAATGATATTGGAAGGTATCATGAACACCTGCATTTTCTCAGGAGTTGGTACTTAAAACATTGTCCTATAAGTAGTTAATGAGTAAAGAAGGATATTGTTAAAAATAAATAAATAAAAGCCAAAGACAATCTTATTTTAAAAAAGTTATCTTCTTACTAATCTTAAACTACCTATTGTGAAGACACTGAAATTACCCATATTTTTAATAAAATGATTGTTGTTTTTGTTAAGTGTTATTGAGTCAGTTCCAACTAATAATAACCC
Organism: Chrysochloris asiatica; assembly: GCF_000296735.1. Taxonomy (NCBI): domain Eukaryota; kingdom Metazoa; phylum Chordata; class Mammalia; order Afrosoricida; family Chrysochloridae; genus Chrysochloris; species Chrysochloris asiatica. The sequence continues at coordinate 3,440,383 of NW_006408747.1, read as the reverse complement.
TGCATAGGGTTTCTGAGGCTTTAAATCTTTTTGGCTATAGAAAGCCTCATATTTCTCCCACTGAGTATCTGGTGAGCTCGAACCACAGGCCTTGTAGTTTGTAGTTCAGTGCTTATCTTGTGGAGCTACTACACTCCTAATAAAATGGTTACTGCTAATACAATCAAATTAATTAGCTCTGCATGGCAATTTATAATCAATTATCTTTGATGCTCTATTTTAAAAATGTAATTGAGACTACTGACCTAGGATAGGATAAAAAAGTACTTTTTAAAAGTGTAGTATCCTCATAACATTAAATAGATCTCATTTTTACAATTTAGAATGAAGCCTTAAAAGAGAACGCAATTGGGATGGATTCAATATCCAAATTAAAAAATCATATAAGTACAGATGGAAATATATAGCTTTACATAGTGTCACTATATGTAAATCCAGAATCAATTTTAACACAAGGAATATTTACTGAAGAACACAAATCTCCTCAATGAATAATTTGGAATGCTCACCCATATTCCCTTGATTTTTTTCCCATCCCTTGTCTGCCAGAATTATGTGTCATTTTGTATCAGTTCACTGACACCCTGTAGCTCAATTGAATAAATGAATCAGTAAACAATGAAAACTATGTTGAAGCATGCTGACACTTAGAGGATAAAACCAAATTGGCTAGCATTTACATAGAGAAGGAAACAGCATAGACAAATTTAAGGAGAAAAAAATGTGTACTTAAGAGATTAAATATGAAGGCATGCATGGGGGATTATGGGTCAAGTGAAGGAAGGATTGCTACGATAAGACATGTGGACTAAGATGAGTCCTATATTTAAAGTACAAATTATGATACAACACTAGATTAAAAAAAAAAAAAAAAAAAAGCATTGTTTTAAGCAATTCATTGGGATTTTAATTTGTTTTTTGTTTAAGCCAGTGACCTTATCCATACCGCAAAATATAACGTTAGAGATACATGCATACATGAAATACATGCGTTTGAGCCATGCTGCTGCTATACTGAGTATTAGAAACTTTCCTTGGATTGTACAACTTGCTGCTTTTATTTCTCATCTCACTTACACAAGTATTTGATATTCAGGGAAAATACCGGGTATGTAATGAATGCTTCAAGTACAAGTGCATATTATTTCTATGCAGATTGTTTGGCAAGTTCTTGCAACATTTGGAGAGAACAACTCAGCATCAGAAGCATGGATAAAGAATGGATGCTCAGCATTCTAATCATGACTGGCTCCATACAATAAGCACTGGACTGTGAACCACAAGGATGGCAGTTCAATCCTGACAGCTGTTCCATGGGAAAAGATGAGGCTGTCTGCTCCTGTGAAGACTTAAAGCCTCAGATACCCTATACAGAGTCTCAATGAGTCAGTATAGACTCGACGGCACTTAAACACAATATCCCTATATTCAGAGTCCTGGTTTGGGGCTGTAGAATAAGCACTGGACAGTAAACCATAAAGTTGGCACTTCAAATCCATCACTTACTTCTTGGAAACTTTATACAGTGTTGCTATGAGTCAGAACCGACTCCATGACATTTAACACCAGCATCCTCATACTCAATCTACTTTGGTCTTCCCTCCTATTAGCTGTACCATTTGGCTAATGAAACTAAGTTCTCAATTTATATATTGTCTGATAATAAATAGCGGTAGTTTAAATATGAATAAAGACTCTTCAAGTAATTGAGAGATAAATCAAAGCTTTTGCTTTGGACTTATAAACATTTTAAATGCCTAAGTGGCTGATGGCCATCCCATTTAAATTCTAGATACTTTAAAGATGCAGCAAGATGGAGATAAAAATGTGCAGAATATTTAATGTCTTAGGTCTAACACTAGAGTAAGACTTCATTGAATCACTTCATTTATCATAATGAAAGTTATAACAAGTTTTAAAAGACTATAATTAAGTCTTCTGTGCTATCTGGAGGATTATATGAATAGTTAATGTAAACATTTTTATATACTCTGTAGTATAAATGCAAGGAGCTCTGGTAGTGTAGTGGTTACAGATTGGGCTGCAAACCACAAGGTCAGCAGTTTGAAACTACTAGTTGTTCTGCAGGGGAAAGATGAGGCTTTCTTCTCCCTTAAAGATTTATAGCCTCGGAAACCCTATACAGGGTCGCTATGAGTCAGAACCAACTCCACAGCACATAACCACCACCATTGTATAAATACAGAAGAAAGATGAGACTTTCTGTTCCTGAGAAGATTTAAAAGCCTCAGAAACCCTATTCAGGGTCACTGTGAGTCAGAACCAACTTGTGGGCACATAACAACAAGAAATGGTTACATATGGAGTACTGGTGTGGCACTCTAGGACAAGCACTGATTGTTAATCCCAAGGTCAGTGTTTCAAACCCACTAGCCTCTCCTATACAGGGTCACTACGAGTCTAATCTACCAAACAGCACTTAAGAATAACAAATAATATCTCTGTAGGATAAGCACTGGACTGCAAGGTCACTTTGAACCACAAACTCGTCAGTTGCTACACAGAAACCCTGTAATCTAGGGTTGCTAGAAGTTGGAACCGGGTCAATGGTATTTAGCAACAACAGCAAAAGAGAAGTTAATAACACTTCTGCACTAAGTTTCTAAAAAAAATTGTCTTAAGAAATCATAGAAATGCCTGAATATAGTAGTATTTCTGACATTTCCAAATCAATGGAAGTTTCATATCTATCCAAAATATGGATGCATATATCAAGGCATAGTAAGCATTTTGACAAATACACTGAGTTTAAAGCTCACTAGGGAAAGCAGACCTTGGTATTGAAATGGTTAGAAATCATCAGTGCAGAGGGTACTGTTATACATTTTAATGTTGTATATACTTTATCACTAACTTCCTAATGAAAATATGAATGATCTATGAAATAAGAAGGTAATAACTCTAGAACCCTGTCACTGTGATTTCTGATGTACTTACTGATTCTTATACCTTATTCAATCTCTTAGATAGAATTTTAAGGTTCCTATTAAATTTGCCAGGCTGTTTGTCTTGTTTTAACAGAAGATCTAATTCTTATGTCTGTTTTTTCATAAGAAGAAACAGTCAATATTTAGTGAATGTTTATTATGTTACAAGCACAGAGCTTAATGTGTGTTATGTATGTTATTTTGTTTAACTCTCACAGCAGCTTTGCATTTAGGCAGAGACTTTTTCAAGGTCACTCAGACCAAAATTGTCTCCAGAGTTTTAATCAGTTGGCTAAGAGACAATTGGAAATCACACACATACTTTGGTGTTTAGCCAGCAGAATAATGGTATATGACACTGATTTAAAGAAAATAAAAAGAGAATGATCTTCCATATGTGAATGTGCCTCAAATAAACCACAACAAAGTGCCAAGCTGCAGGTGAATGTTCATTTTCTGGAATTGATTTTATATAGAGGACAAAAGGACTCAATTCATATTCAAAGCAAAGCACTCTCGTTTTAGGAACAGTTAAATGTTGATTACTCTTCTGTAATTCTGTTTTAATTAAATACTACCATTAAGGACCACACTAAATAATGTGCTAAGATTTCAGTTTTGTGGGTGATATTAATCTGTGGTTCACGACCACATAAGTGTTCAAAGCTTGGAGTAAGACAAAAGGCTTTCAAAGCACTGTTCCTTTTCTTTCCACAACTCTGTATATAGAACCATTGACACATATTTCTAACTTACCCAACCGTTGGTATGAAGCAGTATATCTCAATGTTGTATTGATAAATTTAATTGAAGAACATAGGCAATAGGAAGAACAGTAGGAATCCAATTATGAGGTCTGTGCCCAATCTTGTTTGATTTCGAAAGCTAAGCAGGGCCTTGCCTAGTTAGTACTTGGATAGGAGACCACCTGGAATACAGGGTGCTGTAGGCTTTTTAAAGGAGTCCTGGTATGGCACTGTGGATTAATGCATTGGGATGCAAAGTAATTTGAATCACAAGGTCTGTGGTTCAAGCTCACCAGTCACTCCTCAGAAACCCTGTACAGGGTCGCTATGGATAGAACTCAAAAGCACTTAACAACAATGATGACAGTTCTTGTTTTGGTTCTACCTCTACCAACTCTGTAACGTATTAAACTATGCTCATTCTGAGAGACCACAATCACACCTAACCCCTCATTTCAGGATCATAAACTGAGGCATAAAGAGGCAAAGTGATTTTCAAAAGACCGTACATCTAGTGATGGTACAGTAAAGAGAAAAAAATCCAAATAGTGTTGGTCACATTTAAAAAAAAAAAAAAAGTTTTTAGTTAGTTCTTCTGTAAAATTAAAAATTTGGGCAAGATTGCTGATTGGAAACATTTAGTTCAAAAAACTGTATTTGTTGCTTTATGATTTCAAATAAAAATGTAGATTTACAAGAAACCGTAAGTCACTTAACCTCTATCCTAAAAATACAAACTTTATCATATTAGGCATACAAACTTTATTGTATTACTTCCTAGTTTATGTAATCATCAGGATATCCACAGAAACCAATATATTTGATGGTATTATTGGATTTCTTCATCAGTGTATCAATAGATTTTTGCTTTATGAATTTGGTATGCTTCAGAAATGTCATTTCTTCAGAAAGTACCATTATGACCACTCAACATAAATAAAAGCTTTTCAGAGTCAAGGAGCTAGTATTTGTGACTGTTTATTGTAAAAATGTAAGTAACAAAACATACACTGACTCAATAGATTTTACAGGTACAATTCAGAGGCATTTATTGATTTTTCAAGTTGTGCAATGCTTCTTTCTATCATTTTCTAAATGATTTCACCACCATTGACATATACTCAATATAACCCATAAACAAAAACCCCATTTCCCCTCTTAGTCTCAATTCTTTTAGCCATCTACTATCTTTGGCTTCTATAGATTTACTTATTTCATACAAGTGAGATCATACAATGTTGTTCTTTTGTGACTGATTTATTTAACTCAGCATGATGTTTTCAATATTTACACAGGTGTGGCATGCATCAGGACTTTATTTGTCTCTAAGGAGCTCTGGTAGCATAGTGGTTAGGAATCAGGCTGTTAACCTCAAGGTTGGCAGTTCAAAACTACCAGCTGCTCTGCAGGAGAAAGATGAGGCTTTCTGCTTCCATAGAGATTTGTGTGTAGCCTGGGAAACCCTGTGCAGGGTCACTACGAGTTGGAACCGACTCCACGGTGCTTAACAACAACAATGGCTGATTAGTACTCCATCTTGCACATATAGAACATTTTGTTTATCTATTCCTCTAAGTGGACATTTGCATCATTTCTACCTTCTATTTCAAGAAGTGCTGGTTTATAGATTTCTGTTTGCATTCCTGCCCTTCTTTACTCCTTCAGGATATATACAAATGACTGGGATTGTTGCGACATACGTTTGCTCTGTGTTCCTTTTTTAAAGTTTATATTGTGGATTGAGTAAAAGTTTACAGGGCAGACCATCAGTTTTACATTCAACAAATCATAAATTTTGTTTTGTTAGACTGATAGTAGGTGGAGCACCTACTATCAGTCTATCAGTTAACAGTATTTCTCTCTATTCACTTTAGCTTTTTTTTTTTTAAACAAAACAAAACAAAAAAACCCACTCAGGCATATATAACAATTTACAACTCCAAAGGGCACATTCTGCAAGTCTTCCTCCTGGCCAGCGGCCCCTTAGTTGCTCTCTTCCCATGAACCTAAGGTCCTCAGCCTCTCCCTTTCTCCATCTCTACCTCCGTCTCTGGTGTCACTGCCTCTTGATAAGGTCCCAAATTTTGCTTGTGCTCTTCTCCCTTGATGGTCCTAGGTTCCTCAGTTTCTGGACTGTAAGATTAACCACTCCCCTGTTTTTGTTATGAAACTTGTACCTTTGCAATTGTGAGAATCACAATTAGTCATGATAACAATTATTCATTATTGAATCATACGGATCTTATCCCCGTCTCTTTTCACCAGACCCATCTAGACAAGATGAAAAAAAAAAAAAAAAAAACCAAACTATTCAGTGGGAACTCTCATACACACACACACTCTTAAAATAAACTCCTTCTTGAAACCTTGTAAGCTAGGCACTTCGTTCCTTTGTTGCCCCCTCATTTTAGGTGGCCAATGCCTAAGTTGCCCATCCCTATCTGCCCTGTGTAGAGAGGGGGTGGCATTGATACTTGATGTGAAGACTCCTTCCCTCTCTGTTGGTATTTAGAGTTACTACCTCCATGAGTATAGGTTAGGCTTATCAAATTGTAGCAATTTATACTTGTTTCTTTTATCAAAAAATATATTTATTTATTTATTTATTTTTGTAACCTTCCTCTAGGCGAATTCTGATTATCAAGCCATTGAGGCTAGGTCAAATGTGTACTATCTGCAAGTCTAGGTGTTCTTGTGCATCTCCTCTTACTTCATATCAGCTAGAAGCTTTGCTCTCAGCTCTAGCCCTCTGTGGCTATGTCCTTGTCCATGGACTCAGGTGTCCCCAGGTCTCACCACAATTTGGACCAACCAGACCTTCCTCTTCTCGCTTTCATCTCCAGGTCAATGGGGGTCAATGGGCTGTGGTTAAACTTAGTTCGTTTCTTCATTGCTGCCTTTACCCCTCTTCCACTCACCAGTTGCCCAGTGTGGTCGCCAGCAAGCTTACATGCCTGTTCATGGGTTCCCTTTGAGGTCCAGTCTTTGAGGGGAATTTGTCCTGAAGGAACTTTATTGCTTGCTTGATGGCTTCCCAGTGAACAGCTTTCTTATTCTTGTAGTAGCCAGTCATGCTGACATTTTTGTTTTTTGGTTTAACCTGATGATCTTTCTTTGAAGAT
>NW_006408747.1:3429565-3432091 GCF_000296735.1 Chrysochloris asiatica | reverse complement strand
TTCCACGGCCTCTTCTGAATCCAGCTTGAACCTCTGGAAGTTCTCTGTCAATGTATGATTGTAGCCATTTCTGTATTACCTTTAGCAAACTTTGCTCGCTTGAGATATCAAAGAGATTATCCGATGATTTCCGCATTCTAGGAAACCAATATTCATAAGGCAGTCAAGCATTTTAGTATTATTTCCCCTCTTCAAACTATGCCTAGATATCTGTATCACAGAGCCCTGTTTTTCCGAAGTTGATAGTGCATCACTATTTACCTTTGTCCTTCTTAGGCCATGTCCTTCTTTGGGAAACCTGTCTCAGTGTTCCCCTATCTATCCTGTTTTTCCACCTCCTTCCTCTTCTTGTATTGCCCTCCCCAACACCCAAACTAAACCCTCTACCCCAACCCCACTGTTGTGGTTACCTTATATTCCTTTAATTTTCCCCTCCATTTTAGACAGTCTATTTTATCCTGTAATCTATCTGACCATTTCATCATGTGGATCTCTGTTCCTCTGTGTTTACCTTCTTCCACCTTGTAATTGTTTTGATCATAGACTGACCTCTTGGATGCTCTGTTCTTATAATTTTATTCTGTTCTTGACTCTTTCATTTGTTGATTGAATTCAAAGCGATGCTGCCATGTACGTCATTCTCTGATTGTTGTCTGTTCTTGTTTTTCCTCAGTCCACAGAACTCCCTGTAGGTTATGTTGCAGTACAGGGATGCCTTTGGCAAAATCCCTTAGCTTCTGTTTATCCCGGAATGTTTTGATTATACTGTCATATTTGATTGACAGCTTTGCTAGGTAGAGGATTCTTGGTCGGAAGTTTTTTTTCTTTCAGGGTTTTATATATGTCTCCCCATTGTCTTCTTGCCTGCATGGTTTCTGTTGAGAAATCCAAGCTTAATCTAATTTGTTTGCCTTTGTAGGTTACACTTCTCTTTTCCCTATCTACTTTCAGGATTCTGTCCTTGACTTTGATTATGGAGAGCTTGGTTATTATATGTCTTGGTGATTTTTTTTTTTTTTTTCAGGGTCTATCCTTCCTGAGGTTCCTTGAGCTTCTTCAATGTTTATCTAGTCACTTTTCAAGATGTTAGGAAAATTTTCTTCCAGAGGCGCTTCAACTATCTCCTCTGTGGACTTGTGTGATTCTCCCTGTTCTAGAATGCCAATAATTCTTAAGTTATTCCTCTTCATATTGTCCAACATGAACCTTAAGTCTTCTTCATAGAACCCAGCTTCTCAGATTATTTGCTCAGCAAACAGATTGAATAAGATGGTAAAAGAATACAACCCTGTCTCACACCTTTTAATTAATTTTAAACCATTCAGTGGCCCAGGATCAGACATTGTTTCATTCTGCTGTGCATGGGGTCTCTATGAGTCAGTTCCGACTCGATGGCACCTGACAACAACAACAACAACGTTCTGTTTGAATAACTGCCTCTCGGTCCATGTATAGATTCCTCATGAGCACAATTAAGTGTTCCAGAATACTCATACTTTGCAATGTTGTCCATAGTTTGTCATGATCCATACAATTGAAATCCGTTTTAGTTAATAAAGAACACGTAAACATCTTTCTAACATTCTCTGCTTTCAGCCAAGATCTTTCACCCATCAGCAATAATATCCGTCATTCCCTGGTTTCTTCTGAATCTGACTTGAACCTCTGGAAGTTCTCCATCAATGTATGCTTGCAGCTGTTTCTGTATTACCTTTAGTAAAACTTTATTTGCATGGGATATCAAAGTTATTGTATGATGATTCCCCCATTCCATTGGATCACCTCTCTTTGGAATGGGCACAAATACTGAAATTTGGAAGACAGTCAGCCAGATAATTGTCATCCAAATTTCTTGGCAGAGATGAGTGAGTGCCTCCTGTGACCCCTCACTTTCTTGAAAGATTTCAGTTTTTATTCTATCAATTCCTGGTGACTTGTTCTTTGCCAAGTCCTTCAGTGCATGTTAAACTTCCTTCTTGAGTATCATTGGCTCTTGATCATAACCTCTAAACTGTTTTCCATAGCAATAGATGAGGATTCCAGGTTCTCCAAAACTATAATAATATCTATTGTTTTTTGATAGTGTGCTTATGTTTTTCACTGTGGTTATGATTTGCATATCTATAACTCATAATGACAAGGAGCATCTTTTCATGTGCTTGTTGGCAAGAATTTAATATATGTTTACTAAAGGAAGTCAAATTAATCTTATTTTCTGGACTTATAAAAACTAGTCATTGGACTAGTTTAATTATATGACAAGAATTATATAATTATATGGCAAGAATTAAGGGAAGGTCAAATTCTTGAGATGCTCATGAATCTCAGGAATGTTCAGTAGGTCTCATATATTCTGGATTGCTCTCTGAGATGGACCTGTTATAGAGATACTCATTAGTTGCTTTATACATTAAGTAAAAGATTGAAGTTGGCAAGAACTTCATTCTTGGATCAACCATCAACACTCATTGAAGCAGCAGTCAAGAAATCAAATGATGCATTTCATTAGGCATTTCTGCTACACAC
>NW_006408747.1:3419737-3428839 GCF_000296735.1 Chrysochloris asiatica | reverse complement strand
ACAGGGTCTCTATGGGTCGGAACCGACTCGACGGCACTTAACAACAACAACAACAATGCAATAATATATTTAAATAGTATTGCTGCTATCTTCAACTATATTGAAACATGATACATTCAGTTTGTTTTGCTGTAACTTTAGCATAACCATTCATAAATTATTCTCTATTTTGCAATTACAGTCAAAATCCATGATAGAAATATGGATGTAAAAAAAAGTGATATTGAAAGAAAAAATAGAGAAAGATTAATAAGAATGAAACAGCATTTCGAGTTTGTGTCAGATGCTATACTTTTTAAAGAATGGTGAAGAGGAAAAATCAAAATAATAAAGGGTGTAAGGAAGAACTAATGTTATTTGGCTTCCCATCATTTCAAATACTGATAAAATGGTTTTGTTATAGAAATGCTAAGTTGTTGTTGTTGTTGGTGTTAAGTGCAGTTGAATGGATTCACACTCATAGCTACTCTCTAAAGAGTTTCCATGGCTTTTTAAATCTTTTTGGGAGCAGTAAATCTCATTTTTCTCTTGCAAAGAGCTGATGGGATCTAACCTCAGACCTTGTGGTCAGTAGTTTTATGCTTATGTTACAGAGTCACTATGCTCCATAATAAATTTTAAATTGTTGCTGTTAGGTGCTATCGAGTCAGTATGCCACATGGAGACATAATGCACAACAAAACTACATATTGTCTGGTCCTACAACAAACTCACAATCCTTGCTACACTTGACCCATTGTTGTTGCTGCAGTATCAATTCATCTCATTGGTGGTCTTTCTCTTTTTTGCTAGCCCTCCTTTACCAAACATGATGTACTTCTCCAGAGACTGGACCATCCTGTCAATATGTCCGAAGTATGAGAGAAGTCTGGCCATCCTGAATTCTGAGGAGCATTCTGGTTGTGCTCCTTCTGACACAAATTTATTTGTTCTTCCAACAGTCCAGGATATTTTAATATTTTTCCACAACACCGTAATTCAAATGAATCAATTATTCTATTGCCTCTTTTACTCAATATCCAACTTTCACATACATATGAGGTTATTTAAAATACCATAGCTTGGATCAGGAGAAAATTTAGTCCTCAACCTGACATTTTCACTCTTAAGCACATTAAAGAAATCTTGTACAGCAGGTTTGCCTAATGAAATAAACTGGTATCTTGACTGCTACTTTCATAAATGCTGATGGTTGATCTAAGAAAAATTAAGTTTTTGACAACTTCAATCTTTTCTCCATTTATCATGATGTTATTTATTGGTCCAGTGGTGAGGCTTTTTGTTTTCTATACATTTAGTTTCAATGCATACCAAAGCCTGTGGTCTTTGATCTACATAAATGAATATTTTAAGTCCTTTTCATTTTCAGCTAGTATGGTTGTATCATCTGCATATTGTAGGTTGTTAATGAGTCTTCTTGTAATCCTGATGTTTCATTCTTCATACAATACAAGTTCTAGAATTATTTGTTCAATGTATAGATTAAATAAATATGGTGAAAGAATACCATAGTGAACACCTTTCCTAATTTTAAACCATTCAGTGTCCCCTTGTTTTGCTTCAATGACTGTCTCTTGGAATATGTATAGGTTGCTAATGAGTACAATTAAGTGTTACAGAATAGTTACTTTCCACAATGTTGTCCATAGCTGTGCATGAGGCACACAATCAAAAGCCTTTGCATAGTCAATAAAGCACAGCTAAACATCTTCTGGTAGCGTAGTGGTTATGAATCGTGCTGCGAACCTTAAGGTCAGAGGTTCGAAACTACCAGCCACTCCGTGGGAGAAAGATGAGGCTTTCTACTCCGGTAAAGATTTACACCCTCGGAAACCCTGTACAGGGTCTCTATGGGTCGGAACCGACTCGACGGCGCTTAACAACAACAACAAACATCTTCCTGGTATTATCTGCTTTCAACCAAGATCCATCTGATTTCAGCAATAATATCCTTCATTCCATGTTCTCATCTGAATCCAACTGGAACCTCTGGCAATTCACAGTTAGCGCAATGGTGTAGCCGGTTTTTTAAATAATCTTAAGGAAAATTTTACTTGCATGCTATATTAATGACATTGTCCAAAGATTTATTCATTTCTTTGGGTAACTTCTCTTTGGAATGGGTAAGAATCTGTGTCATTTTCAATCAGTTGGCTAGGTATCTGTCTTCCAATTTTTTTAGCATTGATGAGTGAGTGCCTCCAATGGCATATCAGTTTGTTGAAAGATTCCAACTTACATTCCATCACTTCTCTAATCTTGTTGTTTGCCAATGCTTTCAGTGCACGTTGGATTTCTTCCATCAGTACCATTCGTTCTTGATCATATGCTGCCCCATAAAATGGTTGAAAATCAACCATTTTGTTTAATACAATGATTCTGTGTTTTCCCTCCATTCTCTCCTTATTATCATTCCATATTTTCCCCATAGAATCCTTCAATATTACAAGCCAAGACTTGATTTTTTCTTCTCTTTCAGTTTGAGAAATACTGAGTATTCCTCTCCTTTGGTTTCCTAACAGGTCTATACACATTTCATAATAATATTTAACTTTGTCTTTTGAACTGCCCTTTGAAATTTTCTGCTGAGCTCTTTCACCTCCTCATTTCTTCCATTTGCTTTAGCATCTCTATGCTGGAGAACAAGTTTCAGAGTATCTTCTGGCACTCATTTTGGTCTTTTCCTTATTTCTTGTCTTCTTAATGAACTTTTGTTTTCTTTCTGCAAGGATAGCAAAATGTGAAACTATTTTTTCTTCATATGTAGGTCTATACTCTTTTGGAGTTGGTATTATCATCTTTTTCCCATTTCCCTGAACAATCCATTCTTTTATTTATTTCTTTTTAAAATGGCAGTTTTGAAATCCTTGAATGACAGAAATTGTATTCCTTTTAAATGTGTTTTGAATTTGGGTAACAAGGAGAATACTGAAGGATAAAGATTAATATTATAGAGTGGATGGGGTAAAGTTTTCCAACAAAAATCTCATAGGTCAACCCCTGCTACCTTGAAGAATGAGCAGGATTAGAAAAAAAAAAAAAATCCTCAGTACAACTTTCCTAACCTTTTGTTCATCAATGTTGTTTTAATTTTTCTTAAAATATGTTCCAAATAAGTGGCCAAGATTGTATTGCATGTTTTGAGAAATTCTATAAAGATTATTCTTTTGGAGGCCTAAAAATCGGCCACCATAACCTTCTGTGAGTGCTGGTGTAGTTCTGTAGGGTAAATACTAGACTACTAACTGAAAAGTCAGTGGTTCAAGCCCACCAGCCACTCCTCAGAAACCCTATAATACCATGTCACTATGAGTTGAACAGACACACAATACTTAACAACAACAATGACAGCATAACCTTCTAGCTGGTCTCTATGCCAGAATTTTGGCAGTAGTATTTTTTTACTTACCCTCATAAATTTGCATTCAAACTTAAGCCAAAAGATAATCTTATTAAGATAATAATATGAAGATAAATTAGAAAAATTGAAACAATCATCCTAAAACTGAAAGGAGAAATTTCCTTATAAAAATTTTTAAATACATAATAATGAAAGAGGTTATATAATACAACCATTTTATAAAAGACACATTTAAGTACTGTCTTTTTTGCTATGTTTGTATAAAAATAAATAAATGGAAACTCCTGTTTGTTAAGAATGCCTGTTATTTCAATATATGTGTAAATTGAATGTTGGAAAATAACCTTCTGAAGAGTTTCAAGAATCAAGTGATCGACATTCTTTTATTTCAGGGAAAGTTGGTTTAAGCCAAATATTAATATGACAAGTAACTATGAGCTTGGAGGTGGAAGAGCATATTAATGCACTGATCTTATTTTACTGAAGGAATATGACACTTCTGGACAGCTCTAGAGATTGGCTGCAATATAGAGAAGAAAAGAAAGGTGATCGCTGAATCACTGAAGCCACACTGCACTGCTCTGTGATGCTCAAGTCATAGCAGACATTAATAAGTCACTAGCTATTTTCACATGCTTGTCATAACCTTTGTGTCACAATTTCAGTGAAGAGTGAATATAAGACAAAGAACTTCAGGGAGAGAAAGTTAAAGCAAGCCTGTCAAGGATTGGCAGGCCCAAATTTGATCTGCCTTCTGTTTTTCTCACTGTTCCCTGAGAAGCTTGTGTCAATCTCACTTGGCTAAGTTTTCAAACACAACACCTAATTTGGGAAGTGTCTGAACACAATCAAGTTGTCACAAACCCTTCTTGTGGGCATTCAGGCTTTCTGGTAATGATACTAATTTGGAAAGCCAAATTTAGCTCATTGTGCATACAGAAACCCCTATGAAATTGGAATTTAAATTTTGCCTTTCAAAGTTGTAAACATAAGACATCTTAAGAAGTACCCTTAAATTAGCAAGACCCTTAAAGTAACTGCTATACTTTAGTATAAGGATTCCTGGGATCCTAGTGGATTACAAGCTGAGTTGCTAACAATGAGGTCAGTAGTTCGGATCTACCAGCCACTCCATGGGAGAAAGTTGAGACGGTCTGTTTCTGTAAAGATTTGCAACTTTGGAAACCCTATACAGGGTCATTATGAGTTGGAACCGACTTGGTGGCACACCACCAACTATATACTCGTGCATGACTTTATGAATCTTTGCGAATGACTAATGAGAAGCTGATAGACAGAGTCTTAACCCTTTTGTGAATTATGAAACATATATTACCCTGGGTAATTTACAATCTCAGTTTTATTACTGCATTGATCTGAGGAAATGGACCTCCCCCAGCCAATCCTACCACCAGAGTCCAATTGGAATAGGTGTCATCGAATCAGTTCTAACTTATGGTGACCCAATGTACACAGAAGGAAACATTGCCTGGTCATATGGCAACCTCACAATTGTTATGCTTTAGTTGATTGCTGCTGCTAGTGTGTCTGCACAATCCATCTTGCCTGGGTCTTCCTCTGTTTATTCTGACTCTACACATTGCTAAGCATGATATCCTTCTCTAGGGACATGTCTGAAACACGAGAAATGAAATAATGCCTTCCTGGCTTCCAAGGAGCATTCTGGCTGCACTTGTTCTAAGACAAATATTGTTTGCTTTTCCAGCAGTCCATGGTACTTTTAAAATTCTTCTCTAATACCATAATGCAAATGCATCGATTCTTCTGTAGTCTTCTTTAATGATATTTTAGCTCTCATGTGCATATGAAATGATTTAAAATACCATGACTTGGTCCTCAAACTGATATATTTGCTCTTTGCCACTCATCTCACAGTTTGTCATACTGTGGTGGTTTGTGTGTTACTGTGATGCAGGAAGCTTTGCAACTGGTATTTTAAATAACACTACTGAAAGTGCCATGGACTGCCAAAAGGACCAATAGATCTGTTTTGGAAGAAGTGCAGCCAGAGTGGCCCTTGGAGGCCAGGATGGCTAAGCTTCATCTCTCATTCTTTGGACATGTTGTCGGAAGAGAACAGTTGCTGGAGAAGGATGTCATGCTGGGTAAGGTGGAGGGTCAGAGAAAAAGAGGAAGACCCCCAAAGAGATGGATCAGCCAGGTGGCATCACTGATGGCGTCAAGTGTGGCAGTGGTGGTGAGATCGGCCCAATATCAGACATTGTTTCGTTCTATTGTGCATGGGGTCGCTATGAGTCAGTTCGACTCGATGGCACCTGACAACAACAACAAGGGTTACCCAAAGGAGATCTGGTAGTGTAGTGGTTAAGAGTCAGGTTGCTAGCCTCAAGGTTGGCAGTTTGAAAGTACCAGCTGTTCTGTGGGAGAAAGATGAGGCTTTCTGCTTCCTGTAAAGATTTACAGGCTTGAAAATCCTATTCAGTGTCGCTATTAGTCAGAACTGATTCCATGGCATACCACCACCAGGGTTGCCCAGGGTGGACAGGTTTCCTGACTAAGACAGAGCAAGAAGAAGGAGAAGCAGACTATTTCTGAATGATTGTTATTGTTGTTGCTATTGTTAGGGGCTATCAAGTCAGTACCAATTCATAATGACCTATGCACAACAGCATAAAACACAAAACACTGCCAGGTCCTGCACCAACTTCACAATTACTGCTAAGTTTGAGACCATTGTTACTGTTACTATGCTAATTCATGTAGTTGAGGGACTTCCTCTTTTTCTCTGACCCTCCACTTTAACAAACATGATATCCTTCTCAGGTACTGGCCCCTCATAACAATATGTCCAAAGTATGAGATACAAAGTCTGGCCATTCTGGCTTCCAAGGAACATTCTGGTATACTTCTTCTAGACTGGTTTGTTCTTTTGGCAGTCCATAATACTTTTATTGAATATACCAAGTCTTGGGTTAGTCACAGCTTAGTCCTCAAAATGACATCTTTGCGCTTGAACAATTTAAAGAGGTCTTGGCAAAGATTTGCCTGATGCAATATATCATTTGATTTCTTGACTGCTTTTTCCAAGAGTATTGTTGATTGATGTGAGCAAAATGAAGTCTTTGAAAACTTTGATCTTTTATTCATTTATATGGATGTTGTTTATTGGTCCAGTGGTTAGGATTTTTGTCTTCTTTACATTGAGGTACAACCCATACCAAAGGCTGTGGTCTTTAGTATTTTAAGGTCTCTTCACTTTCAGCAAGCAAGATTGTATTATCTGTATGTTACAAGCTATTAATGAGCCTTCCTCCAATCTTGATACTACATTTTTCTTCAAATAATCCAGCTTCTCAGATTATGTGCTCAGCACATAGATTGAATAAATTTGGTGAGAGTATACAACCCTGGTGCACACTTTTAATTAAACTCATTCAGTGTTCCCTTATTCTGTTTGAAAACTTGTCCCTTAGTGTATGTACAGGTTCCTCATGAGAACAGTTAAGTGTTATGGAATACTCATTTTCTGCAATGTTGTCCATCACCTGTCATGAGTCACACAATAGAAAGCTTTGCACTGTCAATAAAGCACAAGTAAACATTTTTCTGGCATTCTCTGCTTTTAGCCATGATCCATCTGACATCAACAATGATATCCCTTGTTCCATGACTGAATGATTAACCACTGAAAAGCTGCCACATATATGTATCAAATTCCATATTACTTAAGATGCCAACCCCCTTGATTTTAGCCTGTAATTCCATTAGTGAAAAACATGGTATTAACAAAAATTTCAAAACAGAGAATATTTTGGTCATTAAAGGGGTTAGGTCACATAATAATGAACCCAAATCAAACCAATGGCTGCTGAGTAGATTTCAACTCAGAGCAACCCTTTAGGATTTCCAAAACTGCAAATGTTTGCAGAAGCAGGCTGCCACACATCTTTTTCCTGAGGAGCAGCTGGTGGTTTCAAACTGCCAATCTTCCAGGTAGCAGTAAAATGTTTAGCCACTTTCCCCACAAGAATGTTGTTGTTAGGTGCCATTGAGTCAGTTCCAGCACTTGAAAATCCTATGCACAGCAGAATAAAGCAGTGCTACATCCTCCGCTGTCCTCACTATTCCTTGATCTTCACTAGTAGGTATATTAAGTCCTCCTTTCTTTCAGCAAGCAAGGGTGTATCATCTGCATATCCCAGGTTGTTAATGAGTCTTCTCAATCCTGATGCCAAAGTTTTCTTCATATAATCTAGTTTCTAGGATTATTTGCTCAGCAAACAGATTGAATAAATATAGTGAAAGTATACAACCCTGGTGCATACCTTTCTCGATTTTAAACCATTCATTCTTCTTTTTCTGTTCTCATGATTACCTCTTGGTCCATGTACAAGTTCCTCATTAGCACAATTAAGTGTTCTGGAATACTCATTCTCCCCAGTGTTGTCCATATAACTTGTTATGACCAACACAGTTGAAAGCCTTTGCATAGCCAATGAAGCACAGGGAAACATTTTTCTGGTAGTCCCTGCTTATAGCCAAGATGCATCAGACATCAGCAATGGTATCCATTACTCCATATCCTCCTCAGAATCCAGTGTGAATCTCTGGGAGTTCCCTTTCAATGTACTGTCATAGTGGTTTTTTGAATTACCTTTAGCAAAATTTTACTTGCATATCATATTAATGATGTTGTCCAATGATTTCTGCATTCTACTGAGTCATCTCTCTTTGGAATTGTCACAAATATGGATGTCTCCCAATCAGTTGGCCAGGTGGCTGTCTTCCATATTTCTTGGCAAGGATGAGTGAGTGCCTCCAGTGCTACATCCATTTGTTGAATGATTTCAATTTGTATTCGATCAGTTTTGGGAGTCTTGTTCTTAGTCAACACCAATAATGCACCTTGCACATCTTTCTTCAGTACCATTGGCTCTTGATCATATGGTACTGCTTGAAATAGTTGAATATCAATCATTTCTTTTTGGTACAGTAACTATGTATTCTATCCGTCTTCCTTTGATACATTCTGCATCATTCAATATCTTTCCCAGATAATCCTTCAGTAGTGAGGAACAAGGCTTGACTTTTTTCCTCAGTTCTTTCAGCTTGAGGAATGATGAACATGTTCTTCACTTTCAGTTTTCTAACTTCAGGTCTTTGTACATTTCATTATAGTATTTGAATTTATCTTTTAATGCTACCCTGCAAAATTTTTTGTTCAGCTCTTTTACCTCCTCATTTCTTCTTTTTGCTTTAGCACCCCAATGCTGGAGAGCAAATTCGTAGTTTCTTCTGACATCTAATTTGCTTTTTTCCTTTCTACCTTGTCTTTTTAATAACCCTTTGCTTTTCAAGTTAGAACATATGCCAATTTCTATTCTGTACAACAGAGTACTCTATATTCAAATATTTTTCGTCAAAATGGTGAAAATATATATATAACTAATTTTAAAATGAATTTGTCTGTGTTCTATGGTAATCATTTGTTTTCTATGGTAATTATTTTCCCTATTATCAGCTTTTTAAAATGTTTTTAACAAATGAAAGGATTTCTGTCCTTAATTTAACAAAAACCACATTAAAAAAAAAAAAACTAAATAATATGCTAGCAGACTTCTAAATGTATATGTTGTTGTTGTTGTTAAGTGCCGTCAAGTCGGTTTCGACTCATAGCGACCCTGTACAGGGTTTCCGAGGGTGTAAATCTTTACGGGAGTAGAAAGCCTCATCTTTCTCCCGCAGAGCGGCTGGTAGTT
>NW_006408747.1:3416135-3418313 GCF_000296735.1 Chrysochloris asiatica | reverse complement strand
TAGGAGTGGCTGGGGGGTTGAACTGGTACAAATCAATCTTGTCATGCAATGAATATCCTACCCACCATGCAGGGACTCACTCTTTCTGTATATAAAAAGGATCAGCACTGGACTGCTAACCACAAGGCTGACAGTTCAAACCCACCTGTCACTTCTTCAAAACCCCATACAGAGTCACTATGAGTCAGAACTCACTGAGCAGCACTTATCAACAACAGCAATGTATAAATATGTATGAAAAAACAATATATTATCCCCTTAAATTGCATTTCTCCTCATGTATCCCTAGACAGGGTGGCTATGAATTGAAATTGACTCACAGCACATTAACAACAGCTGTATCATCACTCACAAAGAACTGGGCACATTTTTTCATAGAAGAGGCAGTCTACCACCGCACAAGTTATTATCCCCATCTCTTTGTTTAAATCAGGCTTAAGGTTCTATTAATCTTAAGAAAGGAAGGGAAAAACAAAACAAAACAAAACAAAAAAAACAGTATACAAGCAGTGTTCACTTCAGGAATTGGCAGGGGTTTTGCCACTAAAACTGTAGCTTATATCCCATTAGTGAGGACTTAGTCACATGGACATGGAAAAAAGGTTGAGATGTGATTTCCAGTTGGACTTCCTTTTGTTGTTGTTGAGTGCTGTCGAGTCAATTCTGACCAATAGTGACCCTGTATAGAGTTTCCAAGGAGCAACTGGTAAGCTTGAACAGCTGACCTTGCAGTTCAAATAGGTTTGCAGTCTGGCACATTATCCCACAGCACCACACCAAGACTCCTAGGCCCTACTAAAGTCAATGTGGAAAGTGGGATGGTGTGATAATGATAATGGGGAAAATTAGTAAGCTTTGTCATATTTATCCATCTTGTAATTTGACAATTGAAAAATGTTTCTCAACCCAAGAAAATCCATGAATAATTTGAAACTGAGAGTTGCTACACATTGTCACTTTTTTGTATTAGTGATTTTAACAACTTGACTCCATAAAAAATCTTTCTCTTCCTAAGAATCCTTGCTTCTTGAAAACCAGAGCTTAAAAATATTGCAAATGCCCTGTATGTGCTCCATAGTCTATGACAGCAATAGTGGGTAATGGTAATGGCACACACATTAAAGAGAGGAAATGATCAATTTTTTCTTATTTTATCTTTGTTATTATAACAAAGAAGTACTCCTGTGATATAGGAGAAGCAATGGAATACTAACAGTGAAGTCAGCAGTTTCAAACCCACCAGCCTTTCCTTGGAAGCCTTATACTGGGTCACTATGAGTGAGAAACAACTTAAAGACACTTATCACCAACTGAAAAAGAAAGGACTTTTACAAAAAGAAATTTATTTTTTCACAATTTGTGAGTCTAGAAGTCTGAATTTAGTGTCATGACTCTAGGGAAGGCTTTTTCTCTCTGCCAGCTCTATAGGAAATTCCTGGGTAATCTTCATGAGGCTTAGCATCTCTCTTCTTCCATCTGTACTTTGTTCATTTAATCACTACATTTGGAATGACAAAGACCTAGGTTTGAAGCCACCAGCCACTTCAAGGGAGAAAGATGCAGTTTTACATTCCCTCACTAAAGCCAGTGAGGATGAAATAGAAGAATTCTACCAACTTCTCCAATCTGAAGTTGATCAAACATGTAATCAAGATGTACTGATCATTACTGGTGATTGGAATGCAAAGGTTGGGAGCAAAGAGAACGGATCAATAGTTGGAAAATATGGCATTGGTGATAGAAATGATGCTGGAGAATGCATGATAGAATTCTGCAAAATCAATGATTTGTTCCTTTCAAATACCTTCTTTAGACAGTATAAGAGACAACTATACACATGGACCTCACCAGATGGAATACACAGAAATCAATTTGACTGTATCTGCAGAAAGATATGATGGAAAGGCTCCTTAGGTTCAGTGAAAACAAGGCCAGGGGCAGACTGTGGAACAGACAATCAATTACTCATATGCAAATCCAAACTGAAGCTGAGGAAAATGAAAAGAAGTCAATGAGAAGCAAAATACGACCTTGAATATATCCCACATGAATTTAGGGATCATTTGAAGAACAGATTTGATACATTAAACACTAACGACTGAAGTCCATAAAAGTTGTGGGATGACATCAAGAACATCATACATGAAGAAAGCAAAAAGTCATTAAGAAGACAAGAAA
>NW_006408747.1:3407498-3415790 GCF_000296735.1 Chrysochloris asiatica | reverse complement strand
CAAGTGCCAATGATACTAAAGGAGGAAGTCAAAGGTGCATTGAAGGAATTGGCAAAGAACAAGGCACCAGGAATTGATGGAATAAAATTTGAAAACTTTCAAGAAAGTGAAGTGGCACAGGAGGCACTCACTCATCTCTGCCAAGAAATTTGTAAGACAACTATCTGGCTGACTGTTTGGGAGAGACCCACATTTGTGACCATTCCAAAAAGTGGTGATCCAATAGAATGTGGAAATCATCAGACAATATCTTTGATATCCCATGTGAGTTAAGTTTTACTAAAGCTAATGAAATGGCTGCAAGCATACATTGACAGGAAACCTCTAGTGGTTCAAGCCAGATCCAGAAGGGGCCATGGAACGAGGGATATCATTGCTGATATCCGATGGATCTTGGCTGAAAGCAGACACTATTACAAATATGTTCACCTGTGCTTTATTGACTACACAAAGGCTTTCGATTGTGTGGATCATGACAAGCTTTGAACAGCATAGCAAAGTATGAGTATTCTTGAGCACTTAATTGTGCTCATGAGGAATCTGTACATGGACCAAGAGTCAGTTGTTCAAACAGAACATGGGAACACTGAATGGTTTCAAATGAAAAAGGGTGTGCAACAAGATTGTATTCTTTCACCATACTTATTCAATCTGTATACTGAGCAAATATTCTGAGAAACTGGGTTATATGAAGAAAAATGTGGCATCAGGATTGGAGGAAGACTCATTAACAACCTGCGATATGCAGATGATACAACCTTGCTTGCTGAAAGTGAAGAGGACTTAAAACATTTATTGATGAAGATCAAAGAGCACAGCCTTTGGTATGGATTACATCTCAGTGTCAAGAAAACAAAAATCCTCACCAATGGACCAATAAACAACATTCTTATCAATGGAGAAAAGATTGAAGTTGTCAAGGACTTCATTCTTCTTTGATCAACTATCAACACTCTGAAGCAGCAATCAAGAAATCAAACGACGTATTACATTAGGTAAATCTGCTGCACAGGAACTTCTTAAAGTGTTGAAGAGCAAAGATGTTAGTTTGAAGACTAAGGTGCACCTGACCCAAGCCGTGATATTTTCATTAAGCGCATATGCATGCGAAATCTGGACAGTGAATAAGGAAGACTGTAGAAGAATTGATGCGTTTGAGTTATGGTGCTGGAGGAGAATATTGAAAGTGCCATGGACTGCCAAATGAACCAATATATCCGTTTTGGAAGAAGTGCAGCCAGAATGCTCCTTGGAGGCCAAGATGGCCAAACTTCATATCTCTTACAATGGACATATTGTTAGGAAGGACAAGTTGCTGGAGAAATATATCATGTTTGGTAAGGTGGAAGGTCAGAGAAAAACAGGAAGACCCCCAACAAGATGGATTGGACTGGAGCGTGGCAACAGTAGTCAGGTTGTCCCAGGATCTGGCAGTGTTTTGTTCTGCTGTGCATAAGGTCACTATGAGTCAGTACTGACTTGATGGAACCTAACAACAGCAACAAAGATTTAAAGCCACTGAAACTCTCTACAGAGTCACTGGTAGTATAGTGGTTACAAATCGGGCTGCGGACCAATGTTAGCAGTTCAAAACTACCAGCTGTTCCGCGGGAGAAAGAGGACGCTTTCTGCTCTCGTAAAGATTTACAGCCTCGGAAACCCGGTACAGGGTAGCTATGAGTTGGAACCAACTCCAAGGCACATAACAACAACAACAACAGGGGGGTCACTATCACTTAACACTCACTGCAAGGCACTTAACAACAGCAATATCTCAAAGGAAACTGACTCAAGAGTCACCTTACATTAAGCCTGCCTCATTAACATAATAAAGGCAACCTATTCTGAAATTTAAATAGAACCATAGGCATAGAGGTTAAAATTTACAACACATATTTTTGTAGGATAAAATTCAGTCTAGAGTACTGGTGTGGCTCTATGGGTTAATGCACCAGACTACAAAGCCATTTGAATTGCAAGGTCGGTGGTTCAAATTCACCAGCTGCTCCTTGGAAACCCTATACAGAGTCACTAAGGGTCAGGCTACACTCTAAGGCAGTTAACAACAACAACAACAGCATAATTCAATCCACAAAACTCAACTTCAAGAAAATTACTTGACCATTAAATGTCTCAAGATTTTTAAAATTAACAGTTGCTTCCAATTCCATGAAAGGATGGAGATTAAAATCCAGGGACTATTTGGAAAGATCACACAGGATATCACATTATAGTCACATAATATATATAAAAAAAGAACTTTAAAAAAAAAAAATCCTACCACACTTACATGGAGTTCTGGTAGTATAGTGGTTACAAGTCGGGCTGCAAACCTCAGGTCAGCGGTCAGCAGTTTGAAACTACCAGCCATTCCAGGGGAGAAAGATGAGCCTTTTTGCTCCCTTTAATATTTACAACCTCGAAAACCCTATACAGAGTGACTATGACTCGGAACCAACTCCATAGCACACTACCATGACCACACTTATATCTCTATAGTGTGTGATTTAAATTCTCAGATGCAATCCTTTCTGACTTGTTTGTTTTGTAATCTGTACAGAGTCATACAAAAGAAAAAAAAAAAAAAACTAAGTAGAGTCAATGTGGGTTTTATAAGTGGATGTGATTTCGATGTATAGGATCTAGAAAGAAATTTGTGGTTTGGTTTTTGAAATCTTTATGCATTAAATTTACACATCTTGTCTGTTTCACTTTCTTTAATTTTAATAACATTTGATAAAACAGTTTTAAAGACATAGTTTAATTACTAAGGAAATAAAATTGCTTACTTGAGAAGGGTCCAGGTTCTTGAAAATCAGTGTTTATAACACACTGAATGGTAAGATTAAAGAAAGGATAAAATTTATTCCAAGGTAGATGAAAGTCTTTGACTTTGACTAAGTATGATATTGTTAATTTTGACTTGGATACTAATGTTTTAGTGTGACTTGTATACAAAGTGGATAACATGATGCTTTAGGAGATATCTCATATGGTAGGCCACCACAGGTCTGGCGGTTTGTTATATTGTGGTGACTTATATATCTCTGATGCTGGAAGCAAGACCACCAGTATTTTAAATACCAGCAGAATATACCAATGGTGGACAGGTTTCAGCAGAGTTTCCCAGACTAAAAGACTATGAATATGGAGACATGGACTATTTCTGAATGTTTAGATACTGAAAATCTTATAAATAGCAGTTAACACTGACAGCACCAGAATATTGAATATTGAAACATGAAACATAGCACCAGAATTCTGTCAATTTAGTGCTGGAAAATCATCCCCTTAGGTTGGAAGGCACTCAAAATACAAGTAGGGAAGAGCTGCCTCCTCAAAATAAAGTAGACAGTGATGACAAGAATGGAGTAGAGCTTTTTAGGACCTTCTTTACTGATGGGACACAACTTAAAATGAAGAGAAACAGTTGTACTCATCCATTAATAATTAGAATATGGAATGGACAAATTATGAATTTAGGAAAAATGGAAGTTGTCAAAAATGAAATGGAATGCATAAAGATTGACATCCTAAGCATTAATTTACTGAAATGGAGAGGTATTCTTCATTTTGAATATGACAATCATATGGCATACTATGCCAGGAAAGACAAATTGAAGGAGAATGGTGTTACATTCATTATCAAAAATAACATTTCAAAATCTATCTTAAAGTAAAATGCTATCTGTGATAGATAATATCCATATGCCTACAAGGAAAACCAGTTAATGCCACTATTATTTAAGTGTATACACCAATCACAAAAGCATGTAACAACAATGACAACTGATTTCTTCAGTCTGAAATTCATCAAACATGCAATCAAGATATAATAATAATTACTACTGATGGGAATACAAAGGAGAAGGTCCTATTTTAATTCTTATGGACTTGTTTTACTTTTCTTCCGCTTCCGCTTGAACTTGCATATGAACAACGGACAGACTCTTCTACCAGTTTGCCATTCTTTGGTGGCTTTCATGGTTTTGTGATTCTGGAAGCTAGGTCACAAGTACTTTAAATACCAGCAGTGCAAGCCATGATGGACAGGTTTCAAATGAACTTCCTGTCTAAGATACATTATGAAGTAGACAGACTATTTCCAAATATTTAGTTACTGAAACCTTATGAATTGCGGTGGAACACTGTTAGAAAGCACCAGAATTTTGAATACTGAAACATGATAATGAAGAGTATCAGAATATTGTTAGTTATAGTGCCTGAAGATGAACCCCTTAGTTTGGTAGGCACTTGTCTTAGGCTTGGTTGGAGTCGTGGTGTGGCATTGCATGATAATGCTCTGGACCATAAGGTCAGTTTGAACCACAAGGTGTGTCTCTGTGGAATAATGTACTGGACTGCAAGGTCTGTTTGAATCATAAGGTCGACAGTTCAAGCTCCCTGGACACTCTATACAGGGCCTCTATGGGTTGGAAACAACTCAATGACACATAACTGCAACAACAATCTAAAGAGAATTTTATATCAAATAAATGGCTCACAGTTGTAGAGATAAGAGAGTTCCAAGTGCAGGCCAGGCAAACAAAGATTGCAGGCAGCTCCAGAAGGAAGGAATCCCAAGTCAGTGCACAGAGCAGGACCTTGGGCAGGTGCAAGGGTGGCAGGAGGCTGATGGTTGACCAAGTCTAGGCAGGCACACTGAAGAATAGAACCAGAGACATGTAGCACAGGCTCCAGGGTGACCTCTGAAGTGGGTGTTTGGTTTTCCAGGCACATTCTGGGGGCAGGGCAGCAGGCAAATGTACAAGGAAGTTGTAGGACAACATAGATGCAAGATCCAGATCCAGTGGAGGACAGTAGTACGGGTCTTTCCAACATGCTCTTTATGTTGGAAATAGGCCACACCTCCAAGGAAACATCCTTTCAATTGAATCAGTACTCTAAGCCAATCATCAAAGAATTAACTAACAACTAGCAAACAAATGAGAACCCTGGTTCAATATAAGTTGATGCATAACCTAACTATCACAGCATTCAAAATACAACTGGGGAAGATACCTCCTCAAAATAGAGTTGAGTTGACCATGATGAGGTCAATGGAGTACAGCTTTGGAACTCTCATATAATGATGGGGCACATTTCTAAATGAAGAGAAACAGATGTAAACATCCATTAGCAATCAGAACATGGAATGTACAAAGAGTGAATCCAGGAAAATTGAAAATTGTCAAAAATGAAATGGAATGCAAAACCATTGATATTCTAGGCTGGTATTGGTGATTTTGAATCTGACAACCTCATGGTTTACTAGGCCAGGGATGACAAATTGAAGAGTAATGTCATCATGTTCATCATCCAAAAAACATTTCAACTTCTATCTTTTTAAATGTAGACCTTTTTTTAAACAACATAAAAGAAAACTATACACATAAAGCTCACTTGATGGAATAAACAGAAATAAAATGGAAGGCATCTATGGAAAGAGGCAGTAGAAAGCTTCATATCATCAGTCAAAGGCCAGGGGCTGACTGTGTAACAGATCATCATAACAACAGTATGTTGTTGATAAGTACAATCAAGTCAATTTCAACTCATAGCGATCCTGTATAGGGTTTCTGAGGAGAGGCTGGTGAGTTTGAACTTCAGACATTGTGGTTCAAATCAACTTTGCAGTTCAGCACATTAATCCACAGAACCACATCAGGACCCCTGCAACAGTATAGTGGGCAAATAATCAAGAATCAAAATGGTATTTATTATCTTAATAAATACTTTTATGTCCATTGCATATTTTATTTTATTTTAATCCTGTAATAGGTAAAGGGATTAAGCAATGTGAATATTCTCTAATGAAATTTAAATTCTAAAGGGAAAGGCAGACAATGAACACAGAATTACAGTATTTGATAAGTGTCATGCAAGGAAATGCAAGGAGATTAACATAGTAAGGCACCAATATACTCTCAGGAGATTATCGAAGGAATTGACATCTTCTAGGTCAGTTTTCCTTTAGTTGATTCTGACTCATGTCATCATTAAGTGTGTTACAGTAAAACTGTGATCTATAGTATTTTAAATGTCCAATTTTTCAGAAGTAGATTGCCAGTCCTTCTGAGGCATTTCTGATTGGACTTGAACTTCCAATCCAAGCTCTGAACTTCCAAATTGTTTGCATACTCTAGGGAACTCAGTTGTTGTTGTATGTCATTGAGTCAGTTCTGACCCGTAGCCACTCTGAATAGGGTTTCTGAGGAGTGGCTTGTAAACTTGATCTGCAGACCTTGCAATTCAAACTGATTTTGCAGTCCAGTGCCTTAACCCACACAGCACCACACCAGGACTCCCTAAGGGGACTCTAGTGAAATATTATTTAATACATAAAGAATGAAATAAATTTAACCATTTGAAGATTGTGATTTTGAAGGATGAGGCGCTCCCAGAAAAAAGGAAATTTCAATTTTTATACCTGGATACGAAAAAGAAAGTTCATGTTGAAAGAATTGAAATAAATTCCATGTGTCTAGAGCAGGGTTGGGGAATATGTGGCCCAAGGGCTTATGTTGTTGTTGTTGTTAAGTGACATTGAGTTGATTTTGACCCATAAAGACCCTATATAGGTTTTCCAAGGAGCAGCTGGTGAGCTTGAACCACCAATTTTGCAGTCCAAATGACATTGCAGTCTGACGCATTAGCCCACATCACCACAACAGGACTCCTTATAAGGCCCTCAAAATCATTTGGTCTGCAGTTACAGCCATCACATTAGGGGAGAGTTAAATAAATGATTGACCAAACATAGCAGGCTAATTTTTATGTAGATAATTTTGGATGGTCCATGAATTATGTTGTAAATACTGGCAGAACAATGGTTCTCTACCCATAGTCTAATGCATAGTTGTGAGAGTAGAGGAGAGTAAGATGGACTTCAAAAACTGCACAGAGATAGCTTTTATGTAACTTGCTATCCATAGATGTTGTTGTGTGCCTTTTTGTCAATTCCTAGTCATAGTGATCCTAAATTACAGAATAAAACTTCCCTCATAAAGTTTCCAAGGCTGTAATCTTTATACGAAAGAACAACCAGGTCTATTCTCCCATGCAAAATAGCTGGAGAGTTCGAACAACCAGGCTTCAGTCAAATACTTAGCCGTTGTATCACAGGGTACTTTGTTGTTATTAGGTGTTTTCCAGTTCTTTCAGATTCAAAGAAACCCTATATAAAACAGATTGAAACTCTGCATGATCCTGTGCCATCCTCACAATTTATGCTATATTTGAGTCCATTATTGTAGCTACTGTATAAATCCATCTTACTGAGAATTTTTCTTTTTTTCACTGAACCTGTACTTAACCAAGTAGGATGTATTTCTTCAGAAACTTGTCCCTCTTGACAACATGTCAAAAGTTCTTGACATGAAGTCTTGCCATCTTAGCTTCTAAGGAACATTCTTGGTGTGCTTATTCCAACATAGATTTATTTGTTTTTCTGAAAGCCCATGTGTATTCAATATTCTTCACCTACACTATAATTCAAATGCAATAAGTATACTTTGATCTTCTTTATACATTGTCCAGCTTTTCTGAGCAAAGAAGGTGATTTAAAATACCATGGCTTTGGTAAGTCAAACCTTAATCTCAGGTGATATCTTTGTTTTTTAGCACTTAAAAGAGGTGTTTTGTAGCAGATTAACCCAATACAATACATAGTTTGGTTTCTTAACTGTTACTTCCATAGGCTTCATTGTAGATCCTAGTAAATGAACTCTTGACATCTCCAATCTTATCTCTGTTTATCATGATATTGTTTTCTGGTCTAGTTGTTTAGAATCTTGGCATTTATATTTTACAATGTAAAGGGCTCATTTGTTGTTGTTGTGTGCTATTGAGTCAGATCTAATTCATAGTAACCCTCTTTAAGAGAGAGGCTGATGGGTTTGAACTGTTCACCTTTGAGTTAGAAGTTCACTGTTTATCCTCACAACTGGGCCATAAATTATTTGCTGCTAATTGCTATCTAGTCATCTCTGACTCATAGCAACCTTATAGGGTTTCTGAAGAGTGGCTGGTGAGCTTAAACTGCCAGCCTTGCACTTCAAACCTACCTTGCAGTCCAGTGCATTAACCCGCAGTGTCACACCAGGACTCCAATAAATTATTATTGATTTTGTTATTATTAAGTGCTGTGGAGTTGGTTCCCAACCATAGCAAATCTCTGTAGGGTGTCTGAGGAGCAGCTGATGATCTTGAACTGTTGACCTTGTGGTTCAAACAGACTTTGTAGTCCAGTACATTAATACACAGCACCACACCAGGACTTCAATAGTAAAT
>NW_006408747.1:3388865-3406518 GCF_000296735.1 Chrysochloris asiatica | reverse complement strand
TCATTGCTAATGTCCGATGGATCTTGGCTGAAAGCAGAGAATATCAGAAAGATGTTTACCTGTGCTTTATTGACTATGCAAAGGCTTTCAATTGTGTGGTCCATGACAAGCTATGGAAAACATTGTGAAATATGAATATTCTGGAACACTTAATGAGGAATCTGTACCTGGACCAAGAGACAGTTGTTTGAACAGAACATGATAACACTGAGTGGTTTCAAAGGAAGAAAGGCTTGTGACAAGGTTGTATTCTTTCACCATACTTATTCAACCTGTATGCTGAACAAATAATCCAAGAAGCTGGGTTTAATGAAGGAAATGTGGCATCAGGATTGGAGGAAGACTCATTAACAACCTGCGATATGCAGATGATACAACCTTGCTTGCTGAAAGTGAAGAGGACTTCACATTTACTGATGAAGATCAAAGAGCACAGCCTATGGTATGGATTACATCTCAATGTAAAGAAAACAAAACAAAAATAAATTAGCATAAGTCAAAAATTATCTGTACTCTGGCTATAAAATTTATTTTAATCAACATTTAGAAAGGACACACTTTGTCCATCTGTCAACAAGCTTTCGTATGTTTGTTTTTTGGTTGAACTTACTAAAATATATTTTAGGCTGAATTGTGAGCCATGAACGTACCGCTATCTTCACTTCATCATCAGAGGTGAATCTTCATCCTCAAAGGGCTGTTGTCTTGGGACCAAAAATGTAAAAGTCTTATGGAGCACAATCAGGACTACAGGAAAGGTGTTTTAACACCTCAAAATGAAGTTTTTGTAGAATGTCAATGGTGTGGGAAAAGATGTATGAACATGCATTATCATGCAAGATCACAAAGCCCTTGGACAGCAGTCCTCTGTGTTTAGGCTTCTGCTCTTCAGAGCATCTCAAGGTAAGGAGCACTGTTGATTGTTGAACCTTTTCGTGACAGTGTTCCAATACTGGACCTTGAGGATCCCAGAAAACCGTAAGCATAATTTTTCAAGCTCATAGTTAACTTTGGAACTTTTCCTCGGTCAGTGATTCAGGATGTTTCCATTCCAAAATCTGCTGTTTACTCTCAGGCTCTTAATGAAGAATCCATGTGTCATTACCAATAATGATTTTTAAAAGAAACTTACTTTCCTTTGAGTATCTGTCCAAATTTTGTTTGCAGGTGTCCAAACACTTTTTTTTTTTTTTAATGCTCTTCCATGAGTTGTTTTGGCATCCATGACACATAAACTTTTGAAACTCAAATTGGTCATAGTTTATTGCATAGGCAAAAGCATAGTTGATTTTCAAATGATTTGCCACATAACCCATTGTCACTCATCTATTTGACAGAATCATTTTACATGCTCAATGTTGTCATCAGCCATGGATATGGACAGACATTTTAATATAACTGAAGTGCAGATCATTTGTGACTCACCCTCATACACCATGATAAATGGAAAAAATATTGAAGTTGTCAGAGGCTTCATTTTGATTGAATCCACAGTCAACACACTGGAAGCAGCAGTCAAGAAACCAAATGATGTATTGCATTAGGCAAATCTGCTGCATAAGACCTCTACAAAATATTTAAGATAAAATCTGTAGATGTGAGGACTAAGGTGTGCCTGAACCAAACTATAATATTTTCAATAACTGCATATGAAACTTGGACAATTAATAAAGAAGACTGAAGAACAATCTATATATTTGAATTATGGTATTGGAAAAGATATTCAAAGTACCAGGGACTGAAGAACAGACAAATCTGTGTTGGAAGAATTACAGCCAGAATGCTCCTTGGAAGCTAGACTTAACCCTCATAGTTAGGACATATTATCAGGAGGGACCATTTCCTGGAGAAAGATATCATGGTTACTAAAGTGGAGTGTTGACGAAAAAGAAAAAGACCCCAATGAGATAGTCTGGCACAGTGGAAGCAGCAATACGATCAAATGTAACTATTCTGAGTATGGCACAGAATCAGGCAGTGTTATATTCTATTGTGTTAATATCTCTATGAGTCAGTACCAACTTGATGGCACCTAAAACACAAACAATTAATTAGAATACATGTACCCTAAATAAAACACTGAATATAATACCTTGACTATTATGCATCTTGGAAACAAAATGTTTAGTTAATGATAGTGTCATGTTCCCCCGCTTCCTCTGTCTTTCTGAAGTCTAAGGAATTAGTGTCATTGGGTCACTGCTTCTCAATCACACATGTACAATAAACCTTCACTCAGAAACATTAACAGTTTATTTGCAAAGTGAGAGTACACTTTAAAGAGAGAAGTGGGTCTGTCTCAGAGAGTGGAGAAGACCCTGTGGGATTGGGGTGCACTAACTTACAAGGGTATGGAGTCCTTGCCTCCAAGGGTAGTCTAATATATATTGGTTAGAGGAATAGTATGTTGAATATTCATCTGATACTCTTGGAGAAAGGAGCTCTGGTAGTGTAGTGGTTAAAATCGGACTGCTAACATCAAGATCAGCAGTGTGAAACTACCAGTTGTTCCATGGGAGAAAGGTGAGGCTTTCTGCTCCTATAAAGATGATAGGCTCAGAAATCATATGCAGGGTCACTATGAGTCAGAGCCAACTCCACTCTACCATTTTACCACCACCACCACCACCATTCTTGGAAAAAGATTTCCAAGAATCTAGGGGCAAAGATTTTCTAGGGGCAAATGGATATAAAATACTTCTACTGCCTTACAAACCAATTTGTGAGGAATAAAATGAGAAGACTTAAGTGATAGATTTGATTGTGATGTCTGAGACAGCTTAATAGTGTGCTTGTGCCTCTATGTCACAAACCACAAGACGTGTCTGGGAAGTTTGTGGTTAGATGCTCAGATATTTTGGTTAGTCTGAGGATGTTTCCCCAACTTCCCCTGCATAAGAAGCTAGTGTGGGAGAGGCTCAGGGGTCCTAATCTGTTCCTGACAATAGTAAGTCTCCCTTATTGTGTTTATTTGTAAAACAGTTTTCTACTAATACATGTTTATTTTTATTTATTTATTTATTTTGCATGTGCTTGACAAGAGAATATGTTCAAGAAAATAAGAAGTAAAAATGAGAAATGTTCATGACGTTGAAATGACATATACTTGAAAAATTCACCAAAACTATTAATACAATTTTTAAAGCAAGTTCCACTTTTAATTGCAGTTTTTGTTACAAGAACAAAAGTTCTTATAAAATGAAAAATAATAATGCACATTGTATGTTTTTTATTAGAGTTAAATTTCTCTCTTTAAGACTCATCTTTACTACTTCTATTAATCTTTAAGGATGCCTAATTAAATGTACAATCCAAAGAAAAATTGGTGATTTTATCTTCAAAATAGTTTAAGTAGGTTTCTGAAAGGAAAAAGCCCATTGAGTTATAAGATGTATATTTATATACATAATTTTTCTCAACATCAGTATCTTCATCTTACAAATGTATATAAAAATACTTCTATTGCCTTACAAACCGATTTATGAGGAATAAAATGAGAAGACATAAGTGATAGATTTAATTGTGGTGTCCGAAGCAGTGTAATTACTGTTTGGAATTAGGTCATGTAAATCAGTCACTATTATCTCATAATTCAGGGAGAAAATAATAAATATATCTCTGACATAATAAATTTATTCTAGAGCACTTAAAGGTAAAGGAAAAAGGTTACATCTACTAAACCACTGATGAGGTGTATTGAAGAAAACAAGTTGACATCAAAGAATGCTACTCACCCCAATCACTGGTACTAATGTGAAAAGGAGTGGGAAGAGGGGGATGGAAGACAAGTATAACAATGAGATCATAGGGAATTTGCATAATTCAAAACTAAATAATAAAAGCTCACATGAATGTCCTGAAATCTTGAAACTCATAGGCAAGTTCAGAATCAAAATATAGCCTTGGACCTCTCAAAAACTAGGCAAAAGTTGTTGGATAAATTGAGTTTCCGTAAAATAAAGTTGTAAATTAAAGTAATCTTTCTTTGCCTTAAGGTTTATAAATCTAATGATTATAGCTGATTTGGTTTTCCAGAAATATGACTCATAATATATTGGTTATATTAATTTAATTTGGCGTTTTTTTGTTGTTGTTTTTTCACTCTGCTTACCTATTTTCCTCCCCATCAATCTGAATTCAGCTTGACTCCATTTGTTAAACAATAGAACCTCTCCTGACACTGTAAAATAAGCTCTAGACAGCTAACCACAGGGATAGCAGGTCAAACCCTCAGCCATTCCTCAGAAGTAAATTGAGGCTTTCTGCTTTCAGAAAGATTTACAATCTCAGAAACCTTCTTATTGATGTTGTTAACTGCTTTTGAGTTATTCTGACTCATAGTGACCCTCTATAGGGTTTCCAAGGAGCAGCTGGACTGCCAACCTTGAGGTTTGAGCCGCCAACCTTGAGGTCCAAAACGACTTTGAGGTAGTGTGCTTATCCTATACCATCACACCAGCACAGTAACCATATGAGTAGGAATAAACTCTATGGCAGTGAATGAGTGAGTGAATGAGTGAATGTTTATGGAAATAGATTGTAAGGCTTTTTTTTTTTTCCCCCATAATACTGCTGGGTGTGTTCTAATGAGGACACAGAGGTTAATAGTTGTTCTGTGCCATGGAGTCAATTCCAATTCCTGTTGACCCAATGTGATACAGATTAGGACTGAATCATCCATCAGATTTTCTTGGCTATAATCTTTATGGATTTTAAACACAACTGGTATGGCTCTGTACGATCAGCACTGGACTGCTAACCAAAAAGTCAGCAGTTAACCTACCAGCTGCTCCTCAGAAACCCTGCACAGGTTCACTATGGGTCAGAATTTACTTGATGGCACTTAACAACATCAATAATATTTATGGAAGCAGATTGGCAGGCCTTTTATTCTGAAGGTTGGGAAGATTCAAATCACAAACCTTTCAGTTAAAAGCTGAGCACAAACTGCATTACCTTAGAATCTTTTAATTTTCCCTTTAAAATTATAATTTAATAAATTGAACTGACTTTCTTTTCCAAGTAAATGTTCCTTACTTGAGTCTTTGTTCAATGCAGTGTTTTTTCTAGGCAGTGGATCTTTGTCATTCTCACAAAATGCAGTCACAGAATTTCAAACTTTAGGTAACTGATTTTACTATAATTTTTGTTATAGTTTCACATCAACATCCAACTCCGTACTGAAGACAAGTAGTCCTATAAAACATATAAGCAATGTGTGACAGGTGTCTGCAGTATATGCTAACATAAGAGAAATTAGCTTTCTTTTTTCACAGGAGTCATTAAATCTTAGATGTGAACAATATAAATTACTTCTTGTCATCTCTTTACATTTGATCTGTGGAAAAATTCCTTTATAAAATGCAGAGAGGAGGAAAATGCTGGCAATATGACACCCCTTTATGTTTAATTTGAAGGTTTGTTCAATTTTATATTCACACTACTTTACTTTCTGATGGTCTCTCTTTTTTAGAATGGGATTCCTTTGATAGTCAGGCATCTTATATCTTATTGCTCCAGGCTAAGAGCTCTATTTTCACTGCTTTCTTTGGAAATTAGAATTTCTATCTCCCATATTATTAAGCCTTTTTTTAAAGTGCTTATAACTTGACAAAATATGCATTAGCTGTGAAAACTGACAAGAATTTGTGCTTGTGGAAGACTGCAAGAAGCTGTAAAGCCTCTATTACTAACATATTGCTTTTTATTATAAAATATGACTCCCATTAGTTTTGGGAAACAGCCAAGTCTCTTCTCATAGTTTAAAAATGAGTTACCTTGACAAGATTAGACTTAAATCACATCTTGATCTATATTATGAACACAAAAGAATCCTTTCTGCATTAAATTGACAATAAGAGTCTGATTTATAATCCTAAAGCAAAGAAATTCAGAGTTAAATAAATCAAATGACTTAATACTTGTCCCTAGGTTTTTTACAAGTGTCTAAAATCCATGAGTAAAATGATATGTCAAATATTCCATCTGTAAATTTGGGGTATTATGTTGGTATATTAAACATGTATTTTAGTTTAGTGAATTTGAAAAAGATAATTAGAAATAAGACAACTCTCTCCTCTGAACAATACATATAATTTTCAGGGGTTTCTGGACTCATATTAAATGTGAATGTGTGTGTGTTTACAGGAACTACAGTGGTGCAATGGTTAAGTGCTCCACAGGAAAAAGATGTGACAATCTGCTTCTGTAAAGTTTTACAACCTTGAAAACTCTATGGGATAGGTCAACTTTGTCCTATAGGGCCTCTATGAGTTGAAATCGACTTGACAGTAGTAGATTTGGTTGATGTCTATTTTCTTTTTAAATAAAAGTGTATTACAGGTTTACTGCTGTATCACATATTTCATATATTTCAGAATCTCAAACAACCTTGATAAAAATTATTTCTGGTCAACTTGGAGAGTTAAACTAAATACTCAGTGTTTATCTCAAGCTTCCAAGCGTATTAATTCTATGATATGTAGAACAAAGTATCTCTATGGAGAACATAGAATGGACAAAAGTAAAAGACACAGGAAAAATTTCCCCCTAAAGTAATATATCCAGTGACAAGTACTATGCTGAATGTTGGCAAATTTGAAAAAAAAACAAAAACAAAAAAAACATGTACTAAAAGGTCCTTGTTGTTGTTGTTAGGTGCCATCGAGTCGGTACCGACTTATAGCGACCCTATATACACAACAGAACGAAACACTGTCCGATCCTGGTCCACCTCACTACAGCTGCCGTGCTTGAGCCCATTGATGCTGCCACTTTGCCAATCCAACTCGCTAGGGGTCTTCCTCTTTTTCTCTGACCCTCCACCCTACCAAACATGATACCCTTATGATTCGGGTTGCTAACCTCAGGGTCAGCAGTTTGAAATTACCAGCGGTTCCGCGGGAAAAAAGATGAGGCTTTCTGCTCCTGTAAAGATTTACAGCCTCGGAAACTGTGCAGGGTCGCTATGCGTTAGAACCGACTCCATGGCACACCACCACTAATACCAATATGACAAAATCAAACCAATTGTAGTTTAGTTGAGTCTACTTATGGTGACTCTGTAAGTTCAAAGTAGAATTGTACTCCAAAAGGTTTTCAAGGCTGTGGCCTTTCGGAAGTAGATTGGCAGGCCTTTCTTTGAGGCATCTCTGGGTGTGTTTGAACAACCAACAGTTTTTAATGGAGCAATTAACTGTTTGTGTTACCCAGGGACTCTACCAATATGAATTTAATTACATAGTATTGGTTTTTTTCCACTGAGTAGCATAGGAGTCCTTGTGTGGAACTACAGGATAAACTCTGGGTTATTAACTATAAAGTCAGTGGGCCAAACCAACCAACTCTCCTTAGAAACCGTATACATGATTGCTATAAGTCGGAACCAACTTGATGGCACTTAACAACAATAAATGTAGTAGATTAAAGAATGGAAAATAGAGATGTGACTAAGTCACAACAATTAGCTCTCACAAAGCAACAGTTGTGAGGTTGGCTCAAGACCAGGCAGTGTATCATTCTATTATATATAGGTGTCTATGAGTAGAAACTGACTAGATGGCAACTAACAATAGCAAAAACACCTCAGATGATCTATTTCTAAAAGGTCACAGCCTTGAAAACCCTGTGTTATATATGCAGTTCTATTCTGTACACATAGGTTCTCTATGAGCCCAAATCAACTCATAATAATTAGCAATAAGAAAACAAAGTCTAGATATAAACAATGTCAAATAACTCTGCAAACCAGATTCAATACTCAATACTTACTATATTTCTTGTAACTTAATTTTATACATAAAAAATGTTAAATATTTTTGCAAAGTATTTTTAATAGCAAAATACTGTAGATGATGATGAGTTTTGGTTTTTTTTTTTGTATTTTTTTTCACTTTAAGAAATCTTTAGAGGATGATTTCTCTGTTGCTGTTCTACAAGAAACCCCATTACAGTTTAAAAATACTTAATAGTTTCATAAACAATATACAATATTTTTTAAATTATTAATGTTGATTCTATGCCTTATTAAAAATAATACAATAAAGTTAGTTAGTATTTGAATTAACCTGTCAACACTGCTAGGCCTTAATACTATGATCTTATTTATTACATACAACTATATAACATGCTTATTCTCAATTGCTAAAAAGTATAGAATTTCTTTATGTTAAAAGCAACAATTAAGCATTAGGTCTTTACTTTGCTATTGTGTGTCTTTTCTTCTATACAAATAAAATGTTAAAATTAATTTTTACAAGTAGAAAATAACTAAATTAACAATTCTTTTTGCTATTTCTACCATTGAAGTGTACATTTTAATTAACATAGAACAAAGAAACTAATTACTCCTGGACCCAAAGTCTCATTGCCAAGAGTAAAACTAACTTTGGTTTTCTTGGTATTGAACAACACAAAAGAAGCGATTAATATGTTTACATGAATTTAATAGCTTTTACTAGAGGGAACAATTATTTTTTTCTTTTCTAATTTCTACTAAAGTCAATGAACAATAGAGCCAGAAGAGAATTTGTAACTACAGATCTCTACTACAAACTTTTCAAGAAGCATTCTTCAAGAAATCATGTCTTGTAACTCAAGGTTCTGTCTAGCATGTCACATAGCATATGATTCCATAGTGACCTAGAGGATTCATAGTGAGAATATGTATGCTATGATGATAACTAAGGAAAAATAGATTTAACCAAGGACAACCCAGCCTGGTAAAATGATTTTTCTTCTTTTAAGAGTTTAATGAAACCGAGTGAAGAAGACTTTTGCCTTAATTTATACAATTTAATTATTTTTTCCCTTCAAATAATTAATGATAGTTATGATATTGATTATAATAAGTCACTTAAGAAATTAATAATTATACAAGAAGGTAAAAGGTGAAAGAGGCATCTATGGGATCAAGACTGCTTTGGTCTCCTCTATAGAATCAAAAATGCTTTTGTTCTCCGTCAACTACTTCCTCAACTAATACACCAACAGACTAATATGAATAAAATTTCTGTGTGATATAAATAGGTAAGTCCTCAACTACAAGCTGTAAAGGTTGACAGTTCTAAGCTATATGGAGCAGTTCTACTCAGAAAACAAGAGCACACATAGTGCTGGAGATTAGGAATTTGGCTGTTAACAAAAAGATTGACAATCCAATGAAGAGGTAAAAAAGCATAATAGAAAATTTCAAAAGATAGCTACAGAAAATGAAGTCAAATATTAGAATATAACTTGCAAACACCTGGGGTTAGAAAAGCAAAATGGAAGAAAGCATGCAGCATTCCTCAAGCTGAAGGAACTGAAGAAAAATGTCAAGCCTCAAATTGAAATATTGAAGGATCCTATGGACAAAAAGCATGATGCAGAAAGCATGAAAAGAAGATAGAAGGAATCCATGGAGTGACTATTCCCAAAAAAAAGCTTGATATTTAACAATTTAAAGAGTTAGTTAGTATATGATCAAGAGCCAATGATACAGAAGGAAAAAGTCCAAGGTCCATTGAAGGCATTGGAAAAGAACAAGGCACCTGGAATTGATGGAATACAAATTGAAAATTTTCAACAAACTAATGTGGCACTGGAGGCACTCACTTATGTATGCCAAGAAATTTGGAAGCCAACTACCTGGCCAAATGATTGGTAAAGATCCATATCTGTGCCCATTCCAAAGAGTGGTCACTAATGGAATGTTGAAATCATCAGACAATATTAATATCGCTTGAAAGTAAAACTGCCACATGTTCCAGCTGGATTCAGACAAGGACATGAAATGAGGGATATCATTGCTGACATCAGATGGATCTTAGCTAGCAGTAAAGGATACCAGAAAGATGTTTGCTTGTGCTTTATTGACTACATAAAGGCTTTCAATTTTGTGAATTATGACAAGATTTGGACAGCATTTCAGAGATTTGAGTATTCTGGAACACTTAATTTGTGCTCCTGAGGAACCTGTACGTAGACCAAGAGGCAGTTGTTTGAATAGAACAAGTAAACACTGAATGGGTTAGAATTAGGAAAGAATAAGTTCACAGGCTCTACTGTCCTGGTAGATGGATAAGTAGGGCAGTGTGTATGGGTGAAGGCTGTCTAGCTTCCTTGGTTGATTGCCTTCCCATACCTTGTACAGGGTCGTTATGAGTCAGAACCAACTTCACGGCACATAGCAACAACAACCTCTACTATATATGTGTCCCCCATCCCTGAGTACATCCTGGGTCATACAGGCTCTGTGGCTGAAGACCAAAGTTGTTGAGTTTTGCCTGCAAGCAAGAGTTATGAAAGCAATGATGAGGGGCCATATCACTCATGCACCCTTACAACTTCCGATGTCAAGGTATGTCACAAACATGAAACAATGAGTTAGAAAAGGTGGGGATTGTATGCTCCTCGAACAATCATTGTAACTCCCCTGTCTGGCTGGTGCAGAAGTCAAATGGAACTTGGTGTATGACAGTGGACTACTAGGAATTGAATAAGGTAATACCTCCACTTGAGGTGGGTGGCCTTGTTGGCCCCTTGAGGAAAATGGTGCTGTAGTATCACATGACCTTAGAAATGCTGACCACTTTGCAAGGAGGCGTTTGTGTCTTGGTTGGGTCAGAATGCTATATGCACATTCCAAATGAACACCACAATGTGAGTAAGGTTTTGGAGGCCTTGAAGGAAGAATCTGAATCCATTGAACAATTAACAGATGATCCCTTTCAGAAATGGTGGGCATCTTTGAATAGTGGCTGGTAAACAACCTTGGCAATAATAATAGGGATTTTATGCTTCTTCTTGGCATGTTGCCACACTGTTGTTGTGGTTTGTGGATACAAAACTCCTTACTTCTCGCTCAGGGATACTCACAGAAAATTTTTGTCATGTACATTGTAAGGTGGGAAACACTGAAATGGGTGAATTGTGGGGGAAAGGAGGTAGGTCAGTCTGTCTAACCTGTTTCTGCCAGAAGGACTGCCCTTAGTGAGCCAGAAGTCCTGGTCTGCACCCTGATATCTTATGCTTATGTAACCAATAATGCAATGTTGGAAGCATACCTCTTTTGTGTAAGTCTGTATAAAGAGGGAGGAGAATTTTTCTCAGGAGTGAGCCAGCTAGTTAGACTCTAGCAAGTCTGAGAGAAGAAGCCTGAACAAGGGAGCCAGAATGAGAATGCCTGAACACTGCACTGCTATAAAGGTTAAGCCTCACCTTCCTTCGGCTCCGTTTTTCTTCTTCACACTGTCTGATTCCACAAAGGACATTGCATCATGTGATAAATCAGTACATAGACCAAGAAGCAGTGGTTCAAATTAAACAAGTGGACACTGAACCATTTAAAATTAGGAAAGGTATGCACCAAAGTTATATTCTTTCACCATACTTTTTTTTCCTTTGCTGAAAAATTTTATTTATTCTATAACTGTGAACTCTATAGTGAATTTTTAAAGTATTAATATGAAGCTGATGGCCTGGTAGCAATAAGGAGACAAAAACTTTTTGCATTACTTTCAAAATCTCAGCATCATTTCTTATTTGCTTGAAGAACTATATAACTCAATATTTCCTTTCATCTCCATTCATATGTCTTTTATATTTGGTTGTTTTCCATACTTGTTTTAACAAGAAGTTGAAAATATTATAAGATTGGTTTAATTTCTGCATAAATTTTCCACATAGGTTTGTTGCATTTTAGCTAGAATTCTCCCAAGTTCTGTGGAACCAGTCATCTTGCTGTATGTATCTTGGTTGTCAAACAGGACACTTAGCAAGAGAATGGAAATTAATAAATCAATACATGTGTATCTGTAATCTTTACAATAGAAGATATGTGTTAGATATTATAAAGATTAA
The DNA here is from genome assembly GCF_000296735.1 of Chrysochloris asiatica. Taxonomy (NCBI): domain Eukaryota; kingdom Metazoa; phylum Chordata; class Mammalia; order Afrosoricida; family Chrysochloridae; genus Chrysochloris; species Chrysochloris asiatica. Next base: position 3,394,677 of record NW_006408747.1, on the reverse strand, counting down.
GGTATAAAGAGTAGAAAGAACACTAGACTAGGTATTCTGTGGATCATAAACCTAGCTGACCTTGATAGATCTTCCAATTAAGTGACACCTAAGATATCCTTTCATTCGAATTCTAGCTCACTGTGTTCCTCCCATAGGCCTTCTTTCCATCCTTTGATAATTCAGAGCTGTTTCCTTTCTTGAAGTGTTTATTCTAGTTCCCAATCACCACTCACTCAATTCTCAAAGAATGCCCACTTAAAGGTAAATTTCTGAATTCTTATCTACAGTTATTAGCACACTCATTTACTCTTATTACATGTGTAGGTGTCTGAAATGACCTTTGACCTTCACTTAGGATTGGTTCAACTAAAGTCTATCTCATGTCAGTAGAATCTAAGCTTTAGGAAGGTAGAGCTGAATAATAGAAAGCTCACTGTGGGTAATCAATACTTACTTGTTGAATAAATAAATATGACATGATCACCGTACAACATGTTTAGAGAATCAAACAGTGCAAAAATTCCTCTCATTTACATATTTTCAAGATACAAACTCAGTTTTATCTGTTTTGTATGAAGGAAGACTGGCATGCCTGTTAAAGCACTAAATTATGCAGAGGAAGTGGTTTTTCAAGGTCACAATGATAATAGATAAATAGTGAAGCTGGAATGGGTACTCAGAACTTAAACACACAATGGGCCTTTTACTACAGTAAATAGACATGAGAACTTAATGTCCTTGATACTTAACTTTGTTTCACAATCTTAGAACATAGCTTGCGTTGGCTGAACTAAATGGAGCATGACTTATTATTGTACTGATCAATATGCAGGTTAAGTCAATGATGCAGAGTGGAGGATGGAAGCAGTCAATACCAAGTGATATCAGGGGTTTAATCAGATTGGAAGAATTTGCTGCAAGAAGGATGCAATGCTTATTAGGAGTTGGCATGAGGTTTTATACATAATCAGTAAGGTCATCATACGTTGGTGATACTGGTTACTTGTAGGAATCTCTGTATGAAACTAGGTATTCTGTCTTCTTGAAGGGAATCATCATATAAAATGTGTTTCATTGTCCTTGATATAGTTAGTTGCATTGATGTGGTGTTCTGGAATATGTCATCTTTACATGAAGAGTTAGCATATTTTAAAATCAGTCACTGGTATTTGCAGAAGCAGCGGTAGGCATGTGACTAGGACACTCAGTCATAGAAGTTGGAGGTGGATTTGATTCCTATGGAGTGACTGCAGTTGTAGAAGTTGGAGGTAGATTTGATCCCGATGGAATGACTGCAGTTGGAGGTGGATTTGATCCGTGGAGTGACCACAGTTGTAGAAGTTGGAGGTGGATTTGATTCTGATAGAGGGATTGGCATAAATATAGGCGTCCCTGTTGATGTAAGGTTAGGAAGGTGACATCAGACAACATTTTATCAATCTTTATATTAAAAGATTTTAAGCTTATGTTAAGAGCTGTGATAATAGCTATACTGTTATCAAAGTCTTCTTTAGTATCAATAATACTATTCCTAATAAGATGGTTTTTGGAGAGACCAGAATCCTTGGGCCCTAGTTCCTCATTCTCTATTTGCACTCTTCATGTTGCTCATGGGTCCTTTACAGGTCTTACTACCTGGCTCTGTTATAACATTTGGTGTTTCAAGTGCCATTTCTTGGCTTTCAAAAGATAGAGGGGATTCCTTCAGCATAGTGGGTTTTGTTGACATTATTAATCCCTAATAAATTATAAATCTTCTTAGAACCTTGTTGAATGTTGCAAAATGGGAACTCTTTAATTGTATTTGTTAATAGTAGACCTACATATACAGCATTTGCTCTTAAAGTCACATCTCTCAGTCTTCAGTCTTCAATCTTCACCAACTCACTAAAACTGCTCTTGTTGCAGTTACAAACTCCTCCAGTTTCCAACCCCAACATGGATTTCTCAGTCTTCGCTTCCTACCACCATACTTTTTTTGAAACTGGATTATATGAAGAAGAATGTGGTATCAGGATTTGAGGAAGATGCATTTAAGCCTGTGATTTTCAGATGTTAAAACCTTGCTTGTTGAAAGCAAAAATGATTGAAAATACTGATGCAGATCAAAGACCACAGTCATCGGTATGGTTTTCCCCTCAACATAAAAAAAAAAAAAAAAATCCTCACCACTGGACCAATAAATAACATCAAGATAGATTGAAGTTGTCAAAGATTTCATTTTAATGCAGTCAAGAAATCAAACGACGTATTACATTAGGCAAACTGCTGCATGAGACCTCTTCAATTAGTTGAAGAGCAGAGATGTCACTTTTTGGACTAAGGTGCAGCTGATCTAAGCTTTAGTATTTTCAATAACCTCATATGCATGTGAACGTTGGATACTGAATAAGAAAGATCATAGAAGAACTGATGCATTTGAATTATGGAGGTGGAGAAGAATATTAAAAGCATCATGGACTGCAAAAGGAATAAACAAATCTGTGATGGAAGTAGTACAGTCAGAATGCTCCTTGGAAGCCAGTATCTCTCATACTTCAGAAAACAGTCCCTGGAGAAGGACATCATGTTTGGTAAAGTGTAGTGTCATAGAAAAAGAAGAAAGTCTCCAACTAGATGAACTGACATAGTGGCAATAGCAATGGTCTTAAGTGTAGCCATGATTGTGAGGTTGTCACAGGGTAGGGTAGTGTTTCATTCTGTTGTACATAGGGTCGCTAGGAGTTGGTAGAGACTAAATGGTATCTAACAACCATAACAGCCACTCTTTGGGAAAAAATGAAACTGTCTGCTCCATTTAATATTTAATCTCACATAGACTATGACTCAGAATCAAAATGCATTGACAATTCCTGGAGATAGGCATACGAAGGTTGGAAACAAAAAAGGATCAATACTTGGTCCAGAGTGTGGTAAGACCTGGGAACACCTGATGATAGAAATGATGCTGAAGATATAATTTTGGAATTCCAATGACTTATTCATTGCAAATATCTTTTTTAAATAACATAAGAGGCTACTATACACATGGACCTTCCAAGAAGGAGCACACAGGAATTAAATTGCTGATATCCATGCAAAAAGATGCTAGAAAAACTCAGTATCATAAGCCAAAAATGTTCAGAGACAGATTGTGGAACAGATTATCAAATACTAATATATAAGTTCAGGATGACATTGAAGAAAATGACAAGTCCATAAATGGCAAAATATGACCTTGAATATATCCCTTCTGAATTTAGAGGCCATCTTAAGACCAATTTGATGCATTAGACACCAATGGCTAAAGACCAGAAGAGTTGTGGAAGACAAAAAAAGATCAGACAACCCTTACAATCAGTCCTGATAACAATTATTCACTATTGTATCACAAGAGACCTATCCTCATTTCCTTTCATCAGCCCTGCCTAGACAGATTGGATACTACTCAGTGGAGAGTCTACTTTCCTCCACGCACTCTGGATCTAGGTTCCCTCTTGAAAGGGGCTGTGTTCTGACAACCCGGGGGTGGGGGTTGGGGAGGGCAGACTTGTAGTGTATACTCACTCTTTGGTTGGTTGGTGATGCATGGAGGGGATTGTAACCATGGCAATGAAATGATATACAATAAAATGAATATAAACTAATGTTCTCCCATGTAAACTATCACATAATTCACAATAAAACATTAAAAAAAATGTATCAGACAAAAATAAAGTAATGACTGGTTACTACAAGAATAAGCAAGTTGTTCGCCAGTAAGCCATCAAGCAAGCAATCAAGTTTCTTCAGGACAAACCTCCCTCTAAAACTGAAACTCAAAGAAAACACATGAGCAGACAAGCAAGCTTGCTGACAACCACATTGGTCTACGGGTGAGTGGAAGAGAGGAAAAGTCAGCAATGAAGATGTAGGCTGAGTTCAACTGTGTTCTGTAGGCTCCCGTTGACCTGGAAAAAAAAGAAGGGCTGGTTGGTCCAAAGTGTAGTGACATCTGGGGACTCTTGAGCCCATGGACAAAGACATAGCCACAGAGGGCTAGAGTTCATAGTGAAACATCCAGCTGATATGAAGTGAGAGGAGGTGCACAAGAATACCCAAAGTTGCAGACAGTACCCCTTTGACCTAGCCTCGATGACTTGATAATCAGAACTTGAATTGTTGTTGTTTGTTGTTAAGTGCCGTTGAGTCAGTTCTGACCCATAGCGACCCTGTACAGGGTTTCCGAGGGTGTAAATCCTTACGGGAGTAGAAAGCCTCATCTTTCTCCCGCGGAGCGGCTAGTAGTTTCGAACCGCTGACCTTAAGGTTCACAGCCCGATTCGTAACCACTACGCTACCAGAGATCCTTCAGAACTTGAATAGAGGAAGATAAAAAAAAAAGGGAACAAAATAATTTTTGATAAAGGAAATGAGGGTAAATTGCTACAATTTGATGAACTTGACCTATACTTATGGAGTTTGTTGTTGCTGTTATTTGCGGTGGAGACGGTTCTGACCCATAGCGACCCTGTACAGAGTTACTGAGGCTGTAAATCTTTATGGGAGCAGAAAACCTCATCTTTCTCTCGCGGAATGGCTGGTAGTTTCGAACTGCTGTCGCTGAGGTTGACAGCCCAACTCATGGAGGTAGTAATTCTAAATACCAACAGAGAGGGAAGTATTCTTCACATCAAATATCAATGCTATGCCCTCTGCACACAGGACAGATAGGGATGGGCAACTTAGACATTGGCTACTTAAAGTGAAGGGTGATAAAGGCATGAAGTGACTGGTTTACAAGATTTCAAGGGAGAGTTTAGTTTAATAGTTTGTGAGGTAAGAAAGAGTCCCCACTGAATAGTTTTTATCTTGTCTAGGTGGGTCTGGTGAAAAGAGATGGGGATAAGATTCTCATGATTCAATAGTGAGTAATTGTTATTATGACTAATCAGGACTATCACAATTGTAAAGGTAGAAGTTTTGTTACAAAAACAGGGGAGTAATTAATCTTACAGTCCAGAAAAAAAGGACCCTAGGACCATCAAGGGAGAAGAGCACAAGCAAAGTGTGAGACCTTATCCAGAGAAGCAGCAATGAAGGCAGAGATAGGGACATGGAGAGAGGGAGCAGCTGAGAACTCTAGATTCATGGTAAGAGAGGGAGTATGAGCTGGTGGCCAGGAGGCAGACTTACGGAATGTGCTTTTTGGTGATGTAATAATTATATGTGCCTGAGTGCTTGAAAGAAAAAAAAAAAAAAAAGAGCTAAAATGAATAGAGAGAAATAATGTTAACTGATGGTACATGGAGGGAACTATAATCATTGTAATAAAACAAGGTGTATGATTTTTTTTTTTAATGTAAAGCTAATGATCTGCCCTGTAAACTTTCACTCAATCCACAATAAAACTTTAAAAAAGAAGAAGAAAGTAAAAGTTATAGGGAAAGGGATGAAAAAGAAAATCAAAATGGATTCAGAAGAGACTCTGAAACTTGCCTTTGAGTGCAGGAAGGTAAAAGAAAGTGGCAGGAATGAGGAAATAAAGGAGCTGAGTAGAATTTCAAATGGCAGCTTGAGAAGACAAAAGGAAGTGTTACAATGAAATGTGTGAAGTACTAGAGTTAGAAAACCAAAAGGGAAGAACACACTTGGCATTTCTCAAGCTACAAAAACTGAACAAACACTTAAGACCAGACTTGTAATAATGAAGGATCCTATGTACAAAACGGAGTGGTGGTGTATCACAGTAGGTAGGCATGAAAGTGCTAATCTCAAGGTAGGTTGGCAGTTCAAATCCACCAGCCATTCCTTGGAGACCCTATATAGAATCCCTATGAATCAGAATTGACTTGACAGCACTTTACAACAA
>NW_006408747.1:3385721-3387729 GCF_000296735.1 Chrysochloris asiatica | reverse complement strand
AAAAAAAAAGTGAATCAATGGAAGATAGAATTAGTGAAAGTTAAGTCAAATCACTCAATAACCTGTTAGAAGATCAATCAGAAAAAAAAAATATTGTTGTTGTTAGGTGCTATGGAGTAGGTACCAACTCATAGTGACCCTATGCACAACAGAAGGAAATACTGCCAAAACCTGAGCCAATCTCACTATTGTTGCCACACTTGAGCCCATTGATGCTGCCACTTTGCCAATCCATCTGGCTTGGGGGCTTCCTCTTTCCTCTGACCCTCCACCTTACCAAACATGATATCCTTCTCCAGTGACTGGTTGCTCATGACACTATGTCCAAAGTATGAGAGATGAAGTTTGGTCATCCTGATCTTCAAGGAGCACTCGGGCTACACTTCTTCCAACACAGATCAGTTTGTTCTTTTGGCAGCACACGGAACTTTCAATATTCCCTCCAAAACCATAAATCAAAAGTATCAATTTTTCATTTGCTGATGGGGCACAACTCAAAATGAAGAGAAACAGCTGTAAACATCCATTAATAATTGTGTCATGGAATGTACAGGGTATGAATCTAGGAAAATTCTAAATTGTCAAAAAATGAAATGGAACACATAAAATTCTATATATTAAGCATTAGTTAGTTGAAATGGGCTGATACTGGCCATTTGAATCTGACTACCACATAGTTTACTGTGCTGGGAATTACAAATTAAAAGAGGAATGGTGTTGCATTCATCATAAAAATGACATATCCAGATCAGTCATGAGGTACAACACTGCCTGTGATAGGACAATATCCATTTGTGTATAGGGAAGACCTTGTGTGGTGCTATGTGTTAATGCACCAGACTGCAAAGTCATTTGAACTGCAAGGTTGGTGGTCAAGCTTACCAGCTGCTCCTGGGAAACCCTATCCAAGGTTGCTATGGGTTAGAACTGACTCGATGGCACTTAACAACAAAAACATAGGGAAGACCAGTTAATACCACTAGTATTCAAATTTACACACCAGCCACAAAAGCCATTGAGGATGAAATAGAAAAATTCTACCAACTTCTTCAATCTGATATTGATCAAACATGCAATCAAGATGTATTGCTCATTACTGGTGATTGAAATGCAAAGGTTGGGAGCAAAGAGGAAAGTTCAGTAGTTGTAAAATATGGCCTTGGTGATAGAAATGATGTTGGAGAATGCAGGATAGAATTCTGCAAAATCAATGATTTGTTCATTTTAACTACCTTCTTTAGACAGCATAAGAGATGACAATACACATGGACCTCACCAGATAGAATACATAAAAAAAAAAAAAAAAAAAAATCTGCAGAAAGAGACGATGGAAAAGCTCCATATCATCGGTCAAAACAAACCCAGGGGCAGATTGTGGAATAGATCAGCAATTGCTCTTATGCAAATTCAAACTGAAACTGAAGAAAATAAAAACAAGTCCACGAAAGCCAAAATATGATCTTCAATATGTCACACCTGAATTTAGAGATCATCTGAAGAACAGATTTGATAAAGACCGAAGACCAGAAGAGTTGTGGGATGACATCAAAAACATCATATAGGAAGAAAGCAAAAAGTCATTAAGACAACAAGAAAGAAGAAGATCAAAATGGATGTCAGTAGAGACACTGAAACTTGTTCTCCAGCATATATATGCTAAAGCAAATGGAAGAAATGAGGAGGTCCAAGAGCTGAACAGAAAATTTCAAAGATCAGCTGGAGAAGATAAAGTCAAATATAATAACAAAATGTGCAAAGATCTAGAGAGAGAAAACCAAAAAGAAGAACATGCTCAACATTTCTCAAGCTGGGGGAACTGAAGAAAAAATTCAAGCCTTGACTTTCATTATTGAAGGATTCTCTGGGCAAATTATTGAATGATTCAGAAAGCATCAAGAGAAGATGGAAGGAACACACAGAATCACTGTACCAAAAGGAAATGGTTAATGTTCAACCATTAAAAGAAGTAGCATATGATCAAGAGCCAACAGTTCTGAAGGAGAAAGTC
>NW_006408747.1:3383508-3385621 GCF_000296735.1 Chrysochloris asiatica | reverse complement strand
AACCAATGGTACTAAAGGAAAAAGTCCAATCTGAACTGAAGGCATTGTGAAAAAAACAAGTCTCCAGGAATTGACAGAATACAAGATGAAATCATTCAACAAACTGATGCTGCACTAGAGGTCACTGATCCATGCCCCCCCCCAAATAAATAAATTAATTAAATTAAATAGAAGACAGCCACCAGGATGGCATCAGTATCTGTACCCATTTCAAAGAGAGTTGACCCAACTGAATGTGTAAATCATCGAATGATATCATTAATATCACATGCAGTAAATTTTGGAAGATAATTTAAAAACAGCAGCAGCAATATATTGAGAGAGAAATTCCAGAAGTTAAAGCTGGATTCAGAAGAGGATGTTGAAGGAGGGATATCATTGATAACAGCAGACAAATTTTGACTAAAAGCAGAGAATATCAGAAAAATGTTTACTTGTGCTTTATTGACTATGCAATAGCTTTCAACTCTGTGGACTATGATAAACCATTGATAATATTGTGAAATGTTCCAAAAAACCTAATTGTGTTCATGAGAAACATGTATATAGACTAAGAAGTAGTTATTGGAACAAAACAAAGGGATTCTTAATGGTTTAAAATCAGGATATGTATCCTTCTATAATTATTAATCTGTTTGCTAAGCAAATAATCTGAGAAGCTGAATTTTATGAAGAAAAATGTGGCATCATGCTTGGAGGAAGACTCATTAACAACCTCTAATATGCAGATCAAGTCCTGGTAAGGTGCTGTAGGTTAATGCACTGGGGCCTAAGGACTGTTTGAACTACAAGGTCAGTAGTTCAAATTCACCAGTCTCTCCTCAGAAACCCTATACAAAGCCACTATGAGTCAGAACTGAAACAAGGTCACTTAACAGCAACAACAACAATATGCAGACAATTCAATTATGCATGCTGGAAGTGAAAAGGACTTAAAATGGTTATTGAAGCTCAAACACTATATATCTTTGTAAGGAAATGACTCAACAGTACCTAATAGCAACAACAATAAAATGACTCAGAGACAACAGACAATTTCAATTCCCATAAAGACACAGGACAGAGTTGCTCAAAAAGGTGATCAAAATATAGAATCAAAAAGAAAAGCATACGCATGTCAATGAATTTAAATGAATGATGTTTAGGTACCTTCAGCAGCTTGCTAGAAAGATAAAAGAAAATGCAGACAAAATGAAAGAAAACAGAAAAATCTGTAGGAGAATTATGAAAAACATTACAAGAATAAGCTGACAAATAAATAGAAAATTAGGAACAATATATAAACAGCAAATAGAAATTTAAAAGAGTAATACTAATATTTCAAAAACAGAGAATGTATTGACAGAATGAGAAGTAAAAGTGAATCAATGGAGAACAAACAAGATGGCGGATCGGGTGGAAGTGCATTAAGGAGCTTGGCCAACAACAACACAGAATACCTGACCAAACAGGCTCAGGGGACGGTCCCAGAACTTTGAACCACATATAAAGGAATATTTAGAAGGTTGGAAGGTTCATAGCTGGGGCAATTTGTGGCAGAAGCAAGAAATCTATTGCTTTCTAGTCCAGGATGCTCAGCTGCTCCAGAAGCCGCCATCTTGGGTGAGACCACGTCGGGGAAGGATCAGAGTGGCCACAGATGCCTGGCAGAACTGCTGAGATAAAGATGTGGACATTATTTTCTTTTGGTATCTGTTCATTGGTCCCTTGCTATCTGCGCATCTCCATTCTGGTGACTATAGGTGTGCCTGAGCTAGTGGGTACCCCAGCCCCACCTTTGGAGGGTTCTACTATAAATGCACACAGATCTTCTCAAAATTTAAAGAGACAGTTTCAATTAAAACCAAATGGCCACAGCCAGCCCTGAACTGTTTACAACTAGAAAAAAGTCCTGAACGGGGATTGTGGAGAGGGACAAGCCGACAAAAAAGGAAATAAGCCAAAAATTAAATCCTAAGTTACGTCAAAATGACCAACAGTGGTATCTTGAAACGTCTCAGGAAGAAGAGTGAAAAAGGAAGCCCATTTCCTGATCACATCTACCTGGAGGCATTCAGAAAGCATAAAAAATACCAAAATACATACCCATCTAAATACTAATTCCACAAATAAC
>NW_006408747.1:3371632-3377178 GCF_000296735.1 Chrysochloris asiatica | reverse complement strand
TGGAAGCAACAGTCAAGAAATCAAACGAAGTATTGCATTAGTATAATCTGCTACACAAGACCTTTTTAAAGTGTTGAAGAGCAATGATGTCAGCTTGAGGAATAAGGTGACCCTGACCCAAACCATGGTATTTTCAAGAACCTCATATGGATGTGAAAGCTGAACAGTAAATAAGGAAGACTGTTGAAAAATAAAGAATATTGAAAAAATATTGGAAAAAATTTAAAAAGGAAGAAAAAGAAAGCCTAAGAATTATATGGGACATCATCAAGAGAAATAGCTTACCTTTGTCATGTTATGCAAACCCACCAGCTGCTCCTTTGAATCCTATATAGTGTAGCTATGAGTCAGAGGCTATTCAATGACACTTAACAACATCAACAACAACAACTAGGAGGAGTATTAGGAGGAACAGTGAAAAAGTAGAGACACAGTGAAAAAGAGGAAGACCCCCAGGGAGACGGATTGACACAATTCGAGCAGCAATGGACTCTAATGTAATGTGCAGGACCAGCAGTGTTTCATTCTGTTTTATGTAGGATTGCTATGAGTCAGAACTGACTTAGTACCAAAACACGTGAGTCAGAATCAACTGGATGGCAGTCGTTTTTGGATCTCTGTTTTCTATTCTTTGAAAACCTGATTGTGTTCAATGGCAGTACAGAAACAAACACCTTTGTTGTTTGTGTATCAAGAGGTTACTGCCAGAGTAACACCAGCAGGAAGTTGGTGAGAGAGAGGAAAATCATTATACCTAATCCCTCATTTCTTTCACTGTGGAGGTTTTATGATCCATTCACATTCCCCAAGAGAAGATCATAGATTTTTATCAGCACGTCCTCTCTTTTGATTCTTGTGATCTCATCTTTATTTCACCCTTCCCCACTCCCAAGTTTAGGGTTAATAACAATGTGATACTTTTTCATATAAATTATCCTTCTCTCCCCTTAGGGTTTTCTGTAGTTTGCTATATCTTTATAAATACTCTTACTGAAATTTCTTCAAAATTTCAATTTAAGAATGCAATTCATTTCCTGCCAGAAGCTGACTGATATAAAATATTATTGTATAAAATAATACCAGAACTGTAAGGTATGACAGCTGTATCCTGTTTTATTTCTTAGTAATAACTAGTGACTGGCTTACTATTATCACCAATCTCTTAATAACTCACTTAAAACAAATAATATGTTTTGAAGTAAGGAGTCTGTTTAGTTGTACTATGAACCAAACAATGCTAATCAATTTGCCTCATAATTAATTCCTGTAACTTAAAAATAAATAAAAGATGAATGATAGAGTTCAATAAGGTAAACTACAATATGTCTTGACAAGTTGTCACTAATTGTGTGTCCTAACTCTGTGAGAGATCAGAGAACTAATATATAGAATCAGCTTGAAAAACTCAACTTGATAGTACCAGTTCTAGCACAGAGGTAATAGTAGAATAAAGGACCATGTTCTGGTAAAATGGAAGCTACTTTCTGTTTCGCTACAAGCCCAGGAGTTTGTACATAGAAGTAAAAAAAAATTGAGAAAACAAATAGCAGCATCATTTCCACAGTGCCAGCTCAAAGTGAATTGTTTTTCTATGGTAAATGTCCTAATGCATTTTTTTGCTTAGATTCTTATTTTGTTTTCTTTGAATATAATATAGGAAATGCCATTTTTATGTGCTGTCCAGTTGGCTCCAATTCATAGCACTCTTATGCACAACAGAAGGAAACACAGTACTGTCCTGAGTCACCCTCAAATTGTTGTTATATTTGATCCCATTGCTGCTGCAACTGTGTCAATCAATTTCCTAGACCCTCCACTTGGCCAAGCATGATGTTGTTCTCCATGCATTACAAGTAGAACTGCTCCAAAGTGTTTTCTTGGGTGTAATCTTTGCAGACGCAATTGTCCAGGCCTTTGTCCCACAGAGCCACTGGAAGAGTTTGAATTGCTAACTTGCAGCTTAATTGCCATTGTACTTAGATGGTGTAGAATTGGTTCTGACGCATGGTGACCTTATGCACCACAGAAGGAAACACTGCTTGATGCAGTTCCATCTGCAAAAGAACATGTTAATAATTTATAATTATGAGTTTAATAATATGACTCATACTACTGACTCACCAATTTTGTCTTGATGGAAATGGATCATTACCCAAACCATGAAGTTACAGATATTGAAGGAATTAAGTAGAAAGTCTTAATTCCCTAAGTCTGGAATTAGGAGTTCTGTTGTGCTGTTGTAGGATAAAGCTCTAGACCTCAAGTAAGGTTTGAACTCCAAAGTCAGATGTTCAAAATCACCAGACACTCCTCAGAAACACTACACAGGGTAGCTATGAGTTGAAAAATGACTTTATGGCACTTAACAACAAGACCAGATTTTAGGGTCACAAATGTAACAAGCAAAATTAATGTGCTGCTATTTGGGAGTTCTGGTATGCTGCTGGAGGGTAAGCACTGGATCACAAGTTCAGTTTGAACCACAAAGTAGGTAGTTCCAAGCCACCAGCCACTCCTCAGAATCCTTATACAGAGTCGTTATGAGTTGGAAACAACTCAATGGCTCTTAACAACAACAATGTAACCAGTAAAAAAAAAAATACATGTATGGGGGAAGATGTTGCTGTTTTTATAGAAATTATTTTGCAGGTTAGTAACAAATCAAAAAGTGCCCGTCCACTCAGACTCCTACTGTGTGTGACACAGGGAACAAAAATTTAAGATCATCAATTAGGAAAATGGCAACATCTGGGAATAAAATAGGTCCATATGTAGAATAGTTTCCTCTATTCTTTTCTTTTAAATTTGCAGTATATTAGGATTTTAAAACTTTTTCAAAGGAATATAAGTTAATAGTTTATAATTAGGAATTTAATAATATGACTCATGCCATTGACTCATCAATTTTCTTTTGATGAAAGTAGATCATTACCCAATTCATGATGTTACAGATACTGAAATAGCCACTAGAGAAAATTTTAATTCTTTAATTTATATACATAATTTAAGAATATGACTCAAAATCAGATTTTAGGGTCATTAATGGAACCAGTAAAATAAATGTGTGGGGGAAAGTACAGCTGATTTGAGAAAAATTATTTTATTCTCTTTTATTTTTCATATAAGAGCCAAGAAAATTCATTAAAACTTGAAAACAATTGCTGAATTTAAGGATATCTCCTATTCAATCTTTATATTAACTTTTTTTTTTAATTGGCAAAATCTTGGAACTTAATTGAGAGTATTAAGTGATAGATATTAACTAATTTTTTATCTATGAACAATAGATAATATTTGTTAAATCAGAAATAATGTATAATTGTTTAAGCTCATATGTAAGGAAAGTAAATTTCTTAACAAGAAGTTTTTGTTAATGTTTGATTTTTAATGTAATGTCTATGATATTTGTTTTCATAAGTATAAAATGCTTCTCTCATTTGAATTTCTTGTCTATAAAACTGTGCTTTTAATATGTTTTTATGATCCTGAAAAAAATTGTTATATCTGCATAGTTTCTGCATGATTGGCATTTTGATTTTATGCCTTGTATTTAATGAGAGCTTTTGATTAGTTGTGTCAGAAGTACCCTCTAATTAAACAACAAAAAAATAAGGCTTGATTGTAACTGAATAAATTGCATTAAAATATCTAAAATTTTGCTTTTCAAAATTTATCTACAGATTTTATTATAGAGTAAATATAGTTCTAGAGTCCTTGTGTGGTGCTGTAGGATAAAGCACTGTACCAAAAGGTCCTTTGAACCACAGGATCAGAGGTTCAAACTCACCACAAGGCCAGTGGTTCATATTCACCAGCTGCTCCTTGAAAACCCTATAGAGAGAGGATACGAGTTAGAACCAACTTGATGGCACTTAACAACATACAGATGTAGTTCTAGTACAAAGTAAGGAAAAATAATACATTTAAAAACAAAAACAAAATGTTTTTCTTTCCCTCTTTCAAATCAACAATACCTTTACAACCATTTGCCCAATTTGTTTTGTTTGGAACTTCCATAACTTCTCTTCTAAACTGCTCCTAATATATTATATCTTCCTCAAAATAAATGTTAGCATTGCTAATATATTATAGAATGTTGTTAAATTTATGCTGATGCTACAGGCTTTTAAAAAAGAAAATGAAAGAAGAAATGGATGAGAATATACAGCAGATTTTGTATACATTGTCTTATGTGCATTACCTCATTTAATCACTGAAATGAGGAAGAAAGTACTTGCTCATGATCTCTTTCTTTCCAATTCTTAAGCCACTTGGGGAATAAAACTGACGCTCTACTGTATTTATTCAATATCCTTAATAAATTGTTGGAAGATTTCTACTCATTAATTTATTCACTTAACAACATTTAATGGGGATCGACTTCAAGGTAGGCATTTTACATTATGCTTGCTTATGATACTTTGTTGTTGTTGTTGTTAAGTGTCCAACTCATAGTGACCCTATATAAGGTTTTTAAAGTACAGCTAGTTAGTTTGAGCTGCTGACCTTTTGGGTCAAATCAACCTTGAGGTCCAGTGCTTTATCTCACAGCCACACCAGCACTCTTAGGATATGGTGGTGGCTGTGTGCCGTGGAGTCGGTTCCAACTCATAGCAAACCTGTACAGGGTTTCCACGGCTGTAAATCTTTACGGGAGTAGAAAGTCCCATCTTTCTCCTGCAGAACAGCTGGTAGTTTTGAACTGCTGACCTTGCGGTTCGCAGCCCGATTCGTAACCACTATGCTACCAGAGCTCCTTAGGATATGAGGGATGGCAAAAACACCCATAGTTCCAGACTGACCATCTAGGTAGTTGGTGGTAGCATTAATAAAGGAAGGGAATACAAAAAGGGAAGTAAAATTGCATAAGAAGATAATAAATTGGAGGCGCTTATGAAACACTGAGATAAAGCTGTTTATCAAATATTTCAGGTGAAATTTTGGCAACATATAAATATTTTAGAAATAACACTGTAAAGTTATAATTAAACTATGCCTTACATGAAAATAGAAAATTAAAAGAGAATAAACTTTCTGAAACCTGTGGAGTACCAAATAGGTTGAAAAAAAAGCATTTTAAAAAATAATCTATTATTCTTTGGTTATCTTGTTTTAATAACTGTTAACCACAAGGTCAGCAGTTCAAACTCACCAGAAACTCCCATTGCTGTATTGTACCACTATGAATTGGAACCAGCTCTTCAGCACTTAATAACTCAGAACATTTCTCTTTTAAACTGGTTGAACACTTAGTCATTACTTGGTATTTACAAAATTAGGAATATATTTAAATCTTTCTATTTCTAGATATATAACTAATATAATGAGCATATGTGATTTTAATTTACATGTCCCTGATGATTAATATCGTTGAGTACTTTCCCATTTGCCTTTTTTTTTTTTTAATTTTTGGTACTCTAACTAGTGAAGTGATTTATTTCACTTATTTTTTGTTTTTTTTAATAGTTGAATAGTGTAGTTCATACTTTTCTTATTGATTTATGGTTGCTTTATATATTCTTGGCACACACACACACACACACACA
>NW_006408747.1:3365286-3371532 GCF_000296735.1 Chrysochloris asiatica | reverse complement strand
TATGTGACTTGTGGTTAACTATTTTCTATTCTGTAGCTTGCATTTACCTCTCTTTATAGTATCATCTGGGAGTCTTGGTGTGGTACTGCAGGATAATGCAAAGGACTGCAAGAATGTGTTGAACCACAAGGTCGGTGGTTCAAACCTACCTGTTGCGCCTCAGAAACCCTACACAATGGTGCTATGGTTCAGAACTGAGTTGATGGCATGTAACAACAACAACGTATCTTACTTAAGAAATCTATGTCAAAATCAAAACAATATAGCCTAAGTATCCATTAGTGGAAGAGTGGATAAACAAACTGTGGTATATACACACAATGGAATATTATGCTACCTTGAAGAATAACAAGGAAGCGGAAAGCTACCATATAATATGGATGAACCTTGAGGACATTATGATGAGTCTAATTAGTCAGTCACTAACAGAGAAATATTGCATATGACTATTATTGTAAAAGCTTAAGAAAAGATACCCACACTAAAAGGAAGAAAAATGAAAAAGGAAACATTATTTGTTGGTTACTGGGGGTGGATAGGGGGAGGGATGGGATGGTAAAGCACAGGGTAGGAATAGATACATCACAGTTGGGGTGTTGGGGTGGGCAATACACAAGAAGGGGAAGAAAGACAGAAGAACAGGTAGATAGGAGAAACCTTAGGCAGGCTTGCATGGGCTAAATGAGACAGAGGTAAATAGTGATGTATGCTGAACCTAAGAACAAAAAGGCTCTGTGATACAGGGATTGAGGTATAGTCTGAATAGGTAAAAGAGGGGAAATAATCTTAAAATGCTTGACTGTCTTATGAATATTTGTTTCCCTTGCCTACTATTGTAAAATAGACACTTTAAGAGGATAGAAAGTTATATCCAAAAACATGATTATAGAAAGCTTGTTAGCCCACCTTTAGCCTATAACTGATTGGAATAACTAAAAGTGGTGCTAGAACTTACCCAGTGAAAAAAGGCTTCTTGTGGAGCCTCTGTAGGGTATAACACCTTAGGTGGAATTCTGATCCCCATCCATAACCTTTTTAGACAGGAAATTCCCACTTGAGAAGACAAGCAGACAAGTCTGTAGCAGCTAAAGGAACAGAAGATACTTCTTGAAAGAAAGACCAGCAGGGAAAACCAAAAACAAAAATGGCAGTCTGATTGGCTACTATAAGAACAAGCAAGTTGTTTACTGGGGAGTCATCAAGGCAAGCAATCAAGTGCCTTCAGGACAAAACCCCTCATAAGATTGAAACTCAAAAGGAATACATAAGCAGGAATATCAGCTTGCTGTCTAATACGTTGGTCTACTGGGGAGAGGAAAAGGTGGGAAACAGCAATTATGAGGTGGGCTGAGTCTGATCAAGTAACATAGACCTCCCATCAACCTGGAATATGATGAGAACTGGTTGGCCAAAAGTAGGTGAGAATTGGGGACCCCTGAGCCCATGGACAAACACCAGGCCATGGAGGGCTAGAGCTGAGAGTGAAGCTGCCAGATGATATGAAGTCCGGGCATATGCACAAAGGTGCCCAAACTTGAAGATAGTGCCCATTGAACCTAGCTTCAATAGATGGATGTTCAGAACCTGATTAGAGGAAGGAAAAGCAGGGGAGGGAGTTTTTTTAAAGAAAAATAAATCGCTGCAATCTGATGAACTTGACCTATACTTATGGATGTAGTAGCAAAAAATACCAAACAAGAGGGAAACAATCTTTAAAGCAAAGATCATTCCCATCCCCTCTCTACACAGGGTTGAAAGGGATGGACAACTTAGACATTGGCTACCTAAAATTGAGGTGGGGGGGCAGTAAAGGCACAGATTGACTGGTTTATAAATTTTTAAGAGGGAGTTTTGATTCAGAGTGTGCAGAGGAAGGTAGAATCCCCACTCAGTGGTTTTCATCCTGTCTAGACAGGTCTGGTGAAAGGAGATGGGGACAAGACTCTCAAGACTCAATAGTGAGTAATTGTTATCATAACTAATTGTGATTGTCACAACTGTAAAAGTAGAAGTTTTGTAGCAAAAAGGGGTGAGTGGTCAATCTTAATCCCAGAGTAGAGGACCCTGGGACCGTCAAGGGAGACAAGCAGAAGTAGACTATGGAAACCTACCCAGAGAAGCTGAGATGCCAGAGATGGAGGCAAAGATGATGAAATGGAGAGATGGAGCAGCTGAGGACTCTAGACTCATGAAGGGAAAGGGGATGTGTGCTGGCAGCTGGGGGGCAGGCTTTCAGAGTGTGCCCTTTGGCTGTTTGAATGAGTGTATGCTTCTGATCGTTTTGGTGCACAACTAGGAAAAAAAAACAGACCAAATAGAAGCAAATACTGTTGAATGATGAAAAACACAGGGGACTGTAATTATTGTGATAAAACAAATAAAATTGTAATCATTTCAATGAAACAAATACAATGAGTGTAAAACTGATGTTCCCCCATGTAAACGATCACTCAATTCACAATAAAAACTTAAAAAAACAACAAAAAAGCAAAATAGACAATTCTTCTTAAAATCATGTTGATTTACTTTTCGCACTTAAGACCATAGTTTGTCATCAGTGAATACTGAATTGCTCCATCACCATTTGTTGAAAGATGACATTTCTTCATTGAATTCCACATTTTATTATAGTCAATGTTTTCTTGTCTTTCTAGAGTTGTTGTTGTTGTTACGTGCCGTCGAGTCGGTTCCGACCCATAGCGACCCTGTACAGGGTTTCCGAGGGTGTAAATCCTTACGGGAGTAGAAAGCCTCATCTTTCTCCCGCGGAGCAGCTGGTAGTTTCGAACCGCTGACCTTTAGGTTCGCAGCCCGATTCGTAACCACTACACTACCAGAGCTAGCAGATTTTATCTTTCTTTCTTTGTGTGTAAGGTGTGTCTCTTATAGACAGCATATTGAAGGGTCTTATTTTCTTATCCATTATGCTACTCTCTGTCTCTCAACTGATGTATTTAATCCACTGATATTCAGTGTAATTATGGATGTTGTTATGTACCGTGGAGTCAGTTCCAACTCATAGTGACCCTACACAGGGTTTCCAAGGCTGTAAATCTTTAAAGGAGCAGAAAGCCTCCTCTTTCTCCTGCGGAGCAGCTGGTAGTTTTGAACTGCCCATCTTGAGGTTAGTAGCCCGATTCATAACCCCTATGCTACTATGAATTAATTGCTGTCATTATGTTTGTTTTTTTGTGATGTTCCTGGTTTCTTTTTTCTGCATGCCTTTCTGTGTAGAGTTCATGTTTTTTGTGTTCTTTCTTGTCACTTTCTTTGTAGTTTTAATGTTTCTATGATCTTCTTGGAGTTTCATTTTCTTGGTAGGTTATGAAGTATTGATTTACCTTGAGGTCACTCTATATTCTAAACCTTTTCCTCCATTTAAAACAGTCTATTTTATCCTGCAATCTACCTGATCTACTCATCACCTGGATCCCTGTTCCTATATTTTTCCCTTCTTTCATGTAATTTTTAGAATCATAGACTGACCTCCCAGATCCTCTGAATTCATTCTTATAGTTTTGTTCTGTTCTGTACTCTTCCATTTGTTGATTGAGTTTTGGATGGCACATCAATCTCTGATTGCTGTCGGCTCTTGTTGGTTCTCAGTCCAAAGAACTCATTTTAGGATGTTTTGAAGTGCTGGGTTGGCTTTGATAAATTCTCTTAGCTTCTGCTTATTCTGGAATGTTCTGATTACACCATTGTATTTGGTTGACTTCTGTGCAGGATAGACAATACTTGGTTGGCAGTTTTTTTTTGTTTTGTTTTGTTTTATTTTAAGGTTTTATATATGTCTCCCCTTTGCCTTCTTGCCTGCCTGGTGTCTGCTGAGAGATCAGCGCTTAATCTAATTTGCTTGTCTTTGTAAGCAACACTTCTTTTTCCCTAGCTGCTTTCAGAATTCTCTCCTTGTCTTTGATTTTGGAGTGCTCGTTTATGATATGTCTTGGTGATTTTCTTTTGGAGTTTATCCTTCATGAGGTTCATCGAGATTCTTGAATGCTTACCTTTTTTGTTTTTCTGAATGTTAGGGAAAATTTCTTCCTGGAGCTTTATAACTACCTCCTCTGCAGTCTTCTGTGGTCTCTCCTGTTCCACAGCTCCAATTACCCTCAGATTATTCCTCTTCATGTTGTCCCACATGAACCTTAGACTTTCTTCATATTTTTATTCCTTTTTTTCCACTTGTTCATCTATGTTAGCTGTATTGAGAGACTTGTTTTCAAGCTTTCTAGTTCTTCTGCCTTTTATTTCTTCAATTCTACTCTTCTGACCTTTTCTGATATTGTCCATTTCTGACATTTTATTATTAATTGTTTGGACTTCTTTTTGCAGGCTTTGAATTGTTTCAAATACCATTTTTATCTTATTTGATTGTTACTATAGCACTTTTCTGACTTCTTCCTTGTTTTCTTCATTCTTTCTGTGGAACATTTGTATGCAACTAAGTATCATTCTCCTGAATTTCTTCTCAGTCATTTCCAAAGTCTGCCTTCTTTACAATAGGAAGCCTAGGACTACCTCCAGCTCATTTGTTTCAGCTACTCTACCTTGTTACTAAGGAGTCCTGGTGTGGTGCTATGGGTTAACGTGTCAGACTGCAAAACCATTTGAACTGCAAGGTTAGTGGTTCAAGCTCATGAGCTTCTCCTTGGAAACCCTATACAGGGTTGCTATGGGTTGGAACCAACTCGATGGCACTTCACAACAACAACAACAACAATCTTGGTACTAAGGAGCTCTGGTAGCATAGTGGATACAAATCAGGCTGTGAACTACAAGGTCAGTAGTTTGAAACTACCAGCTGTTCTGTGAGAAAATGGCGAGGCTTTCTGCTCCCGTAAAGGTTTACAGCCTTGGAAACCCTGTACAAGTTTGCTATGAGTTGGAATTGACTCCAAGGCACATCACCACCACCACCACTTTGCTACTGGACATGTTTGATATCTTCAGTTGTTTTTTTAATCATTTTCAATAATTAGATGAATTTTCAGAAATTAAGTGAATGTACATTGCTGTATTATGAAGATTTCTGATTGCCTCCTGGTAAATGTGATCAGGAGATAGGCTTCTTTTTTCACTTCTCTTATCATTCAACTCAGAGTAAATGTAGCATGCACTGGCTATCTGTCTGGTGTATAGCAGCTGGTATTGGCTCTTACCTGGATGGTGGGATTTTATAAGGTACAATTGTACTTTGGTCATATGCCTACAATTGCTGTTTCTTCTTGGGTAAGGTAGGGATAAAAAGAGCCCCTCCTCCCCAAGGTAAAATGGGGACCAAAAATGAAAACAACAGCAAAAAAAATAGATTGGATACTAAAGTCTACAATTGCCACGGGGGTTGGGGAAGGGAAGAAAGAAAGAAACCCATAGCAAAAGATGTGTAAAGCTTTAATGCCCCTCTTTAGTCTTCTTGTTTTCAAGGTCACCTGAGAAATTTCAAGATGTTACCCTTATACCATATGATGTAACTCAAGATTAAGAGCCCTAGGGTGGTTCAAGCAGTTTGGGAAGAACATTCTGTTTTAAACAGTTCCTGTTGACTCCTCCCCCTTCAATTCTGCACCCAATAGTTTGTGGTGAGCAGATCCATGTGCATGTGTAGTAGAATCTTTGGGGATGGAGAGGGGTGGCCATTCATTCAGGAACCCCATCTAGTCATTAGAATGGAGGTGTGCAGACAGATGGAGACAAATGAACAGAAAAAAAAAAAAAAAAAGTGTTCACACTTTTACCTCCAATGATAGGCCAGACCCCTACAATGGGAACTGTCCCCTGTTCTGGTGTCTGTGATGTCATGTACAAGATGGTCACTCCAGGTCCCGGCAGGTAGCTACAGATTAGAAAACACCACTTTGCTTGCTTCTAATACAAATCTCAGTAGCAGTAAGCCTCCAGTCCTTCTAAATATTCCTTTATATTTAATTTTGAGTTCTGGGATGTCCTCTGAACCTGCTTCATCCAGTATTCTGTGTTACTAAAGGTGAGGTCTTCATGGTACTTCTCCCTAATCCACAATCAAGCCTTGCATCCCCTCTCCCTAAAGCAGTAGATTTTAAACTTGGAGGCTGATAGGCATTCCTCTTGAGGCTGAACCTGTGAAATGGTCAAATAGAAACAATGTGTGAGGTGAGGCTCTTGAATGGTTCACGTAATAGCCTGCACAGTGTAAATGATGAACATTTTCTCCAAGGAAACCTCCTCCATAGTCCAAGAGAAATGATAGGAATCTCTCACGAGCAT
>NW_006408747.1:3363650-3365186 GCF_000296735.1 Chrysochloris asiatica | reverse complement strand
TGTTATTTACTTTTTCTTTACTATTGTTCCAGGTTTACACAGGTTCATTGACCAATGTAATATATGAAGTATAAAAATTCAAATAATATATGACAGCATCAGATTTATTAAATGGTTGAGATAGTGAATGAGAAATAAAATATGGAAATGTTTAAAGCTAAACATTAGTGTGATTCTCTTCAGACCTCAAAATACAGGGAAAAAATAACTTTTTAATGGATTTATGCTCATGGATAGACTAGTCCTGAGCTATTTCTGCTATCTTTATCTATACTACTTATAGAGACACTGTCTCCTTTTTCAAAAGTCCACAGAGCTGAATTTTTACTCTTTATAAGAGCCCCCTGTAGCTGGTGTAATTTAATCTCTCTCTCAGGCAGTGTGTATTGTTGTTGTTAAGTGCTATCGAGTCAGTTCCGACTGATAGCGACCCCGTTTAGAGTTTCCAAAGAGCAGCTAGTGGGATTGAACTGCCGACCCAATGGATTTTAATCCAGTGCTGATCCTATAATGCCAATACTCAGCAGTTTATTCTAAGTTATTCAATTTAAGCCATTCATGTCCAGCCTTCTTTTAGGTTTCCTTGCCAATAAGAAGTGCAAATATGAATGTTTATCCCCCATTGTTGTTGTTGTTAAGCGCCATCGAGTCGGTTCCGACCCATAGCTACCCTGTACAGAGTTTCTGAGGCTGTAAATCTTTACCGGAGCAGAAAGCCTCATTTTTCTCCCACGGAGCCACTGGTAGTTTCAAACTGCTGACATTAAGGTCCGCAGTCCGATTCATAACCACTGCCATAGTCCACTATAAATTAATTGTGAGGTAAGGCAAACCAAGCACACATGTGCATGCATACACACAAATATTCCAGAAGGGAACATATAATTCTCAGGAATACTGCTGTAATGTCTCATGGTGGTTTTATGCACTTTTCTCCCGCGAGCTTAACTCTATTTACATCATCATGGTCAACTCTACTTTGAGGAGGCATTTTTTTTCCTAGTCGCATTCTGCATGCCTTCCCGCCTGAGGGGCTCGTTTTCCGGTCCTGTAACTGACAGTGTTTCTCTGCTATTCATAGAGTATTCAGTGACTAGCGATTCAAAAGTAGTTCGTCACTCTTTCTTCCTAGTCTGTCTTTGTTTGGAAGCTTATCTGAAACCTGTCCACCACGGGTGACCCTGCTGGTTGTTTAAAATACCGGTGGCAGAGTCCTCAGAATCACAGCAACTCGATTCACCACAGCACGACAGACAGACGACAGACAGGCGAGTGGTGCAAATCAAAACAACAATGAGATATCATATCACACCAGCAATAATGTTGTTGCTGTCAGGTGCCATCTAGTTGGAACCGACTCATAGCAACCCCATGCAGAGCAGAACGGAAACAATGTCCGATTCTGGGCCAATCTCACTACGGCTGCCACACTTGAGTCCATCAATGATGCCACCTGGCTGATCCATCTCATTGGGGGTCTTCCTCTTTTTCTCCGACCCTCCATCTTAACAAGCATCTCCAGCTTCTCCAGGGACT
>NW_006408747.1:3362809-3363290 GCF_000296735.1 Chrysochloris asiatica | reverse complement strand
TCCATTGATAAGAATGTTGTTTATTGGTCCAGTGGTGAGGATTTTTGTTTTCTTTACATTGAGATGCAATCCATACTGAAGGCTGTGCACTTTGAATCTTCATCAGTAAATTCTTCAAGTCCTCCTCACTTTCAGCAAGCAAGGTTGCATCATCTGCATATTTAAGGTTGTTAATGAGTCTTCCTCCAATCCCGATGCCACGTTTTTCTTCATAGAACCCAGCTTCTCGTATTATTTGCTCAGCATACAGGTTGACTAAGTATGGTGAAAGAACACAACCTTGTCGCAGACCCTTCCCAATTTTAAAATATTCAGTGTTCTCATGCTCTGTTCGAACAAGTGCTTCTTGGTCTAGGTACAGATTCCTCAGAAGTACAATGAAATGTTCTGGAATAATCATACTTCTCAATGTTGTCCATAGCTAGTCATAGTCCGCACAATTGAAAGCCTTTGTATAGTCAATAAAGGATAGGTAAACATC
>NW_006408747.1:3360681-3362709 GCF_000296735.1 Chrysochloris asiatica | reverse complement strand
AGATCCTGTCTGGGGAGGCAGTGACACTAGGGATGGAGGCAGAGATGATGATGTGAACAGAAGGAGCAGCTGGGGACTATGGACTCAGGGAGGGAGATGGGCTGTGTGCTGATGGCCAGAGGGCAGGTGTGTGGGATATACCCTTTGGTTGTTGATGCCTGCAGGGGATTGTGATCATTGCAAATGAAACAAAATACGATAGAATGAATGTAAAGATAGTGTTCACCCAGTAAACTAACACATACTTCTCAATAAAAACTTAAAAAAAAAAAAATTGGAGCAAACAAAATAACCATGATTGTAAGCTCACAAAAACTGGCCAGAAGCTGGATTTTATTCATGAGCTACAATTTGCCAATCACTGCAATAGAAAAAATAAACCATAGTAAATTGATGATTGATAACAAGGTGAGAAGAGAAGGTGGCAAACTTTTCTTTAGAGGGCTAGATAGTAAAACTTTAGTATTTATTTATTTTAGGCTTTGCTTGCCATAATGTCCTTTCCACAAATAATCAATTCTGCAGTAGTATTGCAAAAGTAGTGATATACAATTTGCAGAAGACTGAATGAGATATGTTTCAACAGAACTCTATTTTCAAAACCAGAGGAATTTCAGATTTGATACTTGGGTTGTAGTTTGCTGACTCTTGATATAGAGCATAGGAATTAATACAATAGAGGATTTAAAACATTGTAATGATAAAAAGAAACTGGACTGTACATTTGGCCTACTACTGATTCTGGTGCTTCTGTTCTGTCTTCAAGTTTGTTAGGTGGTGCATAGAACCTTAAACACGTATAAACAACCACCCAAGGCACAACAATTGGGAGCACCAGAGGAAGTTGGAAGAAATGGAATATGATTCTAGTTGCCTGCATGAACAACCATGATCTTTACCATGAGAACAGAACTGAACAGTGACTGGTTACAAATATTGAAAATTTAGATAAAGAATTCTATAGACGAATCCTGATCAAAATGTATAACACAATTTTAAAAGTTCATAGAATCCAGACTTTTTGGAGTCATTGATACAAATGATGAATGATCCCTCGAAATTATTACTCTGAGGAAATCTTTAAAGTTTTAATCAAAACTATCCCCTGACATCATTTTTTAATCAAATATTACTTTAGTCCAATTAGAAAAGAATGTCTAAAAGAAGCATTATGTTCTTTAAAGTATTATCTTGGAGAATCCTGGTGTGGCACTGTAGGATAAGCCTGGGCTGCTAACTGCAATGTCAGAAGTTCAATCCCACCAGCCAATTCTTAGAAACACTATGCAGTGTCACTCTCTTAATTATCCAGTGTACCTATAACACAAGTGGATGATGTTAAGAGTCACAATTCAGTAGGCTAGAAATCCATATTCAGAGTGCTGGCTCTTGAGTAGGACTTTCTCTTTGCAGTATCTGAGGAAATGTCCTCGTCTCCTTTCAGCATCTGAAGACCCAATATACCTTGGAGATCTTAGAGATCTCTGTATTCTTCAATTCATTGTGGAGATAATAACTACATTTTTTTTTTAAGTTTTTATTGTGAATTATGTGATAGTTTACATGGAAGAACAATTAGCTTTACATTCATCCTATTGTATATCATTTCATTACAATGATTACAATCCCCTCCATGTATCATCAAACAACCAAAGGGTACACCCTGCAAGCCTCCTCCCCACTCCACTCCCCCAGCTGTCAGCACACAGACCTTCTCCCTTCCTGAGTCCAGACTCCCTAGCCGATCCATTTCTCAACATCATCGTCTCTGCCTCCATCTCTGGTGTCACTGCTTCTCTGGGTACAGTCCTGCACTCCGCTCCTCTGCCTTGATGGTACCAGGGACCTCCACTCCTGGACCGAAAAATCAACTACTCCCCTCCTTTTGTTACAAAACATCTACAGTTACATTTCCAACCCTCACAGTCAGTCCTGATAGCAATTATTCAATATTGTACCACAAAAGTCTTATCCCCATGTTCTTTCAGCAGCCCTGTCCATACAGATTGGAAACCACTCAGTGGAGAT
>NW_006408747.1:3358339-3358733 GCF_000296735.1 Chrysochloris asiatica | reverse complement strand
ACCATTTTGCAATTCCACAAGCATTGCAGGAGTGTCCTAGTCTCTCCACATACTCGCCAGCATTTATTGTCCTCTACTGTTTTGATCTTTGCTCTTTGTTATTGCTGGTGTGAGATGATGTCTCATTGTTGTTTTGATTTGCATCTCTCTAATGAAGTCATGGTGTGACACTGTGGGCTAATGCGTCAGACTGCAAAGTCATTTGAACTGCAAGGTTGGTGGTTCAAACTTACCAGTTGCTTCTTGGAAAGTCTATACAGGATCGCTATGGATCGGAATTGAACCGACACCACTTAACAACAACAATAACAACAATGGCTAGTGATGGTGAACATTTCTACATGTTTGTTGGCTGCCTGGATCTCTTCCTTGGTGAAGTGTCTGTTCATGTCCT
>NW_006408747.1:3353578-3355814 GCF_000296735.1 Chrysochloris asiatica | reverse complement strand
ATTTCCTTGGTCTTCCTGTTATTGATTTCTAATTTGATAGCCTTGTGGTCTGAGAAGATGCTTTGTAGTATTTTGATATTTGTGAATTTATGGAGGCTTATTTTGTGGCCTAACACATGGTCAGTTCTGTAGAATGTTATATGTGCACTGGAAAAGAATGTGTATTGTGCTGTTTTTGTATTGAATATTCTGTATACATCTATGAGGTCCAGTTGACAGATTGCGTTGTTTTGTTTCTCTGTGGCTTTGTCGAGTTTCTTTCTGGTTGTTCTATCCACTTTTGAACGTGGTTTATTAAAATCTCCCCCTATTAATGTAGATTCATCAATTTTTTCTTCAAATCTATTAGAGTTTTCTTTATATATTTGGAAGCTCGTTCATTGAGAACATAGATATTTATTGTGGTTATGTCATCTTGTTCAATTATCCCTTCAATCACAAGATAATGTTCATCTTTATCTATTATGCTGGTTTTTGCCTTAAAGTTTATTTTATCTGAGATTAATACTGCCCCTCCTTCATTTTTTATTGCAATTAACTTGTTATGCTTTTCCCTATCTTTTGACTTTTAGTCTGTTTTTGTCTCTGTGTGTAATGTGTGTCTTATGCAGACAGCATTAGAAGGATCTTGTTTTCTTATCCATTCTGTCACTCTCTGTCTCTTAACTAGTGCATATAATCCATTTACTTTCAAAGTAATTATCGATTGTGAAGTGCCTTTGAGTGGTTTCCAACCCGTAGTGACCCTGTATAGGGTTTCTGAGGTGCAGCTGATGAGCTTTACCACCAACCTTGCAGTTCAGTTGGCTTTGCAGTCTGGTGCATTAACCCACAGTGCTACACAGGACTCCACAGGTATGGATTAATTGCTGACATTATGTTTGTTTTATGTGGTGCTGCTGGCTTCTTTGTTCTGCATGTATACCTGTCCTGAGTTCATGTTTTTTGTGTTCTTTCTTATCAATTTCCTCATAGTTTTAATATTTCCATAGTCTTAGATTTTCATTTTCTTGGTAGTTTGTAAAGTGTTAATTTTCTTTGAGGTTACCTTATATTCCATTAACTTTTTCCTCCATTTAGTACAGTCTATTTCATCCTATATTCTACCTGACCTTCTCTCCACCTGGATCTCTGTTCCTAAATGTTTACTTTTGTTCACATTGTAATTGTTTTGATAATACACTGACCTCCCAGATCCTCTGAACATTCCTTTAATAGTTTTGTTTTGTTCTTGACTCTTCCATTTCTGAATTGAGTTTTGGGTGGTGCTGCCAAATGTCAATCTCTGGGTTTTGTCTGTTCTTGTTGGTTCTTAGTCCACAGAACTTCCCTTAAGATGTTTTGCAGCACAGGGTTGTCTTTAGCAGAACCCCAAGCTTCTGTTTATCCTAGAATGTTTTGATTACACTGTCACATTTGATTTACAGCTTTGCTGGATAAAGGATTCTTGATTGGCAGTTTTTTTTTTGTTTTTTGTTTTTTGTTTTTTTTAGGGTTTTGCATATGTTTTCCATTGCCTTCTTGCTTGCATGGTTTCTGCTGAGAGATCTGAACTTAAGATGACTTGTTTGCCTTCTTATGAGTTTCTTGAATGCTACCTTTTTGCTTTTCAGTGTGTTAGAGAAATTTTCTTCCAGTAGCTCGTCAACTATCCCCTCTGCAGACATGTATAGTTCTTCCTGTGCCAGAATGCTGATAATTCTAACGTTATTCCTCTCATGTTGTCTAACATGAATCTAAGACCATCTTCAGATTTGTTTATCCCTTTTCTTTTTTTTTTTTTCCTGCTTGCTCTTCTATCTCAATACTATTGAGAGATTTGTCTTCCACCTCACTAGTTCTGGCTTCCATCTCTTCAATTCTAGACCTTTGCCCTTTCAGTGCATTATCCATTTCTGGTATTCTATTATTGATCATTTGGACCTCTTTCTGTAGGTTTTTAATTGTTTCCAATGCTGTATATATAATATTTGTTTGTTCCTGTAGTGCTTTCCTGACTTCCTTATTTTTCTTAGCTCCATTGTGAAGTGTTTTGATACATTTTATAATAATTTTTTTCTGAATTCCTTCTCAGGCATTCCCAAGGTTTGCCCTCCTTCCTGTATGGAGTGTAGTTCTACCTCCAGGTCATTTGTCTCTGTCACTTTATCTTGTTTCTGTACATGAGCTGATATTATCATCTGCTTCTGCTTCTTGTGCATGTTCAGTAGTTAGCTGTGGCCTTAATACTTAATTG
>NW_006408747.1:3349123-3352449 GCF_000296735.1 Chrysochloris asiatica | reverse complement strand
ATGTGGTTCAGAGTTTTGGAACTGTTTCCTGAACCTGCTTCATCAGGTATTCTGTTATTGCTGATGGAGATCCTCACTGCACTTCAACCCTCTTTGTCATCAATCCACACCTCCAATAACTACATCTTAACTGCTAAACCCCAGCATTGGAAAACAACCTCATCTTAATAGCAGCCCACACTCTGCAGAGAGCTTTTTTTTTTTTTTTTTTTTTGTACTTTTATTGCAATTTTTTAATCAGTGAAATCTTATTTCCATTTATTTTTTCTGCTTTTATATATTGGCACTTGAGGTACATCAAACTACTTAAAAAATCAAAACATTACAACAATGTCTATCCTTAAAGAATATCCTATAGCTCTCTTTGATAATATCAAGTTAGCTATCAAAGATAAGTAAATATTTAAAATCATTTTTTAACATTTTCAGTCTAATTTCAATTTCTTGGATAAGAACGTCTATCATGAGTTTGATATATGGAAGTGAGTCTGTATGAATATCTACTATTTTTCCTTTCAATAAACCCCACAATTACTATGGATAATTTTTCTTCCATTTATATAAGTTCACAAAGCCAGCTTCTAGGAACATGGATGGTGTAAATAATGCAACTAAAATAGTGTAAATAGTCCTGACAAGAAGAGAAATTATGTCTTACCCTTTTTTGAACACATCTCAACATCTAGTCTATGGAACAGCACTTGATAGTATTTAAATAACTACTCATTTAATACCAACACTAGTTTGCCAGTTTTTAGTACTATGGTACCTTGTGTGTTTCTAGAATGTTGGAGCCATGATTCTGGTATTTTAAATGCCATCAGAATCACCTATAGTGGACAGGTTTCAGCCAAGCTGCCAGATTAAGCCAGACAGAAAGAAGGAGAATCAGATGACTTTTGAATGTTTAGACACTGAAAATCTAATGAATTGTAACATGACATTACAAGACATAGTACTAGAAAATGAAAATATTATGAATAGCATAGAATATTATCAAATATTGTGTCTGAATATAAGTCACTCAAGTTGGAAGGCATGTAAAATACAGCTGCCTCAACAAGGTAGAGTTGACCACAATGATCTGAACAGAGTTAAACTTTGGGACCTTCATGTGATGGGGCACAACTTAAAATGAGGTGAAAGAGCTTAAAATAAAATCTTAACATGGAATGCATGAAGTATGAATCTAGAAAAATTGGAAGTTGTCAAAATTGAAATGGAATGCATAAAACTTGATATCCAAGGTATTACTGAGTGGAAATGGACTGGTATTGGCTAATTATATTGTTTATTTTTTCAGGAACCACAAATTCAAGAGCAACGGCATCACATTCATTCTCAAAAAGACCATTTCAAGATTAATCTATCCTGAAGCACAATGTTGTCTGTGATAGCATAAGATTCATAAGCCAGCAAGGAAGACCAGTTAATAACACTGTTATTCAAATTTAAGCAACATCCATTGAAGACAGAGATGATGAAATTTAAGAATTCTACTAACTTCTTCAGTATGAAATTTATCAAGCTTGCAATCAAAATGTGTTGATAGTAACTGGTGAATGGAACTGGAAGCTTGAAAACAAAGGTATCTGTATTTGGAAAATAAGACTTTTGGTGTTAGAAATTATGATAGGATAGCATGATAATTTCAAGTTTCTATTACTTATTCATTGCAAAACCGTTTTCTCGGCAATATAAAGGCTGATGATATACATGGACCTCACCAGATGACACAGGGTTCAAATTTACTACAGCTGTGAAAATAAATGGAGGAAATGGTCCATATTATCAATCTAAATAAGGACAAGGGCAGACTGTGGAAAAGAGCATCAATTTATCATATGCAAGTTCAAGCTCAAGCTGAAAGAAGAAAATTTAAACAAGTCCATGAGAGGCAAAATACAGCCTTTAATATATCCCACCTGAATTTGGAGACCATCTCAAGAATACATCTGATGCACTAGATATTAATAATTGTAGACTAGAAGATTTGTGAGATGACATCAAGAACATCATAAGGGATGAAAGGAAAATGTCTTTAAAAAGAAAAGAAAGAAAGAAAGAAATGTATGTCAGAGAGATGCTGAAAGTTGCTCTTGAACGTGGAGAAGCTAAAGCCAATGGAAAAAATAAGGAAGCAAAAGACCTGAACAGAAAAGTTCAAAGGACTTTTTGAAAACACTATGTCAAGTATTATAGTGAAATGTGCAAAGACCTTGAGTTAGAAAACCAAAAAGGAAGAACAGTCTCCACATTTCTCAAGCTGAAAGGACTGAGGAAAAAAATCAAGCCCCGACCTGAAACACTGAAAACACCATTGGACAAAATATAGAATGATGCATAAAACTTCAAAAGAAGAAGAAAGGAATACACAGAGTCACTATATACTAAAACAAAATGTTTGATGATCAGCCATTTCAAGATGTTGCATATAATCAGGAAATGATGTTGCTTACTCATCTGTGCCAAGAATTTTGGTATACAGCTACCTGGACAATCAATTGAAAAATATCTTTAAGTGTGCCCATTCTCCACAATAAAAAGGTGGCCCAACAGAAAATGGAAATCATTGAACAACATCATTAATATAACATGCAAGTAAAATTTTGCTCAAGGTAATTAAAATATGGTTGCAATAGTAAATCAACAAGAAATTACCAGAAATTGAAGCTGGAGTCTGAAAAGAATATGTAACTAGGCATATCATTGCTGGCTTTAAGTGCATCTTGGCTGAAAGCACAAAATACCCAAAAGATGTCTACATGTGATTTATTGACTATACAAAGATTTTAACTATGCAGAAATGACAAATTGTGAATAACATTGGGGAGAATAGAAATAAACAGAATATTTATTTGTACTCATAAGGGATCTGAACATAGAGCAAAAGACGGTTCTTAGAACAAAGGTATACTGAATGACTTAAAATCATGAAAGGAGTGAACCAAGATTGTGTACTTTCAGCAAATTTATTCAATCTGTATAGTGAACACATAATTTTAGAAACTAGACTGTATGAAGTAGAACTTGGCATCAGAATTGGAGCAAGACACAAGAACTTTTGATATGCAGATGAACAACTTTTCTTGTTGGAAGTGAAGGAAGAAGACTTGAAGTATTTATTGCTGAAGATAAAAGACTATATAGCCTTCTGATAAATGTATTACACAAGGATAAACTCCTTGCAACTGGACCAGGAAATAACAATGTGATAAAAAGAAAAAATTGAAGTTGTCTAAGACTTTAGTTTGGTTGCCACCATAATCAACAGTCATGGCAGTTGTTGTTGTTGTTATTGTTGTTAGGTGCCATCGAGTCAGTGC
>NW_006408747.1:3326829-3347898 GCF_000296735.1 Chrysochloris asiatica | reverse complement strand
GCTTGAACATTAACAATTTCCTTATGGTATAGTGACTCTGTGTTGTCCTTCTATCTTCTTTTCATACTTTCTGCATCATTCAATAATTTGCCCAGAGAATCCATCATTAATGAAAGTCGAGCCTTGAATTTTTCTACAGTTCCCCCAGCTTGAGAAATGCTGAGTATGTTCTTCCCTTTTGGTTTTCTGACTCCAGATCTTTGCACATTTTGTTGTAATATTTGACTTTATTTTCTCAAGCTTACCATTGAAATGTTCTGTTCAGCTCTTGGAATTCCTCATTTCTTCCATTTGCTTTAGCATGTCTATGCTGGAGAACACGTTTCAGTGTCTCTTCTGACATCCATTTTGACCTTTTCCTTCTTTCTTGTCTTCTTAATGACTTTATGATTTCTTCATGTGTGATGTTCTTGATGTCATCCCATAACTCTTCTGGTCTTCAGTCTTCAGTGTTTAATGTATCAAATCTGTTCTTCAATGATCTCTAAATTTAAGTGGGATATAGTCAAGGTCATATTTTAGCTTTCGTGGACTTGTTTTCATTTTCTTCAGTTTCAGTTTGAATTTGCATATGAGCAATTGATTGTCTATTCTACAATTTGCCTCTGGCCTTGTTTTGACTGGTGCTATTAAGCTTTTCCATCGTCTCATTCCACAGATGTAGTCAATTTGATATCTATGAATTCCATGTGGTGAGGTGCATGTATATATTCATCTCTTATGCTCTCTAAAGAAGGTATTTGAAATTAATTCATCAGTCAGTTTGTCATACTGTGGTGGCTTGTGAGTGTCTGTGATTCTGGAACCTATGCCACCAGTATTTTAAACACCAGTAGGGTCACCCATGGTTGATAGATTTCAGATGAGTTTCCAAAGACAGACTAGGAATAAGGAGTGACAAGCTACCTCTGAATATTTAGTCACTGACAACCTTATGAATAGCAGAGAAATACTGTCATTGTAGTAGCAGTCATTAACTCCAATGATATATTGCTTTAGGTAAATCTGCTGCACAGTGCCTCTTTGAAATATTAAAGAGCAAAGAATTCAGCTTTAGGACTAAGGTCCACCTGACCAAATCAGCGCATTTTCAATTGCCTTATATGAATATAAAAATTGGACAATGAATAAAAAAGACCACAGAAGAATCAATGCATTTGAATTATGGTGTTGGAGAAGACTATTGAAAGTACAGTGGACTGCCAGAAGAATAAACAACTCTTTTTGGAAAAGTACAACTTGAGTGTTCTTTAGAAGCCAGGATGGTGAGAGTTCCTCTCTCATACTTTGGACTTGTTATTAGGAGAGGCTAGTCCCTGGAGAAGGATATCTTGGTAAAGTGGAGGGTCAGCGAAAAAGTGGTAGATCTCAATGAGATAAATTGACACAGTGGCAGCATCAATGGGCTCAGATGTAACAACTCATTTGAGAATCGCACAGGACAAGGTAATGTTTCCTTATGTTGTACCTAGTGTCACTATGAGAAGAAACAGACTCAATGGTAACTGAAAACAACTCATTTAACAAAAGAGTAGTCATTGACTGGATTTTGCTCTCTAAAGCAGCACAGTGGGTATCCTAATGACTGAGGATGTAAAAGAGATTTTAAGCATAGATCTTGAGAGTCGGGTGTCCCACTTTACAATACACTAGCCATCAGAGTTATGGACTAAGCACCATAATTATGTTAGTGTCAATAACACTATATTTAAATGAGCAAAAACTAAAAATTAAAATTAAATATATACACTCACTGAAATGTTATAGGTATTCAAGAGATACAAAGAACATAAACAAGATCACAGTTTTTAAAATGAATATTAGAGTGGTAATGTATATAATCAGGAAAGAGGGCAAGAAGAAATTAGAGGGATTGGATGTTATAAAGTAAAACAGTGTTGAGGATTTTGAGCATTGTAGCATCCATATAGATATGCCTGGTATATAAAATTGTTTATTTATGATTCATTTACAGGAAGTGATAAAGGCTTAGAGCGTTGTATTCACTGGTGTTTTGCTGTAGGATGAGCTCTTGGCTGCAAACCACAAGGTCAGAGGTTCAAACCCACAAGCAGCTACTAGGAAACCCTATACAGGGTTGCTATGGGTCAGAACAAATTCGACAGCATTTAACAACAGCAATCGCATCTTTCACTTATTGACTGCATGATTTCAGACAAACAAACACAAATTACTGCCTTAGCAATTAGTTTCTTTAGCTAAAAATAGGAGGTATGAAAGCTTATGATTTCTAAGTACATTCTAGCTTTCATATCCTATATTCTTATATGACCTTTAAGAACAAATTAACAGTGCACAAATAATTTAAGATATTTACTTCATATTAAAAGTTCATATTAAAAATCTATCTTTGTTTTATTAAATAACACAAATAAAATTATATGTTAAAACCCTTGTGGCTAGATCTATTTTGAAATTCAGAATTTGTCAAATTTTATTAAGTTAATTTGGTACATGTATTATGTGTTGTCTAATACACATCTCCACCATTAGCCTTTCAGTTTGTGTGATGCTGGAAGCTATGTCACTGTCTAGTACATTCACCCATGATAAACAGGATTCAGCAGAAGAAATCAGAGTAAAGAAGTCAGCTTACTTCCAGAGTAAGACATACAAGAAAAGAGGATGTAGTGATCTCCTTTGGAAAACTGGACTAGTTAAACCCTAATGAATGGAAGGGAAAACGTCTCTGATATAGTGCCAGAAGATGAGTTCTTCAGATTGAAAGACATTCAAAAGTATTAAAGCAAAGATGTCATTTTAAGGGCTAAGATGTACCTGACACAAATCGTAGCACTTTTAATTATGTCAAATGCATGTGAAAGATGGACAATGAATTAGGAAAAGAATAAAGAATTGATGCATTTCAATTCTGGTGTTGGCAAAGAATATCAAATATACTATGTATTACCAGAAGAATGAACAAATTTGTCTTGTAGGAAGTACAGCTAGAATGCTCCTTAAAAATACAGATGGAGATGCTTTGTCTCATGTACTTTGGGCTTGCTAATATAAAGGAAAAGTCACTGGAAAAATACAGCATGGTTGCTAAAGTAAAGGGTCAAGGAAAAAGAAGAAAACTCCAAAATGATGGACTGACACAATGGCTAAACAAAAGTCTTAAACATAGCAAAGTTCCAGACAGTGTTTTGTTCTTTGTACTATGAGTCACTATAAGTCGAAAACAATTAGATAATGCCCAACAACAATAACAATAATACACATGCAGTAATAAAATTTTAATGTGGATTTAATTAAGTGCAATAATATTTACTCTAATAAATGCTGTCTTTGTTGTTAAGTGCCCTTGAGTAGGTTCTGATTCACAGTGACCCTGTATAGGGTTTCTAAGGAGTAGCTGATGAGTTTGAACTGCCAATCTAGCAACCTTGGGTCCAGTGCTTTATCCTAGAGTGTCACTTTAATACTCCACTATAATAAATAAGCATCATAAATCTAACATATCAGTTCAGATCATGCTATGTTGAAATACAGTTTTTAAAAACATCTGTGCATTTTCATATTTTTGGTTTTACAAACTGCTAATAATGAATTGTAGACCTACAGAACTGTTGATTGTTAACAATGCCACTAATGAACTTCATCTTAGTTCTAGGTAAAATCTTAGCTACTTTTCTTTTTTACAATGAAAATATGTTAAGAGTGGTTTCCAGTAAGGTACAATGTTTTATATTTGCGTATATAAATGTGCATTGGCAAAATCACAGAGGAAGTTATAAAAACATCTTGCTGTACACATACAATGACCTTTAATATGAATAATGTAAATTACAACTGTAGTAATCAAATCATAATGCAAATATTAGGTGAAGAATGCATATCTGAATCATATGTGAATATCAATAATGTTATGATATTTATACTCATGTATATATTTAAAAACCTATGCCTATTTCAAACATCGAAATAGATTTTTTTAAAATTTTATTTCAGTGTTAACAGTATTCTTATGCCCCATGAATGTCAGAGTAAATCTATGATCCATAGGACCATTCAATGACCATTTTTCAGAAGAATATATTCAGACTTTTCTTTGGAGGTACCTCAGAGTATACTTACACCTCCAGACTTTGAGTTTGTAGCATAATGCATTAACCATTTGCATCATTCAAAGACTTTGATCAGTTATTTTCTCCTAAAACAAATACCCGTGTGAAGTTTTCTAACTAACTTTACAAAAAAGATATAATGAAGTATATAATGAAGGTTTTGGCCTAAGAGAAATTTGGCTATTGCTGGGACAAAACAAAAAAAAAAACACACGAATAATTATTTTTAAATTATTAGAAAAATTAAAAGTAATTATTTAAAAACTGTTCTATGGAGTACTGGGGAAAATACTGCAAATTTTGAAGTCAGTGGTATTGCACAGGGCTTCTTTAGAGTTGGGAGCATAAAAAAATATGAATCATTCTTCGGTTTGATAACTTAACCTACTAATTTCTTGTGTTATGGCTGCTAAAGAATTAAATTAGCTTATCCTAAATAAACAGTTATTTCACCCTTTACCTCCCTGTTGATAACATACAAAACTAAATTGACTGATAAATCATACCAAAATCAGAGCATAAAAATTTTGTAGAAGATATTATAGAAACTGAGTGATTTTACCATTTGTCTGGATATAGATCGGAGTAAGCAAATTTATTGTCTATCAGAAGTCTTATAATAAAATATTTTAAGTGCTGATTATTAAATGTATTTGTTATTAAGTGCCATTGAGTTAGTTCTGACTAATAGTGACACTATATAGGGCTTCCAAGGGTGGCTGGGGGTTTGAACTGTCAATCATGTGGTTAGCAGTCCAATGCTGATTCTACAATGCCACATGATAAGTATGTATAACTCTTAATATAATTAATTTTTGTTCCTGAAGAATGTCTCCACAGAGTTAATTTCTAAATAAACATCAAAACAATAAGGTAAAATTAGTTTGCTAAAATATTGAAATAATGAGGCAAGTATTAATTTTATTACTTTTAGATAGCTTTTCTAAATATGAAAAGAATAAAAAAAAATAGATGAAAACCAAAAAATACAATATATATCTGTAGCAACATGATTAGAAATGAGAATATTGTTTCAAAATATATGCCCCCAAAGTATGTGCTCTCACTGCCATCAATTTAATTCTGATTCACAGAAACCTTGTATAAGATTTTTGAGCCTGTAAATCTTTACAGAGAAGAAAGCCTCTTTTTTCTCCCATGGAGCAGTTGATGGATTTGAACTACTGACCTTGTGATTAGCAGTCCAGTACCGACTTGATGGCACTTAACTAAAACAACATCTAATTTGACAGTGCCATTAGGGATCCATTAAGAAATACATTAATCATCTTTATTTTACAAATTTTAATCACAGAAAATAAAAGAAATTTATCTACTGGTAGTCACTGACTTATGATGGAACTACATTATAATGACTCCATCATAAATTACTTCTGACTTAAGTTAAATTCATCTTCTTTTCTGTGTTTTTTTTTTTTTTTTTTTTTCAGTTTTCATTGTTACTGCATTCTACTATCAGTGTCTTTATAAATCAGATCTTTATTTGTATTTGTATTTTGAAAACAACATATAAAATAACATATATTTCAGCTTTGTAGTACATATTGCTAACAATAAGGTGTGTTGCTGTTGTTGTTAGGTGACCTCTAGTTAGTTCAGAATCATAGGGACCCTGAATAGAGTTTCCTAGGAGTGGCTGGTGAATTTGAATCACTGACCTTGAGGTTCAAATCTGCCTTGTGATCCAGTGATTATCCTATAGCTAGCACCACATCACCACCAACAAAAACATATACTTGAGGGTGGTTCATAGTAACTTCAATTCATCATAAATTAGAGAATATTGTTGTTGTTAAGTTCCCTCAAGTCTGTTCCAACCCATAGTGACCCTCTTTAGAGTTTCTGAGGGGCTGCTGGTGAGCTTGAACCGCTGACCTTGTGGTTCAAAGTGACCTTGCAGTTCAGTGCATTAACCCATAGTGTCACATCAGGACTTTAAATCAGGGACTAATTGTATTAAAATAGAAAATACGCAAGCTGAGAGTTGTAGTTTATTAACTATCTTATACTATGTGAAAGAAGATCTCAATAAGCCCTCACTCTATCTAAGAGATTAAATAAGTCAATTTGTTTTGTTTTGTTTTGTTTTACATAGCAGATTTGGTTACATGTACAATTTCCTTGTGTCAGTATTGCTTCACAGTAAAAATATTACTGTTCTTGAAAATATTCTTGTAATTATTATCATACTTCTGCTATAATGGGTTCTGAATGAATAAATGAATTCAAAGTTGTTACAATCATCCCAATTATGTAAATTATGATTCCATTTAATGTTCAGATTTCTTTCCTGAACATGAAATCAAAAACACATGTAAAAATATAAGTAAACAAGAGTAAATATATTGTGAAATAAAGAGTTTTTATTGCCCAAATATAACTCTGACATAGTCTTTTACTTGACATTCAAATAGGATACAATACTTAAAATGCAATAGATCTTCAATGAAAGTTGCTGCATGCAGAAAACATACTTGGTCTAAATCAATGTTTAA
Organism: Chrysochloris asiatica; assembly: GCF_000296735.1. NCBI lineage: Eukaryota > Metazoa > Chordata > Mammalia > Afrosoricida > Chrysochloridae > Chrysochloris > Chrysochloris asiatica. The sequence goes on along the minus strand of NW_006408747.1, from coordinate 3,341,291 downwards.
ATGGCAATCCCCTAAGAGAAATGAGTTTCACAATCTACTCATCGAAAATTTTTCCAGAAGAAATAAGTTTATAGAAAATTTGCTATAGCTCTCCTCAAACAAAGGAGGTAAAACATGTTTAATGCAAGTTGAGTCTCTACCTTTCACCTTAGAGATTTTTATAAAATAGCATCTCTCCTGAAGAAGACAGATTGATAATAACTTATGACTTTGAGGTCTTAGGCCAATCTATGATATTATTGCCAATCCAAAGAAAATTGTCTTTTGAATGACGTACAGCCTAACCTTCAACACCTAATCATTTAAGAGGCATGGATAGTGTGGAGTTCATATATTAAGAATACACAGATTATATATGCTATTCTTTCAACTTCTTTAAAAATCAAATCGATTCTTTAAGATTGATCTTCAAACTCTATTAGAAATACTGAGAGAGGTTCAATGGGTTTATTTTATGTCTATATGAAGAGCTTTATAACAAAAATTTAGCAAGAATGATAAAAAATTTAAAAAACATTATGACTATTTTATGATTGCTACACTAAATATATGTAGGGTAATAAGGGGAAAAATCTAGGAGTTAAAAAGATAGCAATTTTCTCACATATAAAGAAAAAATATATTAGAGTTGTATTGGTTCTTAAAAATTCTTTCAAAATTGAAAATACGTAACTCCCAACCAGACACTTGATTTAAAAATAATTATTAAAGTATCACTTCACAGAACAGGTTTTCTCACTCGCATATGTATGTGATGATGACAGATGGAGAAATGTCTAATAATGTTATTGATTAAAGAACAACTTAAAGAACATTTGAAGGAATGATACTTTAAAATACATAGACCTCAATTATTTTTATATTTCTACTTCTAAAATAAATGCTAGTAGTCTCTTCTTATATTTTCCTTTTAAAATGTTTTATTTTGCTATAGTGTATGCATAAATTCTTTTTTTTTTAAGTAACACAATTTCACTAACACTTATGTGGATGGTGCAGAACTGGGCAGTATTCTGTTGCTACGAGTTGGAACGGACTCAACAGCACCTAACAAAAGCAACAGAAACAAAAATTTCTGACAAACGGAATGGTAGGATTCTGACTAATGTTTTATTAGTCTCACACTCCTCTTAATAGTGTTTTAGATGCAAATGTTGTAAAACAAAGCTATTTTTATTTATAAAAAAACCATATCATATGTAGCCCAATGGATTGCTTTTAACAGAAGATAATCAAAAGTTTCTCATCATAAAAAAGTATTAAAATTTTCATGATAGCTTGCTGTTTTTCATTTTGTTTGTTTCATATAAAAGAAAGTGGCATGCTATGTTAATAAGGACATAATTACCAACAAAGAAAAATGTAATATCTTGAAGACAAATCACAACTAATGTATCAATAGGAACTGATAACTAGTCTAAGAATCTCATTTTGCCCAGGGCAAGAATTCAGTTTGAGTTAGAACAAAGAAAATGCAAAACAAGAAATGGAAATCTGATTTTTTTGTTAAATACAAAATACTAACTTTTATCTAAAATAAACCAATAAGAGATAATTAGTGGTCATTTTTGAAATTTTTAATTTTTAATTAGCTAGTTTAAATATACAAATTTGAGGCTGTGTAATTCTACAAGACATACGATCCCTAATGTTAAAAACTGACAAAATGATTCTTTATATTGTTGTTGATTTGAGTGCTGTCAAGTTAGCTCCAACTCATAGTGACTCTGTATAGGGTTTCTGAGGAGTGGTTGGTGAGGTTGAAAGGGTAACATTTCAGTTCAAACTGACCTTAAATGCTTATCCTATGTAACCACACCAGGACTCATTCTTTTTGTTAGGCATTTACATACAGATAAAAGTATGTTTGTGGTCTATGTACTTTCTCTTACCACATTCAAGAAAACTTCTTAGAAGATGTGAAGGAAAAATAAAGTCAATCCTGGTAAATTCCAATTCCTAAGCACAGAGTTGTCAGTTCAAACCCACTAGTTGATCGTTGGGACAAAGATGAGGCTTTCTGTTCTTGCAAAGAAACACTTAAATAGTGTCACAAATAGTCAGAATAGACTTGAGGCCAGTGAGTTTGATTTGGGGAGTTTTGGAGTCCTAGTGTGGTGCTGTAGGATAAAGTGCAGGATTGAGATAGTGCTTTGGACAAAACACTGTTTGTTCAAACTCAACATTCAATCCCTGAAAACCCTATACAGGGTCACGATGAGTCAAAGTCTACTGAATGATCCTTAACCAAAACAGTCTGAACAGAATAAATTTTGTTCAACTGTTTCGAACTCCTAGTATTTAGCCCATTTTGGAATACCTTGTATGTTGGTGTTGTTGTTAGTAGCTGCTGTGTTGACACCTACTCATAGAGACCCTATGCACAACAGAAAGAAACACTGCCAGATACTAGGTTATCCTCACAATTGTTATGTTTGAACATATGTGACAGACACAATATCAATCTGTGTCTTGGAGGGTCTTCATCTTTTTCACTGACTCTTCACTTTACCAAGCATCATGTCCTTCTCTAGGGACTGGTCTCTCATAAAAACATGTTGAAAGTACAAGTCTTACAATCCTTGCTTCTAAGGAGCATTCTGGCTGTACTTCCTCCAACATAGATTTGTTAGTTCTTTTGGCATTCTATGGTACTTGCAAAATTCTTCACCAACACTATAATTCAAATTCATCATTTTTTCAGTGATCTCCTTTATTCATTGTCCAATTTTCACATTCATATAAGGTGATTGAAAATAGCATGGCTTTGGTGAGAAGGACATTTGTCCTGCTGACATCTTTGCTATGTAACAATTTAAAGAGGTATTTTGCAACAGATTTGCCTAATGCAATAGGTCCTTTGATTTCTTGACTAATCTTCATGTGAATTTATTGTGGATCCAATCAAAATGAAGTTTTTAACTGTTTTTAACTTATCATGGAGTCCTGTTATCATGGAGTCCTGATGTGGCACGGTGGGCTAATGAGTCAGACTGCAAAGTCATTTGAGCTACAAGGTCGGTGGTTCAAGTTCACTAGCTGCTCCTTGGAAACCCTATACAGGGTCGCTATGGGTCGGAATCGACTTGATGGCACTTAACAACAACAAACTACTTAGCATGACGTTATTTACTGTTCCAGGTGTGAGAATTTTCATTTTCTTTACATTGAGATATAATCTAAATTGAAGGCTGTATTCTTTGATATTTATCAATAAGCACTTAAACTTGTTTTCCTTCCCTTCCAACAAGCAAACTTGTGTCATCTACATATCAAAGATTTTTGTAGCTTCTTCCTCCAATCCTGATTCCACGTTCTTCTTTATATAAACTAACTCTAAGAACATTTGATCAGCATACAGATTGAAAAAGTACGGGGAAAGGATACAACCCTACTGCATGAATTTCATGATTTTAAACCATTCATTAATGCCTTGTTATGTTCTAATTAGCAGCCCATGTATGGATTCCTTGTGAGCACAATAAACTATTTTGGTATATCCATTCTTTGTAATGTTATCTATGGTTGTTGTTGTTGGTGTTAGGTGCTTTTGAGTTGGTTCTGACTCATAGCTTCCCTATGCACAAGAAAGTGAAACACTGTGAAGTCCTGCATCGCCCTCATAAGTGTTACCTAGCTTGATCCCACTGCTGCTTTCATTGTACCTATTCATGATTGGAGTCTTCCTTTTATTTCACTGAACCTCCACTTTACCTAGCAAGAAGTTCTTCTCCAGGGACTGAACCCTTCTGATATTATGATTGAAATATGAGAGACAAAGTGTTGCCATCTTGTCTTGCAAGGAGCATTCAGAATATACCTCTTCCAACATAGATTTGTGTGTTCTTCTAGTAGTACATGATACTTTTAATTTTCTTTTTCAACATCGTAACTCAAATGCATCAATTCTTTTACAGTCTGTCTTGTTTACTGTCCAAATTTCACATGCATATGAAGCTATTGAAAATACCATGGAACTAACATCTTTGCTCTTGAAAACTTTAAAGAGGTTATGTGATACAGAGTTGTCTAACACAATACATCATTTGATTTTTTGACTGCTTACTCCAGGAGTATTGATAGTTGATCTGAGCAAAATGAAGTCTTTAAAAACTTCAATCTTTTCTCCATCTGTCATGATGTTATTTATTGGTCCAAGGGTAAAGATTTTTGTTTTCTTTACACAGAGATGCAAACCATACAGACGGTGGTGGACTTTAATCTTCTTCAGTGATTATTTTAAGTTCTCTTTGTTTTCAGCGAGCAAGGTTGTCTATCATCCGCATATTGCAGGTTATTATGACTTCATCCAATCTTGATGCCACATTCTTCTTCATATAACCCAGTTTCACAGATTATTAGCTCAGCATACAGGTCAAGTAAGCACAGTGAAAGGATAAAACACTGAAACAAAGCTTTTTGGATTTTAATCCATTCAGTGTCCTCTTGCTGTGTTCCAATGACTGACTCTTGGTCTATATACAGGCTCCTCATGAACACAATTATGTGTTTTGGAATCCTTATTCTCTGCAATATTGTCCATAGCTTTCCATGATCCACACAGTCTAATGCCTTTCCATAGTCAATAAGGCATAGGTAAACATCTTTGTGGTCTTTCAGTTACAATGCATCTGATATCAGCAAAGATATCCCTCTTTCTATATCCTTCTCAGAATCCAGCTGGAACCTGCTGGTAGTTCCCTGTCAATGTACTATTGTAGCTGTTTTTGTATTACCTTTAGAAAAATTTTACTTCCATATAATGTTAATGATATTGTTCAATGATTTGCACCCTAACTTATGCCTACTTTACTGGGAATGAGTAAATATATATCTCTTCCAATCAGTGTAAATTTAAATCTCTTCCAAAAGATCTTCTCCTGATCTTTCAAGAAAATTATCTTTCTCATTTCTTAACATAGATGAATCAGTGCCTTCGCCATTATATCTCTTTGTTGAAACATTTCAATTTGTATTTCATCAATTTCTGGAATCCTGTTCTTTGTGAAGGTCTTCAGTGTAGCTTAGACTTCTTCCTTCAGTATCACTGGCTGTTGATCAAACAATACCTCTTGAAATGGTGAAACTTAAACCATTTGTTTTTGGCACAGCAACTCATTATATATCTTCCATCTTATTTTAATGTTTCCTGCATCTTTCAATATTTTGCCCATTTGTTGTTGTTATTAAGTGCTGTTGAGTCAGTTCTTACTGTTAACCACCCTGTCTAGCGGTTCTGAGGAGCAACTAGTGGGCTTCAACTGCTGACGTTGTTGTTAGCAATCAAGTGCTTATCCTACAGCATCATACATAGATTCCTTAAATATTGTAACCAAAGGTATTGATTTTCTCTTCAATTCTTTCAACTTGAGAAATGCTAAGCATGTTCTTCCTTTTTGGTTTTCTAAGTCCAGGTATTTGCACACTTTCATTATACAGTTTTACTTTGTTGTTGGTTTTTCTTTTTGTTTTGAGCTGCCATTTGATATTTTCTCTTCAGCTTTTTTACTTCTCTTCTCCAAGTTACTTGAGCTTCTCTACACTCAAGAGCAAAGTTCAGTGTCTCTCCCAACATTGACTTTGGTCTTTTCTTTCTTTCATGTCTTTCTATTGAACTTTTGCTTTCTTCAAGTGGGATGTTCTTGATGGCATTCAACAACTCTTCTGGTCTTTGGTCATTAGTATCTAATGCATAAATTCTGTTCTTGAGAGGTTTCTGTATTCAGGTCAGATGTGCTCAAAGTCATATTTTGGCTCCTGTGGATTTGTATTACTTTTATTCAGCTTCAGCTGTATGTATGTAAGCAATTGATGGTCTATTCACAGGTCAGTCTCTGGCCTTGTTTTGGCTGATGATATTGAACTTTTCCACCTTGTCTTCCCACAGATGTAGTCAATTTTATTCCTGTGTACTCCATCTGGTGAGGACGTAAATATTTAGTCACATTTTATTTTGTTTAAATAATTTATTTGCATTGGATAAGTTGTTGGTGTTGCAAAATTCTATCATAGCTCCCCAGCATCATTTCTACTATCAGGGGAATATTTTCTAATTACAGATCCTTCCTCTTTGTTTCCAAATTTCACATTCTAATCACCACTAATTATTAATGCAACATGTTTGCGTGTTTTTTAATTTCAGACTTAAAAGGTTGGTAGAATTCTTCAATGTTATCATCACTGCCTGTAGTGATTGGTGCATAAATTTAAGTAACAGTGATATTAACTGGTCTTCCTTGTAGTTATGTGGATATTATCCTATCACAAGCAGCATTATAAACGGATCTTGAAATACACTTTTTGACAATGAATGTAATGTGGTTCTTCTTCTATTGGTCATTCCTGGCATGATAATCATTAAAAATGTGATTTTAAATGGCTAGTCCTGTCCATTTCAACTCTTTACTGCCTAGTATATTGATGATTATGCATTCATTTCATCTTTGATGACATCCATTTTTTCTGAGATTCAGACTTCATACATCCCATTTTCTGATTATTAATGGATGTTTGCACCTATTTTTTTTCTCCCATTTAGAGATGTGCCCAATCAGCAAATCAAGGTTACAAAAGCTTTACTCCATCCACATTATTAGACCAATGCTATTTGAAGACATAGCTCTCTCCCATTCATATTTTGAGTGCCTTCCAACCTGAGGGGATCATCTTCCAACATTATATCTGACAAAGTTCTACTACTATCCATATGTTATTCTGTGGCTAGCCATTCATAATTGTCTGCCTCTCTATCTTCCTAGTCTTCCTTAGTCTGGAAGCTTTGTTGAAACCTGTCCACCATGGGTGACCCTTCTAGTATTTAAAACACCAGTAGCATAGCTTCCAGCATCCCAGCAACACAAAAGTCACCACACAATGAAAAACTTTCAATTACTAATCAGAGCTAAAAATATATATTGCTGTTGTTCTTAAGTGCTTTCTTGTCAGTTCTGACTCATAATGGCCCTGTATAGGGCTTTCAATTAGTGGCAGGTGAGTTTGAACTGCAGATCTTACTGTTTAAATCAACTTTGAAGTCAAGTGCTTAGCCTACATGGCCATACCAGGACTCCTGGCCAAAAAAAAAAAAAAAAGTGATTAACAAGTTATTTCCAATCATTTGAGAAATATACTGACAACCCAGGTTATTTAATTGATTCTCCTATAGTTCTAGTGATGTACTGCTGTAAAGATGGCAGTCAAAAAAAGACATTTAACTGTTCTACACTGTAACACATGAAGTCATCATGAATTATTGTTGTTGTTAACTGGGGGCAAATAAAAGACAGCTATCAGCACCACTGGATTCTTGGTATGGTACTGTAGGATGTTGTTGTTGTTGTTAGGTGTTATTGAGTCAGTACCGACTCATAGCGACCTGATGCAAAGCTGAACAAAACACTGCCCGATCCTGGGCCAACCTCACTACTGTTGCCACACTTGAGTCCATCGATGCTGCCACTTGGCCAATCCATTTCATTGGGGGCCTTACTCTTTTTCTCTGACCCTCCACCTTACCAAACATGATATCCTTCTCCAGTGACTGGTCCCTCCTGACAATATGTCTGAAGTATGAGAGACGAAGTTTAGCCATTTGCCCTCCAAGGAGCACTCTGGCTGAACTTCTTCCAAAAAGGATCTTTTGGTTCTTTTGGCAGCCCATGACACTTTCAATATTCTCCTCCAACACCATAACTCAAAAGCATCAATTCTTCTATGGTCTTCCTTATTTGTAAGCACCTAGAATTTCAACCACATGATTGGCAGTTCAAACCCAACAGCTGCTTCTCAGAAACCATGTACAGGGTTGCTATGAGTCAGAATTGATTCAAAGGCATGTAAAAACAACAACAGCAGCACAACAAAACAACAGAAGTGATTTATTTGCATAATAAGAAGGTTGAAAAGATTAAAGTAAAGGGGTGACTACATACTGAAATTTAAAAACATTAAAATTAGAGCAATATTATTTCTTGTGGGCTTTCCAATAAATAGCATATTAGTGGGTCATTTCTGGCTACAGTCTAAGTCAGGGTATATCACGAGTTTGCTAAAAGCACTTGGGCTAATAATGGAGCTTTGCAATCCCTGGTTATTGATGGTATCCTTTTTAACATTACTTTTATTCAGTCCTGACCAATGGAAAATTAAAACAACTTTGATCACTTTGGAAATTCTAGTCTTGCCTTTTCATTTGTAACTATCAATTATTTAAAGAATAGTTTAAAAGGGCTCTTGGAGTCCTTTTTTGGGGAAAATTATAGTAATTTAGGTAGCAAATGTGAAAGCTCAAGTTTCTAGTTCTATGTGGAATAAAAACACTTTATAAAACAGTCACATTGCCATCTACTGACAGCTTTTTATAAAGGAAACAATATATTCTCATTAACCTGACTGACTATACACTTAAATGATCTATGGCTTCCCATGTAACAGTACAAAAGGGGGTGGGGTGCAGGCATAGTACATTCATTGCTCAATGCATCTACTTGAAATAATCTAACCATTCACAGAAGTTATTTCAAGCTATTCGACATTTCACTTTTATATACTGCAATTAGATGCATTTATTAATGTCATTATTGCATAGTATTTCATAGCTGGTAAAACTGTTTTGAGGAAAATGACTACAGAAGGGTATGTTAATAAATCCTCTCTGCATGTACAGTACATAGGGGCTTGCTAATAGGATTTCCATAATAACAGCATTTATCTGACAGCACATTTTATAATACCAATCACTATGTAACAGCAGTGTTGTTATTACATTATGTGAAGAATGGAATTTGTGTTAAGGACATGTATTATAACCTGAAACACAAAAGTACAATGGTAGCTGAAGCATCTGTGCATTAAACCATTTCATTCTCAACCTTTTCTCTCTAGAACTTTTTTGCTTGTGCCTGTGTGGATACAAGAAAAACACACAGAGCTATTGGGAATAGATGCAGGATTTATGTCTGTACTTCCAATGAACTTGTAGCTCTCAAGTGTAGCTTTCTGAAAGATTAATTGTATTCATATACATAGAGAAGTATCAAGTGTTCCCCAAATCAGTAGCAACCTTTTCACTAAAACATCAGATGGTGTTCACGCCCCTATTTATTTGCATACAATTATGCCATTGAACTACCTTTCTGCCAATTCCCAATTTGTGGAGTGAGTTTCTCTTCAAATTCAAATTAAAGTATTAAGTTTCCACAAAAGAAAAATCATGACCACTCATGCCAGTTTTGTAGATATCCACAAGATGTTCTTGTTCAAAAACTTCAGGATAAAATTAAAAGTATAAAGACCTTTTGGCTAAGCTCATAAAAGCTTATAAAATAATTAAAATATAAGACCTGAGTGCTGAACTCTGTATAACAAAAACCAAGCAGCTCAATTGCTTATAATGTTCATAAACGGGGAATTTTTAACTTAATTATTTGGAGTAGCTTAAATATATGTAAAATAAATTCAAAGGACATCTAGTTAGCATATTTTACTTCTTTTTTGTCTGAAATAAACCAATGAATAGAGAGCACATGTTACTGCAGAACTGAAAACTATGTTTATTCAAGTAGGACATACCATCACAAACTTTGTCATAACTGTCTCTCCCTAGATTTATTATGAAATAGACTGAATTAAAGGTTTCCTTGATGGAATATCCAAGAAGCAGAACTTTATGATCTCAAAACACCAGCTAAGTTTGAGAAAGAATGTCATTCAGGAAGTAATGAAAGGTCTGGATTTTCATTTTCCTTTCAACTAGGTTTAAATAACTGTGGAAGAGTCTTGCTACATTTGCCTACTTCACAAAATAGAAGATTTTTAATTTGTTATATAGTCTCTGTAAATTAAAAAACACACATACACAATAAGACAAATCTAGATGATATTTAGGTATTCAATTTCCCTCAAAGTGAAAATACACTGAGAAAGCTACAGTGAAGTATATATAGAATAGTTTCATTATTAGTACTCTAATTGCACTTTATATAGGAACTTTAAGTGTCTATTCACTTTATATTGTTTATTTCATAGTACAAGCCTGCATATCTTCAATAAAATTATTGTTTAAATTGTATAAATAATAAAAGTAAAAATATAAAATAAAAAGCTAGAATCATAATTTTAGAACATCTTGGAGCTTTTCTAACATTAAATGGAGAACAGTTTGGATTGGTGTGTCTGAGGGAATAGTTTTAGTTGAGTGTCATCCAGCCTATGAGAGGAAAGACTAGGAAGAATCTATGGAAGCTCTGCAACAACTAACTTAAGTCAGAATGCATGCCCCAAACCTATGGCTACTCTGAGCTCTACTATAGGTAATTCTTGGGATTAAAATCAGAATAACACAGAAGTCTTCTATTTAAGGATAGCTGACAAGAGTGGTGGGGAATAAATGTATACAGTCTATTTTCCATACTAACTCCATTGGTCATTGCCCTTGTCCAGTTTATTCCAACTCATGGCAATCCTGTAAGGTACATAGTAGAACTTTACAGAGTTTTCTAGGCTGCAATCTTTTTATTTATTTATTTATTTTTGTTGTGGGTCATAGGAGTAAAGAGTTAGTATTAGGCTTAGGATTATGGTTAGGTCTAGGTTAGGCCTAGAACTTCATTTTGTGTTAATGTTATGGTTAGGACTAGAATTCAGGGTTATGGTTTAGCTAGGGTTAGTTAGAGGAACGCTTGGTATGGATTTAGGTTATAGTTATGTTCATTTTTGAAGTTTCTTTGATTTTTCTTTTTATTTGGAAGTTATATAACTACATTATTTCCTCTTCTACTTTCTGCTTTTTCCTTGTTGTGGTGGTTATTGTCATTGCTCTTTCAAATAATGTCTCTGATTCCTATTTTCAGTCTTCTAGGAGTCCCGATGTAGCACCATAGGGTAAGCACTCTACCTCTAGACTGCATGTTGGTGGCTCAAAATCACCAGCTGCTCCTCAGAAACCATATACAGGGTCGCTGTGAGTTAGTATCACCTCAGTGGCACTTAACAATGATGACATAAAGTTTGTTATACTTTAGCTACTTCTGTATCTGGGTTGATGTCTGGATAATTTTGTCATATATGTTAATCTCAGGCTGTTGTTAACTGTTAGTTCTCTCAGACCAAAAAAAAGTATATGACTTGTTGAATGTAAAGCTGATTACATGTCTCTAAACATTCACTCAATTCATAATAAAAAGTTAAAATAAATAAATACAATAGGATGTTCATCTTAAAAAAGGAAAAAGTAGAAAGAACATGATACAGGGAGAAAGCAAAAGGTAATTTAAAAGACAGGAAAGAAAGAAAAGACCAACAGAGATTTCAGAAGAGACCCTGAAACTCACTCTACATGTAGACATGCAAAAACAAGTGGAAGAAATGAATATGTAAAGGATCTGAACAAAAATTTCAAAGGGCAGCTCAAGACGACAGAGTCAAATATTATAATGAATGTGCAAAGACCTGGAGTTAGTAACCAAAAATGAAAAACACACTCTGCATTTTTCTAGCTGAAAGAATTGAAGAAAAAAATTCAAGCCTGACTTGCAGTGTTGAAGGGTTTATAGAAAAATATTGAATAATTAAAAAAAAAAAAAAAGAAGATGGAAAGAATACACAGAATCAATGTACAAGAAAGAAATGCTTAATATTCTACCGTTTCACGAGGTAGCATATTTTCAAGAGCCAATGACTCTGAAGGAAGGAGTCCAAACAACACTGAAGGTATTGGCAAAAAAAAAAGACCCCAGGAATTGATAGACTAGAAACTGAAATCTTAAAACAAACTGAGGCAGCACTGGATACACTCACTTTTTTATGCCAGAAAATTTGGATAACAGCTACCTAGTTGACTGATTAGAAAAGTTCCATATTTGTGCCCATTAACAAGAAAGGTGACACATCGGAATGTGGGAAATATTTAACAATATCATTAATGTCACATGAAAATTAATGTTTCCTGAAGACAATTCAGATGTGGCTGCAATAGTACATCAACAGGGAACTGACAGAAATTTAAGCTGGATTCAGAAGTGAATGTGGAAAGAATGATATCATTGCTGACATGAAATGGATTTTGGTTGAAAGCAGAGAGTACCAAAAAGGATGTTTACTTGTGCTTTTTGACTGTGCTAAGGCTTTCACCTGTGTGGGCCATGAAAAGCTTGGGATAACATAGTGAAGAATATTTTGAATAACATTTGTTGTTGTTAAGTACCTTGGATTGTTTCCAACTCATAGTGACCCTGAACAGCATTTCCAAAGTTGCTTATCTTTATGGAAGCAGAAAGCCTCATCTTTCTCCCGCAGAACAGCTGGTAGTTCGAATTGCCGACCTTGAGGTTAGCAGCCAATAACATTACAGAATTCTTAATTGTGTTCATTAGGAGCCCATACATAGACCAATATGTAGCTACAGAACAAGGGGGCACTAAATGATTTAAAGTTAGGAAAGCTGTGTACAAAGGTAGTGTTCTTTCTCCATACTTTATTCCATCTGTAAAGTGTGCAAAAAATCATGAAGCTGGTTTATCTGAGGAAGGACATGATCTAAGGATTGACTCATTAACAACTTGCAATATGTAAATTATACATACTTGCTGCTGAAAGGAAGAGCACTTAAATACTGATGAAGGTAAAAAAACCACAGCCTTCAGTAAGTGTTGTACCTCAGTGCAAAAAAAAAAAAACAACAAAAAAAAAACCCAAAAATCCTCACAACTGGGCCAATACATAAATGGAGAAATTATTGAAGTTCTCAAATACTTTGTTTTGCTTACATTCACAATCAGCACCTATGTAAGTGCTGTTGTTACATGCCATCAAGTTGGTTTCAACTAAAGCAACCCTGCATAGAGTTTCTGAAGAGCAGCTGGTGAGTGTGAACCACTAACCTTGATGTTCAAACCTACATTGAGACCCAGTGTTTATCTTACAGCATCACACCAGGACTACATCTATGGAAGTAGCAGTCCAGAAATCAAATGATGTATTGTGTTAGGCAAGTGTGGTGCAGAAAACATTTTTAAAGTGTTCAAGAGTAAAGATACTAGTTTGAGAACTAGAGTGTGCCTAATCTAAGCCATAGTATTTTCAATAGCCTCATATGCATGTGAAAATTGGTCATTAGTTTGCTAATCTTTGATAAACCTTCATTCTATATTTCCACAAGAGTCTTGATTGTTAATTTGTGAAAAGTATACTGTGACATCTGGAAGTAATATGTTGCAAGAAAATAATTTTATAGTGCCTTCTGTGTGTCTTGATGCTTTCTGCACCTTTCAATACTTTTCTTGAATATGTAACCATATTTAAGATCTCCTGGTGTGGCACTGTGGGTTAATTTAGTGGACTGCAAAGTCAATTTGAACTGCAAGTCAGTGGTTCAAGTTCACTAGCCATTCCACAGAAACCCTATACAGGGTCAAAACCAATTCAAGGGCACTGAACAACAACAGCTCATGAATGATAAAACATAGTGTTTAAGTTTTGATGCATTATTTTGGTAGGGTATAGTAAATAATAGCAAGTTGTCTTATTTTATGTATTGAAAATATGGATATTTGTATTTTTTCATGAAGTTGTTATGAGCGTTATATAAAATAATACACATAAAACACTTGCCACATTACCCAACTGAAAAAAATAAACAAAATGAAAAAAACATGTCCATTGCAGTTGAATTGACTTTAAAAAACAAACAAAACCATTTTCTTCTTGTGGATATTGATATCTCATGTGTGCCAAAGTACAATATTTCCCTATGGATTTCCAATATCTAATTTTTCAAAGCAAATCACCAGGCCTCATCTCTAGGTGGACATGTATAGTCAAACTTTTACTTAGTAGCTGAGTTCATTTATAATTTGTACCACCCAGGGACTCTGGTAGCGTAGTGGTTACGAATTGGGCTGGAACCGGAAGGTCAGCAATTTGAAACTACCAGCTGCTCCGCAGAAGAAAGATGAGGCGATCTGCTCTCATAAAGATCAACAGCCTCGGAAACCCTATCCAGGGTCACTATGGGTCGAAACCGACTCGACGGCACTTAACAACAACAGGGACTATTAATAAATGTTAGCTGTTTCAATTTTCATTGTCATGAGTCAGGATGAACTCAATGGTAATGGTTTTGGCATTTTAATTTTTTGCAATTTTCATACTTGAAAACCATCAAAGGAATACATGGTGGTGGTGGTGGCTGAGGGTTGTTGAGTCAGCTCTGAATCATAACAATTCTGTATAGGGTTTCTAGAGGTTGCAAATCTTTATGGTAACAGAAATTCTCATCTTTCTTCCAATGACCAGGTAGTGGATTTGAAATGCTGACCTTGTGTTTAGTAGTCCAATGTGTAACCCATGTACTATCAGAGTTCCTTAAAGAAATACATAGATTAGAATAGCATGTGTAGCACATTTTTTAGTGCCAGAGGGTTAGTACACAGTTATAGAAATATATATGGTATGTTTACTTTTTT
>NW_006408747.1:3326180-3326729 GCF_000296735.1 Chrysochloris asiatica | reverse complement strand
AAAAAAAAAAAAATAAAAGTAGCCTCTGACATTCTATTTGCAACTTCAATGAGGAAAAATATCTATAAACATCCATTAATAATCAGAGTATGAAATGTACTAAGCATAAATCTAGAAAACTCAGAATCTGTCAAAAATGAAATGGCATGTATACAGATATCCTAGGCATTAGTGTGCTGAAATGGACTAGTATTGGTCACTTTGAATCTGACAATCCTATGGTTTACTATCCTGGGAATGAAAAATTGAAGAGTAATGGTATCATATTCACCATCAAAGAGAACATTTCAAGGTTTATCTTGAAGTGCAATGTTGTATGTGGTAAGATAATAACTATATGCAGATAAGGAAGGCCAGTTAATACAAACAAAATTCAAATTTATGTGCCAACCACTTAAACCAGTGATGATAAAATTAACGAATTTTACCAATTTATTCAGTCTAAAATGAAAATGCATGCAATCAAGATGTTTTGATTATCACTGAAGATTGGAATATGAAGGCTCAGGACAAAAAGGAAGGACCAATAGTTGGAAAATATGGACTTGG
>NW_006408747.1:3318487-3325418 GCF_000296735.1 Chrysochloris asiatica | reverse complement strand
GGTAGCAAATGATCAAGATCCAATGGTACTGAAGAATTCCAAGGTGCACTAAATGCACTGGCAAAAAACAAGACTTCTGAAATTGATGAAATATAAATTGAAACCTTTCAACAAACTGATGCAGCATTGGAGGCACTCACTCATATATGACAAGAAATTAAGGAGACAGCTACCTGGCCAGCTTATTGGAAGCGATCATTATTTGTGGTCTTTCCAAAGACAGGGGACCCTATGAAATTTGGAGGTTATCAAACAATATCATTAATATCACATAGAAGTAAAATATTGCTAAAGATAATTTTAAAATGGCTGTCACAGTACTTTGACAAGGAACTGCCAGAGGCTTAAGTCAGATTCATATGAGGATGTTGGGGCTGAAAACAGCATACCTGAAGGATGTTTGTCTGTTCTTTATTGAATGTACAAAAGTTTTTTGTCTGTGTGAATCACAACAAGCTATGGATAATACTGTAAAGAAAGGGATTCCAGAACACTTAATTTTGTTCATGGGGAACCTGTACATAGATCAAGAGGCAGTAGTTCAAAGAGAACAAGGGATCCTAAAAGGTTTAAAATTAGGAAAGGTGTGTTCCAGGGTTGCATTCTTTCACCATATTTACTCTATCTGTATGCTGAGCAAATAATTTGGAATCCAGCAAATAAGCAGGATGATCTGAAGAAGAACATAAAGAAGAATGTGGCATCAGCATTCGAAGAAGACTCATTAACAATCTGCCATATGGAGATGATGTAACCTTGCTTGATGAAAGCAAAGAGCTCCTAAAATACTTACTGAGGAAGATCAAAGATCACAGGCTTCAGAATAAGTTCTACCACAATGAAAAGAAAACAAAAATCCTCATGTCTGGACCAATAAATAACATCATGATAAATGTTGAAAAGATTGAAGTTCTCAGAGACCTGTATTTGCTTGGATCCACTTTTAACTCTCATGAAAGCAGCAGTCAAGAAATCAAACAACTTATTGAATTAGACAAATAAGCTGCACAAGACCTCTTTAAAGTGTTCAAGAACAAAGATATCAGTTTGAGGACTAAGGTGTGCCAGATGCAAGCCATGGTGTTTCAGTAGTGTCAAATGCATGTAAAAGTTGGACAATGAATAAAAAAACAACATAGAAAAATTGATGCATTTGAATTAGTGTGTAGGAGAAGAATATTAAAAGCAACATGAACTGCCAGAACAAAAATCAAATATCTGTTGGAAAATGTACAACCAGAATGCTCTTTAGAATCTTTGATTGCAAGGTTTCCTCTCTCATCTTTTATTTGTTGTCTGGAGGGACCAGTGTTTGGAGCAAGACATCATTCTTTTTAAAGTGGAGGTTCAGCAAAATAAAGGAAGACCCTAAGGAAGTAGATTGGTACAGTGGCAGCAGCAATGGACTTAAATGTAATGACAATTGTGATGATGGCATAGAGACCAGTGATGTTTTTTGTGTTGTATATTAGGTTTCTACGTGTAGGAATTGAGTCAATGGATGGTACTTAATAACAATGGGCTCAAGCATAAGAACAATTGTGACGATGGTGCAGGACCAAGTAATGTTTTGTTGTGCTGTGCATTGGATTGCTAAGTGTCCAAATTGATTCAATGTCTTGGGGTGGGTGGTGATGGTGAAACTTTTAATATCTAATGAAAACAACTATTCATGTTAATTATTCATTTATGTTAGAACATGTTGAAATCATTCAGAAACAATCTTCCAGGCACAAAAACAGAAATCAAAATTGTTATTTTGCAATTTGTATTGGAGTTTCTAGAGTCCTTTATAATAAGCACTTGACTGACAACCAAAAGACTGGCAGTTCAAAACCATCAGCTACTCCTTGGAAACCCTATACAGGATCACTAGGAGTCCAAACTGTCTCCAAAGCACTTAACAACAATAACAATTGAAGTTCAAAAATTTTAATTGATGTTTTTAGATAGTTCCAGACAAGAATTTGTATTCCTTTAGTGTGTAAATTTAAAGTTGGGATAGAAAAACATACAGATGAAACATTTCATGAGAAAGTCAGAGGACAATTTACTTTTCCATCATTGGGATGCATTTTTGGCATACTGTTATGAAATATCGGTAAGTGATGTTGACCCTTACTTCAGAATCTATAAATAGGAAACAAAAAACAAATATCTGTTTGCAGTGCCATAATTTTGACACCACCTGAAAATGGTGATCAGATTTGGTTCATTACCTATATTACCTATAACATCATATCATAGCTATTAAATTGACAAAATAGGTAACTTGACTCTGTTGCCTACTATACTATGATACCATTTTTATGAAGCTGATAAATAGGCTCCACAGTATCTATTTCAATAGGTTATACTTATATTGCTGCTGTATTTGAATTATAATTCATTCACATGTCCTTTATCATCAAAATGGATTTAAGATTCCAGGCAAGAAAAAAGAAATTTCTTGCTTTGGTTAAAAAAAACAACAACACAGAAATCTTCAGCATTTAATTGGATATATAATGATAATATCTGTAAAACTAATAGCAAAATCCAAATATGCTCTTATTGAAAAGTTCTTTAATACTCTCTCTTATTATCTCTCATTTTCTCTGATGTACTAGACCTAAATTGCCACTTAAAATGTGTGATGAACATACAGAAACTTACATGTTGCCTTTTGTTTTATCTAGGAGCAAGTAGGTTGTACAAATAAGCTTGATTGCTCTGTGATAGAAAATGTGACCATCTGTAACAATTCATATTGTGAACTTATTACATAGATAATTATTATGATTAGTGTTACAATTCAGCAATCAGAAATCTGTACAGGATCCAAAGGAACACAGCAGGATAATACTCCATCTAAATGGTCTCAGGAAAAATGCAATTTATTTGACACACTCCACAAGAGAGGCAGAATCAATTGGACATATCGTGTAATCGTTTTTCTCTCCCTCAGTAACTTGGCATCATGCATGGAAGGGAACTTGCCACACAGAACTATGACTATTGCATCTGCATAAGAATAGATCAACTTTTGAGTACACTCAAGATTCTATTGGAGTTTTCTTTGCCTGAACAGGGCAATATTCCTTAAAGACAAGCTCCTCACATTACAAAGGGAACATACTGTGCTTTCTAGTGCTATCTTTATGCCACTCACTTAGGAAATAAAATCTCTCATATCTCTAATTCTATTCCATTTCAAATACAGCAATTGCATCTAGATCAGATTATAAATTTTGGAAGAAAATCCATTCCCCTTCCTCAAAGTTCTTTGTGGTTCACAGAAAAACTAGCCTTTGATAATTATAAACTTATTTAATTAAAATGTTTTCTAGCTTAAAAAGCCATAATGACTTTTTTTTTTTTTGTGCTGACACAATCTATAATTGTTCAATTTCTAAAAATATGTTGCATGTCTCCAGTTAATCCACATCTGCTACATTAAATTAGATATGACAGAAGGGAACTTGATAGGAGGTAGAAGGAAGAAGGCAAAGGAGTCCTAAAGACATGCAAATGGAAAGTTATCTTAAACATCTGGACTTATTTATTAATCAGGTGCTATCCTGGGAGAAATACATGTTCTACATTAAACTACCTTGGTAGCATACAAATAGTATATAAAATGAGATATCATTTTTGCATAAAACACCAAACAATGAAAATGTTAAGTTTTTTCAAAAACAGAAATTCTGAAGACATAAAGATGGAGTATCATTTATTTTTATTTAAGAGAAAATGATCATGACAGACATTTACTCAATAAAAGTTTTTCAATGGCAGAGATATTAATTTCCAAATTGATTTATATTTTTAAGAATATATTAATAAATTTTATTATATACATTCTATTTTAAGTATTTAATTTATATTTATAATTGATTTTGTGCCTATTTTTAGATACTATTTCATTTAAAAAAATGAAGATAGGTGATAGACAGGCTGTTGTTGTTTTTAAGTTCCCTCAGGTCGGTTCAAACCCATAACAATGCTCTTACTATGGGTTATTATGGCTTTCAATGAGCGGCTGGTGAGCTTGAACCACTGACCTTGTGCTTCAAATGACTTTGCAGTCCAGCACATTAGTCCACCATGCCATACCAGGGCTCTCTGATAGACAGGTGGGTAGATAGATAAATAGATAATAGATACATTTGAGGGAAGGTGATGAAGATATAATAAGAGACTAGATGGTGTAGTGGTTAAACTCTCGCCTGCTTATTGAAAGATCAGTAGTTCAGATTCACCAGATGTTCCAAAGGTGAAAAATGTGGCAATCTATAAAGATTTTCAGCCTTGGAAACTCTATAGGGTAGTTTCACTCTTTCCTATAGATTTACTGTGATCAGAATCAGTTCATCAGTGATGGTTATGGTTATATTTCATGTTAGTCTTTGTATTTTTCTCTCCTTTGTATGTTGTTGTTATTGTTGTTAGGTGCTATTGTGTTGGTTATGATCCACAGTGATCTTATATATAACCGAAAATAACAATGTCTGGTTCTATGTTATCTTCGAAATTGTTGCTATGCTTGAGACCTTTGCTGCTGCTAACCCATCTTGCTGGTGGTCTCCTACTTTTTAACTGACCTTTCACTTTACAAAGCGTGATGTCCTTCTCCAAGGACCGGTCCCTCCTGATAATATGTCCAGAGTATAAGAGAAAAAAGTCTAGTGATTTGGCTTCTAAGGAGCATTCTGGTTGTATTTCTTCCAACATGTATTTGTTTGTTCTTCTGGCGGCCCATTGTACCTTTAATACTATGATATTAATGTGGGAAAAGGTTAGCCATATGCATGATTCATGTAAGTGGACTTCAAAAAGTTCAATAAAATATTTCACTATCTTTTTAAAAAAGTTTTTATTGTGAATTGAGTGATAGTTTACACAGGAGAATATTAGTTTTACACTCATCATTTCATTGCAATAATTACAATCTCCTCCATGCATCATCATTCAACAATATTTGCTTCTCTTCCTTCTGTTTTTTTGGGTGCAGGGGGGGATGTACACAAAACACTCAGGAATATGTAATCATTTAAACAACCAAAGAGTATATTCTGCAAGGCTGCCTCCTGGTCACCAGCACATAGCCTTTCTCTTTCCATGAGTCTAGAGCCCTCAGCTGCTCTATCTCTCCATGTCCTTATCTCTGTCTCCATCTCTGGTGTTGTTGCTTCGCTGGACATTCTGCTCATGCTCTTCTCTTGATGGTCCTAGGGTCCTCTGTTCCTGGACTGTAAGATTAATTACTCTCCCCTTTTTGTTACAAAAAGTTATGACAGTCACAATTAGTCATGATAACAATTATTCACTATTGAATCATAAGAATCTTATCCCTATCTCCTTTCACCAGACCCATCTAGACAAGATGAAAACTCTTCAGTGGGGATTTTATCTTCTCTCGACACTCTGGAACTAAATTAAACTGAACTCCCTCTTGAAAACTTGTAACCAGTCACTTTGTGCCTTTATAGCTCCTCCCCATCCCCCAATTTTAGGTAGCCTGCCTCCTGTCTATAGAATGTGGTTAAACTTAACCCACATTTTCATTGCCTCCTTTCCCCCACTTCAACTCATCAGCAGGTTAACATGGTCACAATATTCTACCTTAAAAAATATTTCATTTTATGTTTATACTTTTAATTATCATCAAAATTATATCTGCTCATTGGAGTTCTCATTTGGTCCTGTAGATAAGCCCTGAACTATTAACAGAAAAGTTGGTGCGTTAAATCCACCAGCCTCTCACTAGAAACTCTATACAGGGTTGCTATGAGTTCAAACCAGTTGCTGTTGTTGTCATTAGGTGCCATAGAGTCAGTACAGACTTACAATCACCCTACACCAAAAGAACAAAACACTGCCTTCTTCTGGGCCAACCACACAATTGCTGCTCTGTTTGAGCCCATTGATCATGGCACTTTGTCAAACCAACTCATTGCCAGGAGAGGGGGTCTTCCTAGAACTGACTAGGCGACACTAAAAACAACTATATATCTATACACATATTAATACTTATAAAAGGTTGCCAAGAGTTGGAACCAATTCAGGGCACTTAACAGCAACAATACATATATTAATATATTATAGTGTCGTCCTGGTGTGGCAATGGCCAATCTTCAGATCAAACTAGCCTTATGTTCCAGTGCTTATCGTACAGTGCCACATCAGGATTACGCTATTAAATTTATTGTTGTTAGTGTTGTCAGGTTGGTTCTGACCGATGGCGACCCTGTAGTGGGTTTCAAATCGGTTAATTTCCGGAGCATTAACCCACACCGGTATGCTAGGACTCCTACACTAGTCTATAAACCGACCTTTCGGTCCAGTGCTTTATTTCATCATGCCACACCAAATATATATATACATTATTGTTGTTATTGTTAAGTGCTGCATAGTCAGTTCTGACCCATAGTGACCCCGTATAGGGTTTCCGAAGAGTGGCTGGTGAGCTTGAATCGCTGACCTTGTGTTTCAAATTGACTTGGCCGTCCAGCGCATTAAATCACAGCGCCACACCAATATATATGCTGGTGTGGTGCTGTGGGATAAAACTCTGGACGGCAAGGTTGAAACAGGTCAGGTTGAAACAAAAGTTCAGTGGTTCAAGCTTGCCACCACCAACACCATATATATTTGTATGTTATGTTAAACGTTGTCGAGTCAGTTCGGACTCACAGTGACTCTTCATAGGGTTTCCAAGGAGCGGCTGGTGAACTTGGATCACAGATTTTGCAGTTCAAATCGACGTTGCAGTCCAGCGAATTAACCCACAGCACCACACCAGGACTCCAACATATAATACTGGTGTGGCACTATAGAACTATCACTGGACTCCGAATCACCACAAGATCAGCAATTCAAACCCAACAGTTGCTCTTCAGAAATCTTACACGGGTCAGAACCAACTTGATGGCAATTAAAAACAGCAAAA
>NW_006408747.1:3316789-3317766 GCF_000296735.1 Chrysochloris asiatica | reverse complement strand
GTTTCTTTTTCATATTATACAACTTTCTTATGTCTGATGATTCTTTTCCATCTGTTTATGTATAAAAGTGAGACACTAAATATCTGAGCAGAAGCTCTGAGTGCATAAGCAGGGCTTTTCAACTTTTCTTTTACTTACAAATTCTGAAATTAAATTAACATATTTTGGACACCTGATCCACATTTCACTTTTTTTAAACTTTGTGTGAAATACATAAGTAAGTGATTGACAGTATTTTCTGAGTTGAAGCTACAATATTAGTTGCAAAACCTGAAGCCCAAATATTTAATAATGATGTGAGGTGGGATGAAATGAACAAATATCTCATTTCATTTTGATTTTGCTTCTTTATCAATTGGCAACTACTTAAATGTTAATTTGAAGGACAAAATTGTCTCTTGCTTTTGTATATTAAAAATATAGATATCTCAGAAGCCTATATTTTTATGTAAGATATAAGAATAAGATGATACCATGTATGACAATAATAAAACAGTGCAAAACTAAGGTTATTATTTTGGTTGACATTCCAAACTTCCTCTGATATTAAATAAATCAATTATAGAAATCCATTCCCTTTGCCAGTAATTTGGCTAGCAATTAGCAGATAACCTTATCATGGTAAATGAGTTTCCAGTAAAGTCCTATGTGAAATTACAATTCACTTAGATAAATGGCAAGAGATAGTTTCTCCTTCTCCTTGGTATTTTCATACCTTGACATTTCTCCTACATTTTCTTACAATCAAGAATATAAAGTCAACATGTGCATGCTAGAGAAAAAAAGATAAAAAGACCTCATATGTTTGAGTACATTGTTAGAATATACTTCTGCATCCATTGTATTAGTTTTATAGTTGTTGTGGTTAAGTACTTCTGCACCCATTGTGTACTGTGTTACATTTGTTATTGTTGTTAAGAGCCATCAATTGGTTCCCACTCATAGTGACCCTATATAGGGTTTCTAAGGAGTAGCTG
>NW_006408747.1:3308480-3315049 GCF_000296735.1 Chrysochloris asiatica | reverse complement strand
ACTATGCAATTCAGTTTATCAACGATCTTCCACATTTCAGTGACTCTGTATGTCATTTTAGACTAAGCAGTAGAGCGTTAACCACAAAGTCAGTGGTTCAAACCCACCAGTCACTCATTAGAAATCCTATACAGTGTTAACATGAATCAGAAGCAACTCAATGACACCTAAGAACAACATATACTTTAACAAGCATGATGTTTTTCTCTAGGAAATTATCACTCCTGGAAACATATTCAAAGTGAATGAGACAAGGTTTCTCCATCTTCAAATATAAAGAGCATTTTGCATGTCCTGTACTTCTTCCAAGACAGATCTGTTCCTATTTCACGTTGCTGTTGTTGTTGTAGTTGCAGTCGAGTCAGTTATGACTCATAGCAACCTTATGCATAACTGAAAGAAACACTGCCTGATCCATGCACCAACCTCACAATTTTTTATAGTCTTGGGTCAACTGCTACTGCCACTGTGCCAATCCATCTACCATGCATGATGTCCTTCTTCAAGGAATGTTTCCTATTGAGAATATGTCCAAATTATGAGAGATGAAATTTGGCCATCTTGGCTTCAAAGGATCATTTTGACTGTACCTTTTCCAACACAGTTTTGTTTGTTCTTTTGGCAGTCTATGCTACTTTTAATATTCTTATCCAACACCATAGCTCAAATGCATCTATTCTTCTATGTTCTTCCTTATTAATTGTCCAACTTTCACATGCATATGAGACTATTGAAAATACCATGACTTGGATCAGTCACACATGTGTTCTCAAACTGACATATAAGTCACTGAACACTAAAAGTGTCTTATGCAGCAGATTTGCCTATTGCAATAAATACATAGTTTGGTTTATTGACTACTGTTTCCATGACTGCTGATTGCAGATCTAAGCAAAATGAAGCTTTTGACAACTTCAATCTTTTCTTCATTTATTATGGTATTATTTATTGGTGCACTGGTGAGTTTTTAGTTTCGTCTACATTGAGGTGCAATCCACGCTTAAGTCTGTGTTCTTTGATATTCAGCAGTAACTATTTTAAGTCCTCTTCACTTTCAACAGACAAGTTTATATCATTTGCATATCACAGGTTATTAACAAGTCTTCCTCCAATCCTGGTGCCACATTCCTCTTCATATAATCCAGTTTGCTCATTATACAGATTGAATACTTATGGTGAAAGTATATAACTCTGGCACACACATTTCCTGATTTTAAACCAGTCAGTGTCTGCTCATTCTGTTGGAGCAACTGTGTCTTAGTCTCTGTACAGGTTCCTCATGAGAACAATTAATTGTTCTAGAATACTCCTCTTAAATGCTGTCCATAGCTTGTTATGATGCACACAGTTGAAAGACTTTTCATAGTCAATAAGGTTCAGGTAAATATTTTTCTGGTATTCTCTGTTTTCAGTGAAGATCCCTATGACATCAGCAATGACATCCCTTGCTCCATGTCTTTGTCTGAATTCCGCTTGAAACTCTGGCAGTCCCCTGTCAATCTGCTATTGCAACCATTTTTACAATATCTTTAGAAATGTTTACTTGTATGTGATATTGATGATATTGTCCAAAGATTTCTACATTCGGTTATTTCACCTCTCTTTGGAATGAGCACAAATAAGCATCTCTTCTAATAATTTGGCCAGGTAGCTGTCTTCTTAGAATAGATGAGTGTGTGCCCCCAGTGCTATTATCAATTTGTTGCAATTTCAATTTGTATTCTATCAATTCCTAGAACCTCATTCTTTGTCAATGCCCTCAGTACACCTTCGACATCTTCCTTCAGTAACATTGACTCTTGATTACATGCTACCTCTTGAAATGTTTGAATATCAAACAGTTCTTATTGGTGCACTGATGCTGTGCAGTCCTTCCATTTTCCTTTGATGCTTCTGAATCATTAAGTATTTTCCCCATGAAATATTTCAGTATTGCAGCTCAAGGCTTAAGATTTTCTTTAGTTCTATTAGGTTGAGAAATGCTGAGCATGTTCTTCCCTTTTGGTGTTTTAACTCCAAGTCTTTGCACATTTCACTATAATATTTGACTTAGTCCTCAGATGTTACCCTTTGAAATTTTCTGTTCAAGTCTTTTACCTTTTTCTTCCATTTGCTTTAGCATCTCTGCTCTGGAAAGTAAATTTCGGTTTCTCCTGACATTTCTTTTGTTCTTTTCTTTTATGATGACTTTCTGCTTTCTTCCTGTTTGATATTCTTGATGTTATCCCATAATACTTCTGGTTTGGGGTCATTATTATCTAATGCATCAAATTTGTTCTAGAGATGATCTCTAAATTCAGGTAGAATATGTTCAAGATCAGTAGTTTGTTTTTTTTTGTGTGTGTGTGTGTGTGTGTGTGTGTTTTTTTACTCTAGTTGTTGTTAGGTGCTATCAAGTTAGTACCAACTCATAGCGACCCTATGAAGCACTGCCTGGTTCTGATCTTACCTCACAATTATTGCTACACTTGAGCCCATTGATGTTGCCACTTTGCCAATCCATCTCTCTGGGGGTCTTCCTCTTTTTCTCTGACCCTTCACCTTATCAAACATGACTTTCTTCTCCAGTGACTGGTCCTTCCTCCTGACAATATGTCTACTCTAGTGGACTTATTTTAATTTTCTTCAGCTTCAACCTAAACTTGCATATGAGTAAATCCAAGTCTGTCCCACAGTCTGCCCCAGGTTTGTTTTAGCTAATCATATGGAGTTTTCCTAATGTCTCTTTTCATAAATGTAGTCAATTTGATTTCTGTATATTCCATTTGATGAGGTCCATGTGTGTATTCATCTTTTATATTGTTTTAAAATACATTTGCAATGAAGAAATTAATTGGTCTTGCAGAATTGTGTAATGCAGTCATCAATGCAATAGATTCTAACTATTTATCCTTCCCCTTTTTTTCCAATCTTTGAATTCCAATAATCAGTAATTATCAATACATCTGGATTGCATGTTTGATCAATTTCAGAATAGTAGAATTCTTTGATTTCATCTTCACTGCCTTTGGTGGTTAGTGTGTAAATTTGAGTAATAATTATTTTAACTGGGTGCCTTTTAGGTATATGGACATTATCCTATGACAGACATCATGATACTTCAAAATAAATCTTGAAGTGTTCTTTGTGATGATTAATGCAGCATAGTAAATCATCTGATTTTCATATTCAAGTTGGCTGATACCAATTCATTTAAGCTCACTAACTAACACCTAGGATATCAGTGTTTAAGCATTCTATTTCATTTTTGACAATTTCTAATTTTCCTAAATTCATACTTTGTATATTCCATGTTCCAATTATTAATGGGTGTTTGCAGATGTTTCTCCTCATTCTGAGTTGTTCCCATCAGTAAATGAAGGTCCTGAAAACTCTATTCCATTTGTTTCATCATGGACAACTTTACTTTGAGTAGGCACAGTTATACTGAGGTCTTCCAACCAGAGGGACTCATCTTCTAGCACTACATCTGACAATGTTCATGTGCTGTTACAGTTGGTTCTGATCAAAAGCAATCTTGTACAGGGTTTCTGAGGAATGGCTGGTAAGCTTGAACCACTGACCCTGTGGTTCAAACAAACTTTGCAGTCCAGTAAATTAAACCACACTGCCACAGTAGGACTCCATATACACAGATAGTATTTTAAAAAATTAATATAATTAAAATACCTTCTACCTATTTAAGTACCTAGTTGATTCTTCAATTATTACAAATGGATTTAATACATAAAATTTCCTTGACCACTCTGGTGAGCATGGAAGAATATTATGGAATTCCCTTAAATTGATTTAAGATAGGGATAAAATTATTTTTATTCTGATAGGTCAATAGCAGCAAATGAGTATATCCTCTTGTTAAAAGACAGTGCATATTACACAGAAAGTAATCACTGCAGAATTAATGAGTTGAAGCAATAGTGAAATGGTTCAAATTCAAAGATAATTTGCTGTACAGCTGTAAGTATCCAACTAAACATACAGACTTCTTTAGATTATGTCAATACATTAACTATATATCTGGAAGCCCCACTTCCACCCCCACGGGAAGAAATCAAGTACATAGAAAGCAAGGTTTGTATTCTCAACAATTAGAGCATGGACCTATCTAGAACAGAGAAAAGCAGAAAAAAAAAAAAGGGATCCTTTGACTCTAAGTTTCTTAGAGTATTAGTCCTCAAACTGAGAGAACTAGATGAGCTAAAAATTTTAAAAACCTCTTACAAAAAAGGGAAACAGGAGAATGAGACAAGAGTTGTGTGTTGAGGGGAACTTGCACCCCCCCAAAAAAAAAAAAAAAATTCTGAAGAAAAGCAAGATATATTGCTATTGAGAGCAAAGGAAACTAACAATTGTACAGACTTTATCTCATACTAAAGTTCTTGAGATAATGCTGGTTTAAAATTGTAGATATAAAGTTGACTATTTCTTTAACTGATTTCTT
The DNA here is from genome assembly GCF_000296735.1 of Chrysochloris asiatica. Classification (NCBI taxonomy): domain Eukaryota; kingdom Metazoa; phylum Chordata; class Mammalia; order Afrosoricida; family Chrysochloridae; genus Chrysochloris; species Chrysochloris asiatica. The sequence goes on along the minus strand of NW_006408747.1, from coordinate 3,310,608 downwards.
TCAGTTTCAGTACATTTTATCCATGCATACATGTTTCACTGCTATTCATAAGGTTTTCAGTGACTAGATGAGATAAGCAATTTCAGTTTCTCCTTCTTCCCAGTCTGTCTTCATCTGGAAGTTCAGCTGACACCACTCCACCATGGGTGGTATTTAAAATACCCATGGCATAGCTTCCAAACCACAGCAACACACAAGCCACCACAGTACAACAAACTGACAGATGAGTATTGTATCCATGCATACAAATATGAGCATTTGGAAGACCTTGATTCCAATGATATTTCTGAAATCATTTGGGACATATTTTAGTACTACCTTGATCATAATCCTAGAATCCTAGAAGTAACAGTCTACATAACACTACTATGAAATAATGGAATAATTAACACTGTAATTCATCTGGAATGTAAGTTAAATAAACCTTTATGACTCAGTTGGGAAACAAATCTCTGTTGTACCACTGCACTCTAAATTAAAAAAAATGCTTACAGAATAACTTTTTGGATCACAATCTATTTGTAAGTTGGGCTGTGAATAAATAGCTCTGCCCATACACATTTACACACTGTTGTGTTCTTCCTGTGATTTTTGAGTTCTGAAAAGTGCATTAATTACTAAAACCACGCAAGTATCATGGACAAGAATCAGTCAACATTGTATTTATTCTGCTGTGAATTTATTCACTCTACAATACATCCACTTACTATGAGTCTGCCACAATTCTAGAACTGGGAATAACATTATTTTGAAATTTAAGTTTTAGTAAGCTGATCAATATATTAATATTTAATATAATATGGAATATTTAGTGTTGTGAAGAAAAACACAAGCAAGGTAAGAGGGGTGGGGAGGATCAGAGGTATTATATAGTTTTAAATACATAATCCTCGAAAGTCTTTCCAGGGCATTAGTATCTCAACAGAAATTTAAAAGGAGTAAGACAACATCTGACATGTGATACCTAGAGAGTCAGCATTTCTATCAGAAGAAATAGTAAACAAAAAGTTGAAAGTAAGAATGTGAGTGATTTGTTTAAACACATCAAAAAGGTCCTAAATTCATGAAGCATTCAAGAATGAACTAAGCCTTATAAGTTTTCTAGGTATTGCTCTGCACTCTGAATGAAATAGCTATTCAATGGAGAGAATCAAACATTAAAGTATACAAACAATATGAAATTGCTTGTCTCATTTAAAAAGTTTACTTTTGTTTTGTTTTCTAAGTATGCAACTTATTCCAACAGTATTCCATCTCCTTTTACCAGACCTGTCTAGACATGATGAAAACTGTTCAGTGAGGATTCTACCTTCCCCAACACACTCTGAATCTAAATGCCCTCTTGAAAACTTGTAAACCAGTCACTCTGTACCTTTATGTTGTTGTTGTTAGGTGCCATCGAGTCAGTACCAACTCATATCGACCTTATGCACAGCACAGCAAAACACTGCCGTATCCTGGGCCAACCTCATTATTGTTGCCACACTTAAGCCCATTGATGCTGCCACTTGGCCAATCCATCTTGTAGGGGATCTTCCTCTTTTTCTCTGACCCTACCCCTTACCAAACATGATATCCTTCTCCAGTGACTTGTCCCTCCTGACAACATGTCCGAAGTATGAGAGAAGAAATTTGGCCATCTTGGACTCCAAGGAGCACTTTGGCGGCACTTCTTCCAACACAGATCTGATGGTTTTATGGGCAGCCCATGGCACTTGCAATATTCTCCTCCAACACCACAACTCAAAAGCATCAATTATTCTATGGTCTTCCTTATTTACTGTCCAACTTTGACATGCATATGAGGTTATTGAAAATACCATGGCTTTGGTCATGTGCACCTTAGTACTTAAGCTGTCATCTTTGCTTTCCAACACTTTAAAAAGGTCTTGTGCAGCAGATTTGCTTAATGCAATGCATCATTTGCTTTCTTGACTGCTGCTTTCATGAGTGTTGATGGTTGATGCAAGAAGAATGAAGTCCTTGACAACTTCAATTTTTCTCTGTTGACAAGAATGTTGTTTATTGGTCTAGTGGTGAGGATTTTTGTTTTCTTTACATTGAGATGTAATCCATACCAAAGGCTGTGCTCTTTGATCTTCATCAGTAAATATTTTAAGTCTTCTTC
>NW_006408747.1:3306733-3307925 GCF_000296735.1 Chrysochloris asiatica | reverse complement strand
GTGGCTATGTCCTTGTCCATGGGCTTAGGAGTCTCCAGTTCTCACCATATTGGTGGCTAACCAGGTCTTACCATATTCCAGGTTTCAAGGAGTCTATTGAAAGTGGTCAGACTCAGCCCACATCTTCACTGCTACATTTCCCCCTTTTCCTCTTACCAGTTGACCAACGTGGTCACCAGCAATCTTACATGCCTGCTCATGTGTTCTGTTTGAGTTTCAGTCTTGGAGAGGGGTTTGTTCTGAAGGACTTAATTGCTTGCCTTGATGGCTCAATGTACAACTTGCTTATTCTTGTAGTAGCCAATGAGACTGCCATTTTTTTGTTTTGGATTTTTCCTGCTGGTCTTTCTTTCAAGAAGTATCTTTTGTTTCTCTAGCTGTTCCAGGCTGGTCTGCTTGACCTCTCAAATGGGAATGTCCCACCTCAGAAGGTTCTGGATGGGGCTCAGGATCCTACCTAAGGTCCTAAAGAAGTCTATTTCAATGGGCAAGTTCTAGAACCCCTTTTAGGAATTCCAATCAGTTATATGCTGAAGTTTTCTGTGATCATGTTTCCCAATATTCCTTTCTATCCATTCAATTGTCTATTTTACAATAGTAGGAGAGGGGAAGCAATCTTATAATACTATATTATTTGGCTACTTTAAAATTAGTGGAAGAATCTTTGGATTGCACACACAGTGGTCTTTAACTACTAGCCAAAGATTTGAGATTCAAACACACTCAAAGATGCTTCAAAAGAAAGGCATGGATAGCAATTTGCTTCCCAAAAATCATAACCTTGAAAGTCCTATGGAACATAGCTCTACTCTGCTCATATGTAGTCACCATGTAGGAATCATTTGATAATGATTAACAAAGATACAATTTAAAGCAGGATGTACATGAATATTAATTCCACAGAAGTAATTAATTAGATTATAAGTAAAATCTTAGATTTTGGAGCAATAATTATTAAATCATATTCATGTTGCTGTGTGTTAGTCTAAATATGCTATCACTATATCCATACAATAATGATACCTGACTAATTTCTCTGATGCAACCAATTTCAAATTTCTCCTAAATTTATAAACTTATTAATAACATGACAAATGTTGTTGTTGTTGTTGTCAGGTGCCATCGAGTCGGAACCGACTCATAGCGACCCCATGCACAGCAGAACGAAACAATGTTCGATCCTGGGCCAACC
>NW_006408747.1:3304228-3305577 GCF_000296735.1 Chrysochloris asiatica | reverse complement strand
ATCCTTGGAGAAGTGATGATGATGCAACTTCACCTCTAGTACTTTGAACATGTTGTCAGGAAAGACCTGACAACTGGACAAAAAGACACTGGAGAAGGACACCATGCTAGGTAAAAATGAGGGTCACTGAAAAAGATGAAGATCCTCAAAGATACATAATGGCAACAAAATTGGGCTCAAATATAAGAAGGATAATTCAGGAATGTACAGTGCTTTGTTATTTTGTGCTTGGAGTTGCTATGAGCTAGAAACCACTCAATGGTACCTAATAACAGCAACGTATGTTTTCTACTAGAAATATAACAGTTCTCTAATAGGTAGGGGGAAAAAAGTATCATCTTTACTACTTCCTTATCCTTCTACCACCATAAGAAATAGTGTAATGATCTCATTTTATTCCTGGTTTTCAAAGACCCAAGGACACAACCAATCAATACTCTGTGTGTCTCAGTCTTCTTTTCTATGTGGCTAATGCTTCTCTAACAGACAATGTAATCAAGATAGCCATTCATGCCTTACAATAATTTGAAAGCTAAGATTTTTATAACTCCACAAAATAAAACTTGTGTTGTGTCTTGAGAGGCATAATCTGAACAATTGAAACATTTAATTGGAAGAAAAAAAAATAAGACAAAGTATGATAAAGTTTTTCACATTAATGATAATTTCTAATTATTTGAAAAGCATGTTCTTTCTCATCTCTTGTTTGTTCATTTTTTTTTTTTTATTGTGGTGTTATTTTGTTTGTTCTTCATCATTTCTCAAACCTTAAAATAACAATAAAACAGGTTGGATTGCAGTTAGATCCACTGCATTAGACTAAGACTTACATAAAGCAATCTGACTGCAAAATAGATTTGAGAAGAGAAGTAGACTTATGTGAACAACTACTTTGAGTGCTGCCAAGAGTTTGTCTAATTTGTTAGTAAATGACTGGCATGTAATTTCTTCATTTCAAATTATTAATAGATATAATTAATGTAAGAAATATTTTTTCTGAGCACTCAAGTGTAGACATATCAAAGGAAATTACTTGCTATATGAATTTGAAGTAAATTAGGGAAAACCATCAATTTAAGTAAGTTAAAATTTACTTATGTGTAAAATATTTTACACAAAAGTAGGCTGGAGTAGAAAGAGATCAGGATAAAAGATGAGACAGAATATAATAGACTAGAAAAGAAACAGAAGTAACGTTTGTATTTTATATAGCAAGAAATAATATGGCAGGAAACTTGAAAAGTATCATAAATACAAAGAAAAACAGTCAAAATATTAATGTATGTACATAGAAATCAAAAGAAAAAATAAATCAAAACTAGAAATTATTGAGAGAACAAACAAGATGA
>NW_006408747.1:3295805-3300843 GCF_000296735.1 Chrysochloris asiatica | reverse complement strand
AAAAAAAACAAAACAAAACAAAAAAAACCTAGAAATTATTTTTGCACTTTGATACATGACTAGGTAAATTAGATCAAAAGCAGTAATCAGATTTAAAAGAAAACCTTCTTCTGCCAAAGAAAGGAAAATAGGGTTTTTTTTTGTAAAGTGACTTACGATGAATCAATAAAAATGAAATTTTGATTCAGTATGATATATCAAGAATATTCTTCCTTCACCTCACAAACAAAGGGTCATTAAAAAAAATATTTGAAGAAAAAAAATAAAACAATAAAGCAACACTTTGGATAGAAAAGGGCAATCAACCAACACGCTGGAGAAACCCAGAAAACAGAAAGAATTAATTGAAGAGATAGAGAACAAATGAAAGAAAAAGACTCCCTGTGTGGCCACAGAAAAGCAAAAAAAATTAAACAAAAAGTATATCATAGATTATTTGTATTACCAGGTGTCCTTTATCATAAATTGTCTAGATCCTTTGGTTTTAAAATGAAAATATCTTGCCACCAACAAAAAACAAATATGACCTTCATATCTTTTTTGTTCTATGACCTTAACAGTAGCTCAGTGTCACCTATGTTACTACTATTATCACATCCAAGGTAACCACTAATAAATTTTCATCTTTATATACTTGCTTACTGGTAGTGTAATGGTTACATGGTGTAATGGTTAACAAGGTCAGCAGTTCGAAACTACCAAATGTTCTGCAGAAGTAAGATGAGGCTTTTTGCTCTTGTAAAGAGTCCCAGACTAAGAAATTCTACGCAGGGTTACTATGAGTCGCTATAAGTCCACAGCACACCACCACCACCCATTTTATTATATACAGCAGTTCCCAGGGTACAAATGAGATCCATTCTTAACTGTGCCTTTAAGAATTTGTAAATAAATCAGAAGAAATGCATAGGTGCTTAGTATTACTTCAGTGATTTAAAAGCTGCAAGTTCAGCAAGGGAATGTGATTATAATGAAGAATTTGTTGATAGGGCGGGTTGGCTCAATTCTTTCATGTTGTTGTTGTTGTTAAGTGCCATTGAGTCAGTAGGGATCCATAGCAACTCTGTTAAGGGTTTCTGAGTAGTAACTAGTAAGCTTGAACTGCTGACCTTGCAGTTCAAATGGTTTTGCAATCTGGCATATTAACCTTTATAGCCACATCAGGACTCCCAATTATTTCATAGTTAAGGACTAATTTGCATAATATTGAAGGGAAAGTAGGAATTGTCTGTAAATCAGACATTTGTAACCTGGGAACTGCCTTTTTTCATATATTGCTGTTGGGTGCCACTGAATTGGTTCCATTTCATAGCAACCCTATGCAAAACAGTACAAATATATTTCATGTAAGTTAGGCCATACAATTGTCTCTTATACTTCAGACATATCACCAGGCAGAACCAATCCCTGGAGAAGGTTATAATGCTTCATAAACGGTCAGTGAAAAGGAGGAAGCCCTCTAGTGAGATGGATTGGCACAGTGGCAGCAGCAATGGGCTCAAGCATAACAAAGATGTGAAGATGACCCAGGATCAGACAATGTTTTGTTCTGTTGTGCATAAGGTGACTATAAGTAGAAACGTGCTTAACAGCTCCTACCAACAACAAAGACCATATAAAAGTTGTCTTTCAGTGATTTATTTCACTTTGCATAATATTTTCAAAGATCTTCCATGTGTCAAAACTTAATAGTTCATGATAAGTATATAACACATCTTGTATATCCATTCTTCTCATGATGTATGTTATCTTGTTTTCACCTTTTGGCAATTATGGAAACTGCTGATAAGAATATTGCGGTACATATTTCTGTTTGTGATCCTGTTTTCAAGTATTTTAAGTATATCCCAGGAGTAAAGTTGCAGGGCCATATAATAATACTGTGTTTACTTTTTAAAGTAACAAAACACAGCTTTTCACAATAGGTATACCATTTTACAATCCTACCAACAATCAAAGAGTATTTCAATTTCTTCACAACCTTGCCAACACAAATTTGATAATAACCATCTTGGAGGTTAAGTGATATATATTATTTTGGATTTTATTTGTGTTTCCCAAATAACTAATGAGAAGGAGCTTTGGTGTCATTATCATTAAGCATTTAATTGCCACCCAGATTCTTGGTGGTTTGAAACCATTCAGTGGTTCCATGAGAGAGAGCTGAAGAAATGCTCTCATAAAGATTATCGTTTAGAAAACATTTTAGGATAGTTGTACTGTGTCACATAGCATTGCTATGAGTTCAAATCAACTTGACAGCCCCTAAAAAATTGACCAAAGATGTGCACCATCTTTATTCATGCAACTGAAAGAACTTTTGTACTTAATCTTTGTTAAAATATATTTTCAAAAACTTTGCCCATTATTTGATTTTGTTGTTTATATTCTAGTGTTAAATAATAGAATTTCTTTATATAAATACATTTGTTTTGTATTTTTAGGTGCCATTGAATCAGTTCCTACTCATAGCTATCATGCATTAGGTTTGAATCACAGACATTGTGGTTAGCAGTTTAGTGCTTACAATATCCTGCAACACCAGGACTCCATATACATATAAGACAATATTAAATCTTAATCAGATATATATGCTTCAAAAATTTGTGGATAAAATGAAACCCAAGATAATGGAATTTTTCTAAGAACTTTTTGAAGCACCATCATAATACTCAGCACTTCAATTTTTTCCAATCCATTTAATTGTTTTTTCTGTGTTTTCCATGAATCCTTTATATGTTTGTTATTTGTAGTTGTTGACAGAATGAAACAATGCTCTGTCTTGCACCATCCTCAAAATCATTCTAAAGCCTAAATCTATTGCTGCTACCACTGTGCCAATACATCTCATTGGGGATCTTCCTATTTTTCGCTTAACCTCAACTTTACCAAACATGATGTTGTTCTATTAGACTGGTCTCTCCTGATAATATGCCAGAAGTATGTGAAATGAAGTCAGGCCATCCTATCTTCTCAGGAACATTTTGGTTATACTTTATACAACACAGATTTGTTTGTTCTTTTGTCAGTCCATGGTACTTTTAATATTTCAGTCCATGTTACATCTAGTACTTCTCCAACACTGTAACTCAAATGCATCAATTCTTCTATGTATGGTCTTCTTTGTCCAATTTACACATGCATATGAGACGATTGAAAATACCATGACTTGAATTAGCCACACCTTAGTTCTCAAACTGACGTCTGTCCCATTGAACTCTAACAGATCTTGTTCAGCAGATTTGTCTACTTCAATACAATGTTTCAAATCTTGACTATTGTTTCCATGACTGTTAATTGTGGATCCAAGCAAAATGAAACCTTTAACAACTTCAATCTTTTCTCCTTCATCATGATGTTATTTATTGGTTCACTGGTCTGGATTTTTGTTATTTCTACACTGAAGTGCAATGCACACCAAAGACTGTGATCTTTAATATTCAGCAGTAAATATTTTTTAAGTCCTGCTGTGCAGAGCAAGTTCTTTTTGACTTCCTGCTAAGGATCGTGGGAAGCAGCAGCACTAAAACCAAAGTATGCACCGAATTCAAGGTTCTTTTTGTTCCAGTTGTTAGACTATATAGGGTCGCTATGGGTCGGAATTGACTTGATGGCACTTAACAACAACTTAACAATGATAACTTGCCCTTGAATGGGAGTTTCCTTTCCAGTACTATGAGGTCTACAAGACGTATCTAGAAATTTTATTGTTGTGGAGAATGAAGACTGCTTAAATTGAATAGGTGTGGGAAGAGGAGAGGGCCTGTGGTTTATCTTTTTGATTAATTGCTGTAACTTGTCCTTCAGGCAGTTGAGGGAGTTTCGTATTTTCTTTAGACAACATTAGGTGCAGAAGCTTTTACAGGAAAACTTTGATGCTGTATGAATTTTGCCATTTAGCTAGCACTGATATGGCTCTTGCGTCCACCATTCCATTAGAACTATTCACTCCATTCATATTAATTTTTGTTATAATCTTACAAAGGGCAGTGCTTCTGGGTATTTATTTTATTTATTCTATTTTAAGGCTGTATATATGTTTTTCGTAAATTGTTCTTGGAGGCCCAATTATCGTATTTGTCCATCTTGTGTCATATCTTAGTTACCTTGTAGACCCCAGCTCACTGTACCATATCCTATTCCTTTCTGACCTTTGAGTTCTTTCAACAGTCTGAAATTGGGAGGGATTTTTACTCCCAAGTTCATGGTAGCTGCCATCTTGTGTCTCTATCACTGCCGCTCCTGACAATTTGTTTTTGGTACAGTGAATTTGTGCATGCCTTCCATCATCTTTTGATGATTTTTTTGCATCATTCAAAATTTTCCTTATATACGCCTTCATTATTGCAAGTTGTGATGTGAATGTTTTCTTAGTTCTTTCCTAAGAATGGAAAGCAGTAATTAGTCACTATACAATATTAATAGAACACTTCAATACACCATATTAAATGAAGGACAAGACCATTGGAAAGAAACTTAACAACACTCAAAAACTAAATAATGCAATCAACCAACTTGACTTCACAGGCACATATAGAACACTCCAGACAACAACACCACAATATATATACTTTACCAGCTACAAAAAATATTCTACTGAATAGAGTATTTGTTAGGCTACAAACCAAGATTCAATAAATTTTAAAACATTGAAATATTACAAAGCATATTAGCAGATCTCAGTGCTATAAGATTAGAAATAAACAATAGGGAAATCAAGAGAAAAAGATCAAGTGCACTGGTATGAATAACATTTTGCTCAGAAACAACTGTGTAATAAAAGAAACAAAAACATGAAGTAAAAAATTCCTTGAATCAAATGCAAATAAAAACACATCATACTAAAACCTTCGGGAGATAGCAAAAGCAGTGCTCAGAGGGCAATTTGTAATTATAAAGTTACACATCAAAAAAGAATAAAGAGACTTCCGGAGGGCGGCCAGGAAGTGCGGGTGAGTGGGGGCTCCGGGATCAGGGGGGGACAACTCGCGAGTTAAACCTCCCAGGTAGGAATTCACAGTCTCACAGCCCGCATGAA
>NW_006408747.1:3276130-3285415 GCF_000296735.1 Chrysochloris asiatica | reverse complement strand
ATTGATTCTTCTACAGTGTTCCTTACTTACTGTCCAACTTTCACATGCCCATGAGGTTATTAAAAATACCATGGCTTGGATCAGACACAGCTTAGTCCTCAAACCAACATCTTCACTGTTGAAAACTTTAAAGAGGTCTTATGCAGCAAATTTGCCAAAGGCAATAAGTTGATTGATTTATTGACTGCTGCAATATTGATGGCATGGCTATTAATAGAAAACTAAAATAAGAATAGTTATTGCTTTCTTTACACACAGCAAGAAAAGGATGAAAGTATTCTTTGTCTCCTGCAATCATCCCCAACAACAACTACAACAAAAAAAGCAAAATATTTTAATATGAAAAATCAAACAGCAATTCTAGGTGAGTAATTCATTTTGAATCATAGAAAATTGGGTCAATATATTGTACAACTGAAGTTATGGTTAAACATAAAAGTTCTGGCATTATTTTGAAGCAATTATTGTTGCTGTTGCTGTTAAGTGACATAGAATCAGTTCTGATTCATAGCAACTCTGTGTAGGGTTTCTGAGGCATAGCTGGTGAGTTTGAACCACCGAACATATGGTCAAGTGCTTATCCTATAGCACCATACCCAGACTCTAAAGAGTCTGAATAATAAGCAGAATTTCAAATTGTATTTAGACGTTAGGAAGTTTTTACTCTGTTTTACCTGTTCACTGGACCCATAGAAGGAAAGCTCTTTGCAGTGACATTACTAATACATACTTCATGGTTATTGTTAAGTAATATCCAGTAGTTTTCATCTCAGAGCAAACCTTCATAGAGTTTCCAAGAAGCGGCTAATAGGTTGGAACTGCCAATCTCACAGTTAATAGTCCACACAAGGGCTCCTTTTAACTTCATAGTTTGGAGAAAAAATCTAAAAGTGCTGTGCCTTATTTTTCTCTGGAACTGCAAATAATAAAACACAACTGAAAATTATCAATTCAACATACTAATCACCAGAATTTACTAAGCCCGAATCATATTTCTTTTGCTTCTTTGTTTTCTCTCAGTTCCTCAGTTGGTCCATTACAACTGACTTGTTGGGCCTCCATTGTGAAACTCAAGTTTTGACTTAATACACTGAGCCGAAAAATAAAGACTTTTATAACATGTATTTTGGAAGTCTTCTTGATTTTCATTTTTAGAAGATTCTTCAAAGTTAAAGGCTTGGGAAGTTTGAGAATTTCACATTTAATATTAGATGCCTCTTAGTAATACTGATTTAAAACAGTAACACTCAGTCTTAAGCATGAATAAGAATCAGATAAAACACAGATTGCTGGATGACACCTTATGGTTTATAATTTAGGAGGTCTAGTTCTCGTGCGTTATTGTAGAATAAGCACTGGACTGCTAACTACAAAATTGGAGGTTCAAACCCACCACAGACACCCTATACATCATTGCTATGAGTGGGAACCCACTCAAAGGCACTTAACAACTTAACGACAAAAAGGCGGTATAAGGAACCCTAGTAGTACAATGACACAATAGTTAATTGTTGGGCTGCTAACCAAAAAGTTACAACCTACTGGAGAAAATATTTGGCATTCCATAAGAATGTTCTTTAGCTGAAACCTTATAGCACAGTTTTACTCTGTCCTGTGGGGTCATTTTGAGTTGTAATGGAGGTGACAGTACCCAACAACAACAATGTGAAGCCCATGAATTTGCATTTGTTACAAGTTCCAGGTGCTGCTAATGCAGTTGATACAGGGCACACACTTTAAAAAACTACTAGTTTAGGGTTTATGTCCCATAATTTACCAGCTGGAATTATATATGTTTGATGCATGAATACATGAGACCAACCCCTTGTGCTGATATGATATATAGTTATACTTTCAAAGAAGTGTTGATTCCTTATATTTTCCATTATAGAATAACAATTTTTACCTTCAGGAAATAAATTCGAAGTGCTATTTTAGTATCACCTCTTGCATTAAATGAAGAAAAACTATGCATACTACCAAAGCTATTATACCCTGAAGTAGAACAATATTTTAGAGTAATAAATTAATTTTTAATTTTCTGTGTATTTTTCATTTCAAATAATCTTTAATTTCAAAAAACCTTTCCAAAAATGGTGTCTTGGGTTTTCCATTGACATCTTTTAAAGTCATTCATATGTTAAAGGAGTACAGAGGTTAATCATTCTGATTAATTTCTAGTTAGCTCTCCCAATATTTCAGAGGAGATAATTTTACCAAACTGAAGAGGCTAGGTTAAGATCCAACTGTTCTTCTAGAAGATATGCAGGTAATTTCCAATAATTCAGATTATAAACCATACTAGCAAGGCCAAAGCTTTCTTATTTAGTCACAGATCATTGAAAGTTATAACAAGCAGTGACCTTTCACATTTGTTTGTATCTCCTTTGGGGTGGGGATGGGATCACTGATTATGGATAAATTAATCAATTTAAAAAATGACAGAATATTCTTACCAGGTCTATCAAATTAAAAGAAAATCGAAACTTTGCCTTGAGATTAGTTTTTTAAAACACATTTCAGTTACTTACAGAAGAGCTGGAATGGTTTGGAAATTTAAAATTAACTTATCCTCAAATAACTTTTAATTTGATTCTCTTGGTAACTCAGAACATCTGTTTGGAGATGTGGTTATGCCAGCTATTATCTAAAACACTGAAGAAAGATAAAAACAACCAGCCTCCCCTTTGTGGAGTTTTGGGGAAAAGGCAAATTTTTTATTCAGAAAATAAAATCAACTTAATATAAATTAACTCTTTGCAGCTTATTTTTTAAAATTTTATGATACATTGATTTTTAAGTAAAAATGAACATATTATAGTATATATAGTACTTCAAGTTCATTTTGGACTCCAAATAAAAACTCAGAGAATAGAAAAGTTTTCTATATAATTTAAATGGAGTACATTAAAATGTTAACAAATTCAGAATTTATTATCTATGGTATGTGGTGCTGTGGGCTAATGCATCAGACTGCGAAGTCATTTGAAATGCAAGGTTGGCGGTTCAAGCACACCAACTGCTCCTTGGAAACCCTATACAGAATCGCTATGGTCGGAATCGAACCTATGACACTTAACATTATCAATGAGGTGATGACCTGAACATAATGATTTTGTTACAGATTTCTATAGAGAAAAATCACTAGGAAAATAACTACCCAAATATTCAACCTATACCCCAAACCCCATTTATATTTGCAGCTCGATGCATTAACATCTCTACCCTTCTGTCCTTTCCTTTAATTTTACCACAGAAACTTTAATCTTATTACTGATTTTAAATTCCAGTTTTTGTTAACAATGCTCATAAGCCCAACTCAGAAAATATTACAAAATTCTTCCAAGAGCTTCAAATAAATCATAAAACTGTCCATTTTTGTATCATGTTGACTAAAACTGGTTCCCCACTCACTTGTCAAATCTGGAACTAACATTTTGTCTATATTTAGCACAATTCTGCTGTAGAATAACACTGCTGCACAGTTAAGTTATAAATCTGTTCTGTGTAACATTTCTGTCTTTAAACTTCAAGTCACCTGATGAGTATTGTTAAATGTAGGAATCAGTGAAGCTGTTGCTTTCCTGATATGCCTTAGAATTAAATGAGAATCTCTCCATATATAAACTCCATCAAATAGAATATAATTTCCCCTCTCATATCCTTCACATTATTGACCTTAAGTCCCCTTCTACCCCCTTTTATTAAACGTGTTTGAGCATTTCTTAAGGTTGTAATTGGTATCTAATTAACTGATATTACCTAGTAAGGTAAAGGTCATCTTGTGTTTCATAACAGTCTTTCCATCTATAAAAATGTATAATTCAAGTTACTGTGGATACACATTCTAAATATGTTTTCATAAAAAGATACCTCTTTTGACTAACTCCTGCATTAAATTTATGATTTTTAACTTATTTTTGAGACACTTTTATTGCTTCTTTGATGGATAAGATTATCTAAAGTATTTTAGGTTAAAAAAAAAAAAAGTTTTGTGTAGCGTTTGGTCAGAGCAGGTTCAATCATGTACACTTCAGAAAAACCAGTAGTTAAAATAGCAGAGAGTATAAAAGAGCAAAAACAACCAGATCTGTTGACCCTGATAATAAGAAATTTGTCACGTAACCCTTTCCGATGGTTGCAATATATGCTGTAAAAAGATTAAATTTGTCTATATATCCTCATATCAATTATTTGAACCTCTTCCCACTTATGGTCTACTTCTCATATGTAAGTCAATGAGTATGATTGCGTATCAAAATATCCATCCAATTTCTTTGCATCTGGTCTTCTAAATCAGTGACATGCATACCTATAACTTGACACATACAATTGATGAAATAATGGGTCATATTGTGGTGGTTGGCACATTGCTGCAATGCAGCAATCTCTATCTCCAGTATTCCACAAGCCACCAGGTCCACCCATGATGGACATGTTTCATCAAAGCTTACGGACAAAGACAGACAAAGAAGGAGGAACTGGCAATACAATTCTCAAAAACGTGGCCACTGAAAACTTTCAGAATTTCATTGTCTGATTGTTACAGAAGATGAGCCCCTGAGGTTGGAAGGCACTCAAAATACAATCATCTCCTTATAGCAGAATCTACCATAACCACATACTTGGAGCAAAATTTTGGGACCTTCATTTGCTGATAAGTCATGACTATGTACAAAGTATGAATATATGAAATTGGAAGTTGTTAAAATGAAATAGAGAACATAAAGGTGAATATGCTAGGCATTAGTAAGTTGACGTGAACTGGATTAACCATTTTGAATCAGGTGATCTACTATGTTGGGAAGGACAAATTGATGAAAAGTGAAATCACATTCATTGTTAAAAAGAACATTTCAAGAATTGTTCTGAATCACAATGCAGTCAGGGATAGGACAATGTCAGCATACCTAAAAGGAAGACCAGTGAATGCAACTATGATTCAAGTTTTTACACCAACACTAATACTGAAGATGAGGAAATTAAAGATTTTTACCAATTTGTGTAGTCTGACATTGATGAAACATGCATTCTAAATGTATTGATATTTACTGGAGACTGAAATTAAATTTGGAAGAGAACAAGAAGAATCAGCATTTGGAAAACATGTCTTTGATGATGGAAACAGTGCCCAGGACTGCATGACAGAATTTATCAAATCCAACAATTTATTCACTGAAAACACCCTATACAATTGGAAAACATCAGATGTAATGCAGCAGAATCAAATCTACTACATCTGTGTAAAGAGACAATGTTATTGTTGTTCGTGTTAGGTGGCATTGAGTCAATACCGACTCATAGTGACCTTATGCACAGCTGAACTAAATACTGCCCGATCCTGGGCCAGCCTCACTACTGTTGCCATACTTGAGTTCATCGATGCTGCCACTTGGCCAAACCATCTCGTTGGGGGTCTTTCTCTTTTCCTCTGACCCTACACCTTACCAAACATGATATCCTTCTCCAGCGACTGGTCCCTCCTGACAATATGTCCAAAGTATGAAAAACTAACACTAGAGAAGCTCAGTATAACTCAGAACAAGATCAGGGGCTGACTGGGGAACAGACCATCTATTTTAAATATGCAAGTTGAAGCTCATGACATTTAAAACAAGTCATGGAAGTCAAAATGTTATCCTTAGTATTTCCCATCTGATTTAGAGACCATCTCAAGAATAGATTTGATGCATTGAATGCTAGTGACTGAACACCAGAGTAGTTGGGAGATGACTTCAAGAACATCATACTGTTGAATTGTAATACTGAAGAATTCTATAGGCAGAATATTGAACAACATAGGAAGCATCAAAAAAAGATGGAAGGAAAGCACCGAGTCATTGTTCAAGAAGAGTATGTTAATATTCAAGCATTTAAGAACATAGTTTATCATCAAGAAATTATGATATTGATGGAAGAAATCAAAGTCTCCCTCCCTGAAGGCACTGGCAAATAACAAGCATCCAGGAATATTACATTAAATATTTTAAGTAGCAGACACAGTGCTGAAGGTGCTCATTTTCCTAAGGTAAGAAATTAGTAAGATAGCTATCTAACTGACCAACTGGAAGAGCTCTATATTTGTGCCCATTTCAAAGAAAGGTGACCCAAAAGAATGTGGAAATTACTGAAAACATGTCATTAAAATCACAAACAAGTAAAATTTTGCTGAACACAATTCAAAAATTGTTGCAGAAATATTTTGACAGGAAACTGAAATTCAAGTCAGTTTCAGAACAGCATTTGGAACAGGTTATATTATTGCTAATATCAGATGGAACTTGGTTGAGAGAAGAAAATATCAGAAAGATGTTTGCTGGTGTTTTACTGACTATGCAAAAGCATTCAACTATGTAAGTCATAACAAATTTTGTATATCATTGCAAAGTATGGGAATTCCTGAAGAGTTAATTGTGCTTATTTAGAACCTGAACATAGTTCAAGAGGCAGTTGTTCAAACAGAACAGGGGGATACTGAGGAACTTAAAATCAGGAAAGTTTGTGTTTTTTGGTTATAAGCTTTAACTATACATATTCAATCTGTATGTAGAGCAAATAATTCCAAAAGCAAGATTAAATGAAGAACATGGCATTGTGATTGGAAGAAGATTCATTAACTTGTGATATGCAGATTACACAACTTTGCTTGCTGAAAGCAAATGAAGATCAAAGCATTCAATATGCATTTTTCCTCAACAAAAAAGAAAACAATCTTCACAAGTGGGCCAATAAGCAACATCATGATAAACCCAGAGAAGATTAAAGTCAAAGATTTCCTTTTAGTTGGACCCAAAATTATCCCCCATAGAAACAGCATTCAGGAAATCAAACAGTGTGTTGCACTGAACAAATCTGCTGCAAAATACCTCTTTGGACTACTAAAAAGTAAAGATATCATTATGAAATTAATGAGTGTCTGATACAAGATTCTGTGTCTGATACATTTTTAATTGTCTCATATGCATGAGAAAATAGGGCAATGAATAAGAAATAATGAAGAATCAGTGCATTTGAATTATGGTGCTTGTGAAGAATATTGACTATACCATACACTGCCAACAGAACAAACAGATTTTTCTTGGAAGAACTACAGCCAGAATATTCCTTAGAAGAAAGGATGGCAAGACTTTGTCTCAAATATTTGTCACATGCTATCACGAGGAACCAATTCCTAGAGAAGGACAGGATGCTTGGTAAAGTGTAGGGTCAACAAAAATGAGGAAGACCGTCAATGAAGTAGATTGACCCAGCAGCTGCAACAATGAACTCAAAACTAGCAATAAAAGTAAGGATGACTCAGGACTATTGTTGTTGTTGTTGTTAAGTGCTGTCAACTCAATTCCTACTCATAGTGACCCTGTCTAGGGTTTCTGAGGAATAGGTGGTGGGTTTAAACTGTTGACTTTGTGGTTAACAGTCCAGTGCTTGTCTTATAATGCCACACCAGACACCAGTATAGGACTGTCATTGTTGTTAGGTGCCTTTGAGTCTGTTCAAACTTGTAACGACCCTGTATAGGGTTTCCAAAGAGCAGCAGGTGAGTTTGAACTGCCAATCTTGCAGTTCAAGCCAATGCTATGATCTAGTAATTATTCTATAGCACCACACCAGGACTCCAGCACAGGAATAGACAGTGTTTGACTCTGTTGTACATAAATTCACTATGATTTGGTATTAATTATAAAATGCCTAACAATAGCAATAGGTGCTTCCAATTTCATCTTTCTTTTGAATGTATCTAAATCCTCCTCAAATTACATTTTCTGACATTGCTACTCATGCTTAGCATAAATGTTTTTTCAACTACTTCTGCTGTCATGTAAGGATTCAAAGAATACTGCATACATTCTGAATTTCTTTTTGAAAAGAGAGGCAATTACATGTGGGAAGTACTGAGTCATTTCAGTAGAAAAGATTTCCAATTTGTATACTTATATTGAAAAGTTCTATGATTCATTTTTCCCACGGTTTGCCCACCAACCACCATGATAAATTCAGAATCATATATATTTGTAGCATAATTTCAGACTAAAGTTCATTTCCAATCCCTCATATACTAATTTTCTTTTTGTTGTTAAGTGCCATTGAGTCTATTCCAACTCACAATGATCCTGCATAAGAGCAACTGGTGAGTTTGAACTGCTTATCTTGTGGTACCCAGCTCAGTGCATATCCTATAGCACCACACAAAGATATTAGTAGGAAATCAGAATCTGCTAATTTTCCAATTCCATAAACCCAAGACTGTGGAAGGTTAGCTAAAGTTTTTATAGGAACATTTGATCTCAAACTTTCTGAGATATCTTCCCAGCAGATCTCATGAGTGCACGTTTAAAGCAGGTAACGAACTTCATAAAGTTACTGCTAATGATGTTTTTGTTTCATCTTAAACTTCTATAGATACTGCTGTTGCTTTAATTCTCACTTGATTCTGCAAAGTAGCATATGCTGCTAGTTTAGCAGCTCAGACTGTTTCTGAAGAACGTTTGCTTTCTTTGATGGAGGCTTACCTATTATTACCTGAAGTCTGGCCAAAATATCTTCTTAAAACATGGAACAGTGAAAGGATTCTGTGTTTCAGTGTAAAAAGCATTTTGTATACTGCCTAATTCACACATTGTGTGGGTAGTCCTGCCAGATTTACCATCTGGATATGTGTAGGTTTGTCCATTACTTTTCTATAAACATGATATTAGAAGGTAAAGGAGCAACTTCTTTCTCACTCACATCAGAGTCTGAGCTGCTACTTCAGTCCACACGACAGCTAATGCATAATTGTCAAACATCTTAAATATATTTTTTCTTTTCTTTTCAGATCTTTTAGTAAATGTCATTAGGTTGCAGAAGAGATAATCATCTCTTTGGGGTAGATGCTCAAATTATATGATGCTTAACATCCCTTCTGAGTCATATTATTTAGGATTTCCTTCAGGGCTTCATGGATAGAACATGCACATGCTCCCAAGGTCACTGTTCTCCAGGAACAGTGCAAAATATTCTCAAGAATTCTTTGTCTCTAGAATTAATCTGCAAGAACACTCCTATTTTTTTTTTTTCAGAGCAATCCAATCACATATTAATTTACTTAATTTAATCACATAATTAGATTATGTTGTTGTTGTTGTTAAGTGCCGTCGAGTAGGTTCCAACCCACAGCGATCCTGTACCGGATTTCCGAGACTGTAAATCTTTACCGGAACAGAAAGCCTCATCTTTCTCCCGCGGAGCGGCTGGTAGTTTCGAACTGCTGACCTTGCAGTTTGCAGCCCGATTCGTAACCACTAC
>NW_006408747.1:3261936-3275349 GCF_000296735.1 Chrysochloris asiatica | reverse complement strand
TATATTTTATACAAAATAAAACATATAATTCAATGTTTATTAAAGTATTTTAATACATATTTTATTGGAGTCATAGTATTCATTATGAACTGATACATTACAAATTCCCCTAAAACTTATTAACTTAAAGCAACAAGAATTTATTGGCTTTGGAGAATTAGGATCACAGCCTCCTGGGGACATTGAGGTCATTTGACATAACATAGTCCACAAAAATAATGTTCTTTCTACATCTTACTTTGGTAAGCAATAATTGGAGTCTTAAAAGTTAACAAATAGCCATGTAATATGAAACTATTGTCCTCTCATTATCTGGAACAATGTAGAGAGAAGAAAATCAAGGACACAAGAAAACAATTCATACAAAGTACTAATGGACCAAACAAACAACAGCCTCTACTACCTAGAGACCAGAAGATCTAGATGGTACCTGGCTACTACTAACAACCATTTTGACCAGGATCACAGTAGAAGGTCCAGGCCAGAGAGAGAGAAAAAAAAAAATGTAGAACAAAATTCAACATCATAAAAAAAGATCCAAATTACTAGTCTAATAGGGACTAGTGGAATCCTCAAGACTGTAATTCTAAAACACTTTTTAAGCCTGGACTTGAACTTGCTCCCTGGAATCATTGTTCAGTTAAATAATAGACAGACCTTAAAGTGAGTAATAATACCAGGGAGGTATGCACTCCTTAGTACAATCTTCTTTGGAGATCAAAATCACAGGATTGCCCACAAATAAAGCTCAAAATGTAGAAAGGAGTAATAAAGAAAGAAAATGGAAATGGGGAACCCAGAGAGGAAATAGGAAGAGTGCTGCTATAATGTGGTGATTATAATTAGTCACACAAAGCAAAGTATGTATACATATTTGAATGGAAAATAGATTTTCTCTGTAAACCTTTACCCAAACTACAATTAAAAGATAATTTGTTGAATTTGATGAAGAAAACTAAGAAATGTGACTATAGAAGATATAGAGACTTTGCATCTATGGATAGAACTATAATGCTGTTGAAAAACGTTTGATAGTTGAAACAGAGGGAAATTAATGTAATTTCTTTGGTCAATGTTAAATTTCAGGTGACAATAAGGCAATTGCTAGATGACAACTATTTACAATTTGTCACTGTTCCTGAAGGGAGAATTCAAGATAGGAATAAAGTCTGAGTTTTGTCTAGTTTTGTTCAGTTTTCAATTGCAAAATATAAAGGGTAGAGTATGTTATTCATATGCATATGAAGGGACTGAATAATTAAAGAACAGAAAAAATAAATGTAAGTGCAAAAACAAAAACAAAAAATAAAAGGAAAAAGAAAGACCTCACATGATAGAAAAACAAATAAGAAAGTAACATCACATATGATTCAAGAAACCATAGGAAGAGAGAGTACTAAGAGATATCAGAGAGGAAAGATATATCCCCAAATAAGGAAATGAGTTATTTCTTAAGCCGAATTTCATGATTTAAATATTACCAGTTTGACATACTGAGTTCTCACAATATTATTAACTAAGATCAATAATTATAACTTTTTTTTTTTTTTTCTGTCTGAGTTGTAAAAGAAAATAATGCTTCCAAATAAATTGGAGCACTATACAGTAAGTAAACTTAATTGGAAATCAAGTCTTGTAGTGTTCACCTTCTGTCAGCATTTTTATAATATTCAGATGTAAAAATGTTTGATTGACACAATTTCAAAGGAAAAAAAGGTATAGGAGACAGAAATATAAAAGGAAAAGTTTTGACAAATAAATTTAGAATATATGAGATGAGAAAATATGAATAAACATATTTCTACTTAGCATTTATTGAAATAGGCTAAGAAAACAATGTTTTTATTAAAATGCCATTTGTCTTTTGTGATCTTTTATGCTGTTTTTGTTGTTAAGTGCACTGAGTCATTTCCGACTTATAGTGACCCTGTATAGGGTTTCTGAGAGACAGTTGGTGGTTTGAACTGCCGACCTTGTGTTTCACAGTCCAGTGCTGATCCACGCTGCTATATATCATTTTCTTACAAAAAGATGATTTGCCAAGGCAGATATGAGATCCTTTCTCCTTTTGTCAATCATATCAGTTAGTAATAGTATATTTTTCAACACCCCTTTTTGACTAATATGTAGACTCTTAGGATATCTACACTCAGGAAAGAGGTGGGAGATGCCTTCCAATCAAGGAAGAAACAGGAAAATCCCTACCAGTTGAACCTTTTCTTGTCTGGGGAAGAATCAACTTTATCTGGGAAAGAGCAATTGAGTATGTAAGCATTTAATAAATCAAGCGAAACAGACATTTTAGATGTCTCAGTGCACCCTTTACCAAGCATAGCTACGTAAATGTGAGTGGAGGGAGTTATTAGTTTGCATCAAATCAGCTCTGACTCATGGCAACCTTATGTACAATAGAACAAAATGTTGGCTGATCCTGTACCATCTTCATGATTATTGGTAAACTTGAGTTCATCGTACTGGCTATTGTATCTCATTGAGATTTTCCCTCATTTTTGCTGATTCTCTACTTGTGTTGTTGTTGTAAGGTGCCACTAAGTGGGTACGAACTCATAATGACCCTATGTACAACAGAATGAGATACTGCATGGTCCAGCGAAAACCTCACAATCATTACTACTCTTAAGCCCAAAGCTGCCACCACTGTACCAATACATCTCGTTGGGGTCTTCCTCTTTTTCTCCAACCCTCTACTTTACCAAACATGATTTCCTTCTCCAGGTACTAGTCCCTTCTGATAATATATCCAAAGTATGAGAGACAAGTCTACCCATGCTGACTTCCAAGGAACATGCTGGCTATAATTCTTCCAATACAGATATGCTTGTCAATGGTAATTTTAATATTCTTCTACAACACCATAACTCAAATTCATCTATTCTTCTACAGTATTCCTTATTCACTGTCCACTTTCAAATGTATATGAAGTTATTGAAAATACCATGGCTTGAGTTAGATGTACCTTAGTCTTAAAACTGATTATTTTTGCTCCTTAAAAGCTTAAAGAATTGTGCAGCAAATGTGTCTAATGTAATACATTAACTGATTTGAATGTGGACTGCTGACTCTATGAGTGCTCATGGTTGATCCGAACCAAATGAAGTCTTTGACAACTTCAATGTATTCTCCATTTATATGGATGATGTCCATTGGTCCAATGGTGAGGATTTTTGTTTTCTTAACCATGAGAGGCAACCCATACTGAAGGCTGTGGTCTTTGATCTTCAGCAATAAGTATTTTAAGTCTTTTTCACTTTCAATGAGCAAGATTGTATCATCTCCATATCAGAGGTTGTTAATGAGTCTTCCTCCAATCCTGATGCCACGTTTTTCTTCATATAATCCAGCTTCTTTGGATTATTTGCTCAACATACAAATAGAATGTGTATGATGAAAAAATACAACTCTAGCACACTAGTTTCCTGATTTTAAACCATTCTGTCTGCCTTTGTTCTGTTTGAACAACTGCTTCTTGGTCTATGTACAGGTTTCTCATGAGCACAATTAAGTGTTCCTGTAATGCTTATTCTCTATAATATTGTCCATAACTAATTGAAAACCTTTGCTGAGTCAATGTAACACAGGTAAACATCTTTCTGGTATTCTCTGCTTTCAGCCAAGATCCATTTGACATCAGCAATGATTTCCCTCATTCCATGCCCTCTTCTGAATCTAGCTTGAACCTCTAGAAGTTCTCTGTCAATGTATGCTTGCAGCCATTTTTGGATTATCCATTAACAAAATTTTACTTTCATATGATATTAATGATTAGTCTGATGACTTCTGCATTTCCTCGAGTCACCTCTCTTTGGAATGGGCACAAATATGGTTCTCTTCCACTCAGTTAGCCAGGTAGTTGTCTTCCTAATTTCTTAGAATAAATGAATCAAGTGTCTTCAGTACTGCATTAATTAGTTGAAAAAGTTATAACTTGTATTTCATCGATTCCCAGAGCCTTATTCTTTACCAATTCCTTCAATCCACCTTCAAATTCTTCCTTCAGTATCATTGACTCTTGATCATATGCTACCTTTTGAAAAGGTTGAACATTGACTATTTCATTTTGGTACAGTTATTCTATGTACCTTCCAGCCCATAGAATCCTTCAATATTTCATGTTGAGGTTTGAATTTTTATTTCAGCACCCTTAGCTTGATAAATGTTGATTTGGTCTTCCTTTTTGGTTTTTGTTATTGCTTTTGGTTTTCTAACTCCAGGCCTTTGTGCACTTGGTTATAGTATTTGACTTGGTCTTCTGAAGGTGAAACTTTTGAAACTTCTGTTTAGCTCTTTTATCTTTTCTTCCATTTGCCTTAGCATCTCTACACTGGAAAACAAGTTTCAGAGATTTTATGACTTCTTTTTTTGTCTTTTCCTTCTTTGTTGTCTTTTTTTTTTTTAACTTTTGATTGTGAGGCTTACATCATGGTAGAAAATCAGCTTTGCATTCATCCTATTGTATTTTGTTTCATTGCAATGATTATAGTCCCCTCCATGCATCATCATACAACCCTAAAGGGCACACCACATAGCTCCCCCCTGCCCACACCAGCCATCAGCACACAGCCCTTCTTTGTTGTCTTCTTAACCACCTTTTGCTTTCATCCTGTATGATGTTCTTGATGTCATCCCACAGCTGTTCTGGTTTTGGGCTTTAATATGTAATACATCAAATCTGTTCTTCAGATGATTTCTAAATTAAGGTGGGATATGTCAACATCCATGTTTTTGATATCAGTATCATATTTACATTTTCTTCAGCTTTAGCTTTAACTTGCATATGAGGAATTTTGATGGTCTGTTCTACTTTACCAATCATAATGCTCTTTTCTAGCAATTGGTCTTTATTGATCAATTCACAGTGAGAGAGGGGATTAAATAGCAGAGGGTGGCATGAAAAGAATAACAGAGCATTGCTGAAGCTGTGTGCCTGGCAAAACAAGAACAATATGTGACATTCCAACCTGGGTGTCAGGGGGCCTGATGAAAATATAAAAAAGATGGGAATTGTGAAAATACAGAAGAAGACTTTTCCATCTTCCTCATGCCTCTCCACCCACTTTCCTAAACTATGATTATGTGTTTGCACTTTGAATTCACCAAAGGTATGTGCAAGGAAAGATCTGTATACCTGCTGTTGAAAAGTCAACTTGGGAGAAGATGAATCCCCCATATAGCTTTTGTATTCTTTACATACATCATTGACATGTCAGAACATACACATAATATTTGTTTTTTTTTACATGTCATTGCCATGAGCCAGAACAAACACATGGCAACTGGTTGGTTTGTTTGTCTACTCTTCTCTTTCCTCAAATTGATGAGGCCCAGTTCAAAAGACTATTTACAACTAGCTATCACTAACAACAGTATGATGTATTAATTGTGAGCATAGTGTTTGTAACCAAACAAATAACTAAAATCCAGACTCAGCCTCTTATTAGTGTGGTTGGGGTAGATTTTCACGTCTATAAACCTTTTTCCTCAATGGTAATGTATGCTCAGTTTGCAAGATTGGTCAAATTGTATACAATAAATGTCTTAAGGATTTGCTTTTTTACCTACATATTTGACATTTATTGAAAAAATCAAGTGTTTGACAAAAATTATCTTATTTTAATCTTAACAACACCTTGTGTCGATGGTTTGCAACTGAGAAAACTGACCTTGATGTAGAAAAGTTTGATAACATACCTCAAAACTAGTATATTGAAAAGCTGGTGTCAAACCTAGTTATGCTTGATTCTGAAGTATCTGCTTTTGATCTTTGCTTTTGCTACTGTTCTTACTAAAATTGAAAACAAGAAAATAAATGACAAAATTTAATTGTTACTATTTTCACATGACCACCACTCGTTTTAGTTTGTTGTACCATGGTGGCTTGTACGTTGCTGTAATTGTGGAAGCTATGACACATGTATTTTAAATACCAGCAGGGTCATCCACAGTGGACAGGTTTCAGATGAGCTTCCAGATACATTAGGAAGAAGAAGAGATAAACTACTTCTGAATATTTAGTTACTGAAAACCTTATGAATAACAGTGAAACACCATGAGGTGTAGTGCCAGAAAATGAGCCCCTCAGGTTGGAAGGCACTCAAAATGTGACTGGGGAAGAGCTGCCTTCTCAAAGTAGAGTTGACAGTGATGACGCAAATAGAGTAAAGCCCTCGGGACCTTTATTTTCTGATGGGGCAAAACATAAAATGAAGAGAAACAGCTATAAACATCCATTAATAAATGGAACATAGAAATTACAAAATATAAATCTAGGGAAATCGGAAATTATCAAAAATGAAATGGAAAACATAAACATTGATATCCTAGGCATTAGTGAGCTCTGGTAGCGTAGTGGTTACGAATCGGGCTGCGAACCTTAAGGTCAGCGGTTCAAAACTACCAGCTGCTCCGCAGGAGAAAGATGAGGTTTTCTACTCCCACAAAGATTTACACCCTTGGAAACCCTGTACAGGGTCGCTATGGGTCGGAACTGACTCGACGGCACTTAACAACAACAACAGTGAGCTAAAATGGACTGGTATTGGTCACTTTGAATCTGACAATCACATGGTTTACTCTTCCGGGAATGACAAATTAAAGAAGAATGGTGTTGCATTCATCATAAGAAAGAATATATCAAGATCTGTCATGAGGTACAATGCTGCCTGTGATAGGATAATATCTACCCACCTACAGGGAAGACCAGTTATAACACTGTTATTCAACTTTATGCACCAACCACTAAAGCCACTGAGGATGAAATTGAGGAATTCTACCAACTTCTTCAATCTGAAATTGAGCAAACATGCAATCAAAATATATTGATAATCATTGATGATAGGAATACAAAGGTTGGAAACAAAGAGGAAGGGTCAGTAGTTGGAAAATATGGCCTTGATGATAGAAATGATGCTGGAGACTTCATGAGAGAATTCTGCAAGACTAATGATTCATTCATTTTCAAATACATTTTTAACCAAAAAAAAAATTTAACCAACCTTTTTAATCATAAAAGACTACTATACACATGGACCTCACCAGATGGAAGACACAGAAATCAAACTGACTACATCTGAGGAAAGAGATGGTGAAAAAGCTCTATATCATTAGCCAAAACAAGACCAGGGGCAGATTGTGGAACAGACCATCAATTGCTCATATGCAAATTCAGACTGAATCTCAATAAAATGAAAATAAGAACATGAAAGCCAAAACATAACTTGAATTATCCCACCTGAATTTAGAGATCATCTCAAGAACAGATTTGATATGTTAAATACACTAAAGATCAAATACCAAAATAGTTGTGGGATGACATCAAGAATATCATATAGGAAGAAAGCAAAAGGTCATTAAGAAGACAAGAAAGAAGGAAAAGACCAAAATGGATATCAGAAGAGACACTGAAACTTGTTCTCCAGTGTAAAGATGCAAAAGCAAATGGGAGAAGTGAGGAGGTGCAAGAGTTGAACAGATAATGTCAAAGGTTAGCTCAAGAAGACAAAGTCAAATATTATAATGAAATGTGCCAAGACCTGGAGTTAGAAAATCAAGAGGAAAAAACTTTCTCAGAATTTCTCAAGCTAAAGGAACTGAAGAAATAACGCAAGCCTTGACTTGTGTTATTGAAGGATTCTCAGGGCAAATTACTCAATGATGCAGAAAGTATCAAAAGAAGATGGAAGAAATACACAGAATCATTGTACCAAAACGAAATGGTCAATGTTCAATCATTTCAAAAGGTAGCACATGATTAAGAGCCAATAAACCTTAATGAAGAAGTCCAAGGTGCATTGATGGCACTGGCAAAGAACAAGGCACCAGGAATGATGGACTACAAATTGAAGTCTTTCAACAAAGTGAGGCGGCACTGGAGGAACTCACTCATCTATGCCAGGAAGTTTGGAAGACAACTACCAGGCCAACTGATTGGAAGACCTCCGTATCTGTGCCCCTTCTAAAGAGAAGTGATCCAATGGAATGCAGAAATCATCAGACAATATTATTGATATCCTATGAAAATAAAGTTTTATTAAAGGTAATACAAAAATGGTTGCAACCATACATTGGCAGAGAACTTCCAGATGTTCAAGCTGGGTTCAGATGAGGATGTGGAGCGAGGACTATCATTGATGACATCAGATGGATCTTGGCTGAAAGCAGAGAAAACAGAAATATGTTTACCTGTGTTTTATTGACTCTGCAAAGGCTTTTGAGTGTGTGGATCATGACAAGCTATGCACAACATTGCAAAGTATGAGTGTTCCAGAATATTTAATTGTGCTCATGAGGAACCTGTATGTAGACCAAGAAGCAGTTATTTGAACTGAACAAGGGAATCTCGAAAATTTTCAAATTAGAAAAGGTGTGCGGCAGGGTTGTATTCTTTCACCATACTTATTCAAACTGTATGCTGAGCAAATAATCCGAGAAATGGTTATATGAAGAAAAACGTGACATCACGATTGGAGGAAGACTCATTAACATCCTGTAATATACAGATGATACTACCTTGCTTGCTGAAAGTTAAGATGACTTAAAATACTTACTGATGAAGATCAACGAGCACAGCCTTCGATATGGATTGCATCTCAATTTAAAGAAACAAAAGACATCCTCACTGAACCAATAAATACCATTCTTATCAATTGAGAAAAGATTGAAGTTGTCAAATAGTTCATTTTGCTCTGCTTAACCATTAACACTCATGTAAGCAGCTATCAATAAACCAAATGATGTATTGCATTAAGCAAATCTACTGCACAGGACCTTTTTAACGTGCTGAAGAGTCAGTTTGAGCACTAAGGTGCACCTGACTCAAACCGTGGTATTTTCAATAAGCTCATATGCTTGCAAAAGTTGCACAGTGAATAAGGAAGACTGTAGAAGAATTGATGCATTTTAGTTATTGTTTTGGAAGAGGATATTGACAGTTCCATGGACTGCTAAAAGAACAAATAGATCTGGGTTGAATGAAGTACAGCCAGAGTGCTCCATGGAAGCCATGATGGTCAACCTTTCTCTCATACTTCATAATTGTTGTAAGGAGGGATCAGTCTCTGGAGTAAGATAGCATGTTTTGTAAGGTGGAGGGTCAGAGAAAAAGAGAAAGACCCCCAGTGAGATGGATTGGCAAAGTGATGGCATCAATGGGCTCAAGCATAGCAACAATTTTGAGGTTGGCCCTGGACCGCTTAGTGTTTCATTCTGTTGTGCATAGGGTCACTATGAATTTGTACTAACTTGCTGGCACCTAACAACAACAACATTTTCACTTGAATATGTATCATAGCACTGTTATAATAATAGAAAACATTTATTGTTTAACAATGTGTTTATTAGTATATAACATATAACATCTCATTTAATTGTGAAAAATTCTCAGGAAGCAAGGGGCATTATCATGACAGAATTGCAGAGACACAAACTGATGCACTGAAAATTGAAATAATTTACTCAGTTACATATCTAGTAAATGGAAGAGACAAAGTGAAAAAATATAATTGTGCAAATATATGACCTTCACATTTAGCAATAACCTATAGAATAAACTGTCTGTCACTACTTGAAATCAACTCTTCTTTTTCTCCCTTTGTGATTGTTGGTAGGTACCATTGAGTTTTGATTCCAGATCACAGAGACCATATGCAAAACAGAACAAGGGTGCTCCATCCTACACCATCCTCACAATTGCTACATTGTAGACCATTGTTGCTGCCACTGTGTCAATCCTTCTTTTGGGTTGTTTTTTTTTTTTCTATTTTTCAGTGATTCTCCACCTTACCAAGCATGATGTCTTTCTCCAGGAATTTGTCCTTCCTGATAACATGTCCAAAGTATGAAAGGTGAAATGTCACCAACTTGGCCTCTAAGGAGATTTCTGACTAATTTTTCCAACACAGATTTGTTTGTTCTGGAGTTCATGGTAATTTTAACATTGTTCTCCTACAATATAATTCAAATGCATACATTCTTCTACACTCTTCCTAATTCATTATCCAATTTATACATGCATATGAGCCAAATGAAAATTCCATGGCTTGGTTCAGGCATATCTAGTACTCAAACTGACAGCTTTGCTCTTTAACATTTTAAAAGGGTGTTGGGCAGATTTGCCTAGTGCAATATGTCATTTCATTTCATGACTGCTGCTTTCATGAATGTTAATTATGGATGTAAGCAAAATGGAGTATTTGACAATTCAGTCATTTTTCCACTTGCTATGATGTTACTTTTTGGTCCAGTTGTGATTTTTTTTCTTTACTTTGAGGTACAATCCATACTAAAGACTCTAGTTTTTTATCTTCATCATAAGTATTTTAAATCCTCTTCATTTTGAGCAAGCAGTGTTGTATCATCTGCATATTGCAGGCTGTTAGTGAGTCTTCCTGGATTATATGAAGATTATATGAAAACTGTATTATGTGAAGAAGATGCCCCATTCTTCTTCATATAACCCAGTTTCTAAGATTATTTGCTCAGAATACAAATTGAATAAATATGGTGGAAGGACACAACACTGGCACACACATTTTCTGATTTTAAATTACTCAGGCTCTACTTATTCTCTTCTAACAACTTCCTTTTGGTTTCCTCATGAACAAAATTAAGTAATCTGGAATATTCGTTCTTCAAAATGTTTATCTGGGAGCTCTGGTAGCATAGTGGTTATGAATGGGGCTGCTAATCTCACGGTCAGCAGTTCCAAACTACCAGCTGTTCCACGGTAGAAAAATGAGGCTTTCTGCTCCTGTAAAGATTTACATCCTCAGAAACCCTATACAGGGTTGTTATGAGTTGGAACCAACTCCACGGCACATAACAGCAACAACAACAAACACAGTAAAAAAAGAATAAATATTATTTAATAAATAATAAATGAAGGACAAGCAAACATCTTTCTAATATTCTCTGCTTTCTGACAAGATCTATGAACAATGGTATCCCTGCTTTTGTGTCCTCTTCTGAATCAGGCTTGAATTTCTGGCAATCATCTGGCAAAATACTGTTGCAACCATTTTTGCAACATCTCCAATAAAATTGTACTTGTTTGTCATATTAATGATATTGTTCAATGTTAATCCTCTCAGAATTTTTGAAGCCGAAGGGTTGAATGGCATTCACTGCTAAAGGGGCACCATGCCATTGTAAATAGTCTCTCCTAACTGTAAAGGATCACAGATCTACCCACCATGGAAACTAGAAATCAGTTCTGAAGAAACAAAATGCGGCCCATTCTGCTTTGCAGGCTTGGACCAAGAGTCCTTAAATCCTTAAGGTCCAAACCTCTCTCTTCGAATTCACCATTCATCACTTCCAACCAGGAGACTTGGTGCTGCTCAAGACCTGGAAAGAGGACAGGCTCCGGCTGGACAAGGAGGGCCCTTACCAGCTGCAGTTGACCATTGAGACAGCCGTCTGGACTTTGGAGAAGGGGTGGACTCAGCATACTTGAATAAAGGGACTGGTAAAGTGCAACTCTCCCCAAAGTGAAAAGTAGCTACCTGTGGGAAACACAACACTCACTCAGGGAACCTCTCAAAGTGACCCTGAAAAAAGTCTGAGAAGCTGCCTTGCCATACTTCTGACAGATGGGATGTCTTTGGAAGCTAATATGGCTAAAATGTGTCATTACCATGGGGGAGATGCAAAGGGCTTTTGCCTACAACCACCAGCCAGATTTGATAGTAAATGTAACCATGGCATCATTCCCTCAAATCATCAAATTAGACTTATCTCAATTAATGTCCCCAATGTCATTGATAGGGAATCAACAGTAGCAATCCAGGTCTATGGAACGGGTGCCCACATCTCTGGACAGGACCCTGTGGACTGAAAATATCCCTAAAAGAGTGGAAGTAATTGAGGTAAAAGACCTAAGATAAACATTAGAAACAGAAGCAAAATACGGACATGTGAATGGTTGGGTAGACTGAGTTAAATAGTCAGTACAGGTTCTCAACAAAAGTGACTGCCATGTTTGCACAGCTGATAAACCACAGGCACAGGTAATTTCCTTTTCCCTTGGTTGGGATTTGGACATGTACTGCATGTCAGCTCTGTACCAAGACAAAGATGCTTGGGGAAATGAAACTTATAAGGGCTTGTCAAAGGCAGTTCTTTCATTCTCCAAAAGGATGATGAACCATTCTTCTTGTCTTTCAAGGCAGGGAACAGAGTTCACAACGACCATAGGAGAAATGACAACTTGCACTCATGTCCAAAATGTCATTGTTGAGTTTATTTGGCCCTCAGAGTACTGTGGTAAAAGGAATGCCCGAGATTTGCTGCTGTTCAATTGTACTGAGACGTGTGCATGGGTCCAGATGGCAATTCCCTTCACCCTAGCATTCTACAAGAAACCTACGCATTATGAGAAATCTTGAGCCAGGAGATCTCTCAATGGATCTCTTGATTTATATATTTATATAAACTCCATTGGAGTCCCTAGAGGAGTTTCTAATGAGCTTAAATCTAAGAATTGGATAGCTGCAGGGTTTGAAAGTATACATTCTGATGGTCTAAAAAAGGTAGACTGAATTAATTAACCAATAGAGGTTCATAAACTGCACCAGAGAAGCCCTACAAGGAGTAGCTAGTCAGTAAGATGCCACTAGCAAGATGGCTTGGGAAAACAGAATAGCATTAGACATGATGCTAGATGAAAAGGGAGTTGTGTGTGTAATATTGGAAACTAAGTGTGGTACCTTTATCACTAACAACATAGCTCCTGATGCAGCTATCACAAAGGCCCTGCAAAAAGTACACCCTAGTTAATGAACTGACTGAAAATGCTAGAATTAGTGATCCTTTTACTGACTGGTTAGAGCGGTGGTTTGGAAAGCCTCAATCCTCAGTTTTCTTGTATTTGTAGTCAGAATTTAGACAGCTATTAGATGTTGTATCATACCCTAAGTCTGAGGACTAGTCCAGATTCAAAGGAAGTCAGATGTGGTCCTTACTTGTTTTAAGCACTTGGCCCTGTGAGCAGGATTCATTGCAATGGCTTCAGACATAAAAAATTGTGAAATTTTGTGGGAGGAAGAATGAAGGGGAATGGGATAAAATGTTTCAGTTGAAAGGAGAGCAGCTTCTGGAGTTGTACGGAACTGATGTTAATCAGGATAGAAAAGATAGATAGCTGATCTGTGGCCAGGGCCTACTGCAATCCACCCAGCCAGAGGCCCAAAACTATATGCACATGAATAGAGTTAGTTCAAGGGAGAGGGAAAGAATGAATTTGAGTATTTTAAAAGGTTAACATGTCTGACTGCCTTATGGATATTGATTTCCCCTGCCTATTATTGTAAAATAGGCATACATGTGCGATAGGAATATTGGGAATAATAATTACAGAAAGTTTGTAAGCTGGCCTTCTGCCTATACTTAATTGGATTT
>NW_006408747.1:3246823-3257514 GCF_000296735.1 Chrysochloris asiatica | reverse complement strand
ACAATTGTTGGAGAAGGATGTCATGCTGGGTAGGGTGGAAGGTCAGAGAAAGAGAGGAAGACCCCCAACGAGATGGATCAGCCAGGTGGCATCATTGATGGACTCAGGTGTGGCAGCGGTGGTGAGGTTGGCTCAGGATCGAACATTGTTTCTTTCTGCTGTGCATGGGGTCGCTATGAGTCGGTCCCGACTCGATGGCACCTGACAACAACAACAACAACAAACTCACATCCAATGATTTATGCATTCAATTGGATCACCTCTCTTTGGAATGGGCACAAATATGGATCTCTTCCAATCACTTGGCCAGATAGTTGTCTTCCAAATTTCTTGGCATAGATGAGTGAGTCCCTTCAGTGGTCCTTCACTGTCTTTAACGATTTTACTTTTTAATCCATCAATTCCTTGTGCCTTGTTCTTTGCCAATTCCTTAAATGAACCTTCCTTCAGTATCATTGGCTCTTGAGAATATGCAACCTCTTGAAATGTTTGAACATCAACTATTTCCTTTAGGTACAGAGACTCTGTGTATTCCTTCCATCTTCTTTTGATGCTTTCTGCATCATTCAATAATTTGCCCACAGATCCTTCAATAACAAAAGTCGAGGCTTGAATTTTTTTTTCAGTTACCCAATTATGAGATATGTTGAGTGTGCTCTTCCCTTGTGGCTTTCTTACTTTAGATCTTTGCACATTGTGTTGTAATATTTGACTTTGTCTTCTAGAGCTGACCTTTGAAATTTTCTGTTCAGCTCTTGTACCTCCTCATTTCTTCCATTTGCTTTAGCATCTCTGTGCTGTAGAGCAAGTTTCTGTGTCTCTTCTGACATGCATTTTGAGCTTTTCCTTCTTTTTTGTCTTATTGATGACTTTTTGTTTGTTTCCTATATGATGTTCTTGATGTCATTCCACAGTCTTCTGGTCTTCAAGTCTTCAGTGTTTAATGTATCAAATCTATTCTTCAGATGATCTCTAAATACAGATCAGAATATATTGAAGATCATATTTTGGCTCTCATGGATTTGTTTTCTTTTTCTTCAGCTTCAGTCTGAATTTTCATATGAGCAACTTCTGTTCCACAATCTGCCCCTGACCTTGTTTTTGCTCATGTTATGGAGCTTTTCCGTGGTCTCTTTCCACTGATGTAGTTTGTTGGATTTCTGTGTATAACATGAGATCCATGTGTATAATAGTCTATTATGCTGTCTAAAGTAAGTATTTGAAATGAACAAATCATTGATTTTGCAGAATTCTATTATGTGATCGCCAGCATCATTTTTATTACCAAGGCCATATTTTCACCTACTAATGCTTCCTCTTTGTTTCCAACGTTTGCATTCCAATCACTAGTAATGATCAATACATCTTGATTGCATGTTCGATCAGTTTCAGATAGAAGTTGGTAGAATTCTTTTATTTCATCCTCACTGGTTTTAGTGATTGGTGTGTAAATGTGAATAATAGTGGTATTAGCTGGTCTTCCCTGTAGGTGCATAGATATTATACTATCACAGACAGCATTGTACCTCATGACTGATCTGAATATGTTCTTCTCTTCAATGAATGCAACACCAATCCTCTCCATTTCAGCTCAGTTATGCCTAAGATATTGATGTTTATGCATTCTATTTCATTTTTGAGAATTTCTAATTTTCCTACATTCACACTTTGTTCATTCCATGTTCTGATTATTAATGGATATTTACAGCTGTTTCTCTTCATTTTGAGATGTGCCCCATCAGCAAATGAACAGAACGTTCCAAGAGCTTTATTCCCACAGACTTTCTTCCATTAGCGCCCTCACTGTCAACTCTACTTTGAGGAGACAGCTCTTCCCCAGTCACACTGTGAGTGCTTTCCAACCTGAGGGGCTCACTTTCTGACATATATATCACAATGTTTCTCTGCTAGTCATAAGATTTTCAGTGAGTAAATATTTGAAAGTGGTGGTGGTGGTTAAGTGCAGTGGAGTCAGAATTGACTCATAGCGACCCTGTACCAGGTTTCCGAGGCTGTAAACCTTTACAGGAGCCTCATCTTTCTCCCACGGAGCAGCTGGTAGTTTCAAACTGCTGACCTTAAGGTTCGCAGCCCGATTCGTAAACACTATGCTACCAGAGCTCCTGAAATACTGGAAAGTAGTTATCTTTTATTTCAGGAACAGACAATTCCAGGACCATCAAAAAGGAATAACATGAGTGGAGCTTGGGATCCCTGCCTGATGAAGCAATGATAGCAGAGATGGTAGCAGAAGTGATGACATGAAAAAATGGAGTAGCTATGGACTCTAGGTCCATGAACTGAATAAGGCTTTGTGCCTATGGGCTGGAGACTGACTTTTATGTGTGCATCAAATATTTCTGATTTGTTCATTTGTGAAATATAAGGGGAAAATGGACCAGTGCATTTTTGGTTGTACGTGTTTTAGTTATATCATGTCAGGCACAAGTATGAGGCAACCTAATATAGGTACAGTTAGTTCTACTCTTAGGGACATCCAAAAATGATCCACCTTATGAGGATTTAAGAAAAATAAACAAAAATAAGACCAATAAGTGTAAAGAGAAAAGAAGAGGAATTGCGAGAAATTCTCAATATGATCCATTTTCAAGAATAAAGGCTGCATGAGATTGCTAGCCCAGAGATAGGTTGTTGATTCACACACAGGAATGTGTAAGTAGGATGAACTGGGAGAATTGGGGAAAGAAATCTGTTATAGGACTGGAAATTCTAAATAAGAATACAGTCAATAAGACCATGGGTGCCATTCAGGCTACTCTGAGAGGATGGAAAATAGAATCTTTGGGTGGATTGTAAAACTTCATAGTACCCAGCTAAAGGGGGACTGCAGGAGGGGCGTTTTCGAGACAGCAGAATAAAACTATTTGTGGGCTAGTCATGCAGTACATTTGCCCGTGTCTACTGGGTTGGGTCCCAATGTTGCAAAATTGTATAAAGACAATCTCACTCTCACTAAAAAACAACAACAATGTTTGTAATGACTAAGTTAATGGTCTTCCAAAATCCTATCATACAAACTCTAGTATCATTTCTATCACCAGGGTCCTATTTTCTAACTACTGACACTCCTCATTTCTTACTTTCACATTCCAGTCACCAGTTGTTATTAATATACCTTGATTGATCAATTTCAGACTGAAGACATTCATAGAATTATTCAATTTTTTTCTTATCATCCCTGGCTTTAGTGATTGATGAATAAATTCTAGTAATAGTGGTATTAACCGGTCCTGTTTGTAATCATATGGATGTTATCCTATCACGGATAACAAGAAAGATATTGAAATGTTCTGTTTGACAATGAATGTGATGTCATTCCTTGATTGATTCAAAATGGCCAGTATCAACCAGTCTGTTTCAAGTCATTATTTCCTAAGATATCTATCTCTACTGTTGTTGTTGTTAAGTGCCCTCGAGTCGGTTCCAACCCCTAGTGAACCTGAACAAGTTTTCCGAGGCTGTAAATCTTTATGGGAGCACAAAGCCTCATCTTTCTCCCGTGGAGCAGCTAGTAGTTTCGAACTGCTGACCTTGAGGTTCACAGCCCAATTCGTAACCACTATGCTACCAGAGCTCCTTATTTCCTATGTCATTATTTCCTGATATATCTATCTCTATTAGTTCCATATTTTTGACAACTTCAAATTTATTAGGTTCATATTTCATACACTCCATGTTCCAGTTATTAATGGATATATATAGTTGTTGTATTTTTCTCAGAAACACATGTAAGTGGCTTGTCAAGGTTTTATTGTAATCAGAGGTTGCTGGCCTACCCTGAAGTCCACATAGAATACTCAACTTCAGAATCACTGACATGGTTCCATAATCAATACCAATAGTGGTGATTTACCAACTAATGCTCACAAGTTCTTAATAAATTTTTGTTTATTATCTAAATATATTTTACTCAATGGCATGTGATACATTCTATCCTGTTCTGCAACAATCTCAATAACATTTAAAATATAATTCTTATGAGAACATTATCATTTTCCTTAAGAGCTCCATGAAGTCCCAAAGTTCTTAATGAGCTTTTTTGTTTTTAAGAACATATAAATGGATTTTATTGTATCAACAATTACTTGAGCCATTATATAATTAGTTCCATCATCTTTTTTGTATACTTCCAACCCCATCTCTCTTTAAAATCTAAACTTAGAATTGGCCCAGAGGATTCACAAACTAGAACACCTTTTTATTTTATACTTGTTTACTTATTAATTGTAACTTTATATTGGGGTTTGGGTGAAAGTTTACAAATCTAATTAGCTTTCCATTCAACAGTTTATACACATTTAGATTTAAGGCCATGAATGCAATCTCCACAATGTAATACACTGTTCACAATACCTCCCTGGTTTCCTCATTTCCATTCTTCCTTATTTCCCACCCCTTCCTGTCTCCAGAGCTTTGTTTTTTTGGGCAAATGCTACCTTTTGGTCTCAGTCACACATTCCATATTCCAATTACTAACCAATTTTTGGCAGCTGTTTCTCAGCATTTTGAGTTATGCCCCATCTGCAAATGAAGATCAAAAACTTTGTTTCATTCACATAATTATGGTCATCGCTAATTTGAGGAAGTAGCTATTCCCCAGTTGTATTTTAAGTGCCATCCAAGCTGAGGGGCTAACCTTCTGGCATTATGTCTGACATTGTTACCCTGTTCATAATAGTCTCAACTTCTGGCCCTGTCTCTAACAATGTTGCACAACTATTCATATGTTTTTCAGTGGATACTCATTCACAAATAGTCCACTTCTCCTTCTTCCTGTTCTTTCTTAGTCTAGAAGCTCCTCTGAAAACTGTCACTATATGTGACCCTGTTGGTATTTAAAATACCATTGAAATGTCTTCCAGAATCACAATGACACACAAGCTACCACAGTATGAAAAACTGACAGAGGAATGGCGGAAAATTATATATTAGCCACACCTAAAGTTTAATGTATCTGTAGGATTAGTATCTCACTTCATAAGAAGTAGACATTGAATATTGTTGTTAGGTGCCAGTCAATCAGTTCTGAATTATAGGGAGCTTATGCATAGCAGAACCAAGCACTGCCTGATACTTTGCCATCTTTACAATTTGGGCCTATTGTTGCTGTCATTTTGTCAATTCATCTATTTGGGGGTACTCCTCTTTATTGCTGACCCTCTACTTTACCAAGCAGGATGTCCTTTTCTAGAGCCTGATGCTTTGTGATAACATGTACAAAGTATATGTGACAAAGTCTTGGCATTCTTACTTTAAGAAACATTCTGACTGTACTTTACCAAGACAGTTTTGCTCTTTCATCAGGTGGTGGTGGCTGTGTGCCGTGGAGTCGGTTCCGACTCCTAGCGACCCTGTACAGGGTTTCCGAGTCTGTAAATCTTTATGGGAGCAGAAAGCCTCCCATGGTATTTCCAATATTCTTCATCAGCTCCATTTTTCAAATGAATTGAGTTCTCTAGATTCATCCTAATTCATTGTCCAGATTTTACATGCATATGAGGTGACTGAAACTATGGCTTGGGTCAGAAGCACCTTAGTCCTCAAAGTCACATGTTTACTCTTTTACACTTGTAAGAGTTCTTGTAGCAGATTTGCCAAAAGTGAGAATACCCCATTTGGTTTCTTGACATTGCTTCCATAACTATGGATTGTGGATCCAAGTAAAATGTCATTCTTTTCTCAGTTTATCTAGATGTTCTTTATTGACTCAATTGTGAACATTGTTCTCTTTTAATTGAGCCTGAAATACTGAAAGTTGTATTCTTTGATCTTCAGCAGCAAATTCTTGAAGTCCACTTTGCTTTCAGCAAGCAAAGTAGTGTCAGCTGTAAATCACAGGTTGTTAATGAGGCTTCTTCAAGTCTTGTTGCCATGTTTTTGTTCATATAATACTGTTTCTCTGATTATTTGTTCAACACACACGTTGAATTAGTATGGTGAAAAGATTCAACCCTGACTCACATCTTTTCTGATTTTAAACCATACAATATCCTCTTATGCTGCTTGAAAGACTACTTGTTGGTCTATGTAAAGTTTCCCTATGAGTGTAATTACATGTTTTGGAATTCCCATTCTTCACAATGTTATACATAGTTTGCTATGATCCACATAGTCAAATCCTTTGTATAATCAATAAAACTCAAATAAACATCTTCTGGTGTTCTCTGCTTGTAAACAAGAACCACCTGATATAAGTCATGATTCCTTCATTGCATGTCAATTTCTTAATCCTGTTAGAATTTCTAGCAGCTCCCTGTTAATATGCAATTGAAATTTTAAAAAATTATCTTCAGAAAAATTTAATGTGTGTGATATTATTCAATCATTTCAACATTTTGTTGGGTCACCTTTGAAATGGGCAAAAATATGGTTCTCTTGCCAGGTAGCTGCCTTCCAAATTTCTTGGCATAGACTAGTGAATACTTTCAGTACTGTATCATTTTACTGAAATATTTCACTCTGTATTCTATTAATTCCTGAAGGCTTGCATCCTACTTAAGTAGCTACAGACAGATGTTGTAAACAAAGACAATTCCAACCACCCCTCTGCTCTAGCATCTCTGAAGAGAGGAATCCAAAAATTTGCAAAATGCAGTCTTCACATTCATTACTTACTACTGATCCCATTTTGAAATGGAAACAAATGCTTGCAAATAGATTTACATCTGCATTTATGCTCTTCTCCTTCTTTTAGGTCACATATAACTTGGTGTCTCTTGTCACCCAATCTTATTTCTCCCATTGTTATTGTTAAGTGCCATCAAGTCAGTTCTGATTCATAGCGACCCTGTATAGGGTTTACATGGTGGGTTTAAACCACCAATCATGCAGCTCAAACTGACCTTGCAGTCCAGTGCATATCTTGCATTAAGACATCAGGTTGTATTTAAGAATCAGTTCTCTCATAGCGTTTTAGAAATTTGTACTCAATTAGACTTCCTCTTTCTACAAATGACACAATCACTTCTAACAAGATCCTTCCTATTTTAAACTCATTCAGTATGTGTTTCCCTCTTCTAACAAACTATTTGAGCTCTGTTGTGGCTCTGTAGGATAAATAGTGGACTGGTAATTACAAGGTTGTCAGTTCAAACCCACCAGTGACCTATACAGAATTGCTATTAGTGGGAAACTACTTGACAACACACAACAACAACTATTTATTTGCTTTGTAATGAAACTTGATCTATTGTTCCATGTTTGTTACCTTCATGAATAAATGGCTTCCAGAAGAATTGTTCATAGAGTAACTATAGATTCATACACCAAATACAAGTTTATTAAGCAGCAATTTAATTATATATCATGATTTCAAAGACATAATACTGATATCTAGCGGATGCTAGTCAGTAGACCAGCATTTCACAAAGTAGTTATCATAGAATATTTGTTCGGGGAAAATAAAGTATGTTCCTTTCAACGAAAGAGAAAAATACCTTAATAATCAAATACTTCCAGAAAAAAATGTAGCTCACTCCTTTAGACATTCAAAGCTGACTTTACTATATTTGAGGTTGTGTCCACTCCCATGAGAGAAATGTTCTTAAACTTAGCTTTCTCAGCTTCTTTCACACATCTTTACTCATCAGTTGTGTTTTTTTGTTTTAATTTTACTTCCAATGTATACCTCATAAAATAATGCTCCAAAAACCAGAAATTTAAAAAATCTTATTGTCATTGTTGTTTTCGTTAGGTCTCATCAAGTCTGTACCGGACTCATAGTGACCTTACGCACAGCAGAACGAAACACTACCCAATCCTGGGCCAACCTCACTACTGTTGCCACGCTTAGGCCCATTGATGCAGCCACTTTGCCAATCCATTTCACTGGAGGTCTTCCTCTTTTTCTCTGACCCTCCACCCTATCAAACATGACAGTCCTTCTCCAGTGACTATTCTCTCCTGACAATATGTGCAAAGTATGAGAGAAGAAGTTTGGCTATCCTGGCCTCCAAGGAGCACTCTGGCTGCCCTTCTTCCAACACAGATCTGTTTGTTCTTTTGGTATCCTATGGCACTTTCTATATTCTCCTCTAACCACATAACCATAACTCAAAAACATTAATTCTTCTATGGGGTCTTCCTTATTCACTGTCCAGCTTTCGCATGCATATGAGGTTATTAAAAATATGGTGGCTTGAGTCAGGCACACTTTAGTCTTCAAGCTGACATCTTTGCTCTTCAACACTTTAAAAAGGTCTTGTGCAGCAGATTTGCTGAATGCAACACATCATTTGAATTTTTGACTGCTGCTTCCATGAGTGT
The DNA here is from genome assembly GCF_000296735.1 of Chrysochloris asiatica. Taxonomy (NCBI): domain Eukaryota; kingdom Metazoa; phylum Chordata; class Mammalia; order Afrosoricida; family Chrysochloridae; genus Chrysochloris; species Chrysochloris asiatica. Next base: position 3,249,228 of record NW_006408747.1, on the reverse strand, counting down.
TGATAGTTGATCCAAGAAGAATAAAGTCCTTGACAATTTCAATCTTTTCTCCATTGATAAAAATGTTGCTTATTGGTCCAGTGGTAAGGATTTTTGTTTTCTTTACATTGAGCTTCAATCCATACTGAAGGCTGTGGTCTTTGATCTTCATCAGTAAATATTTTAAGTCTTCTTCACTTTCAGCAAGTAAGGTTGTATCATCTGCATAGCACAGGCTGTTCATGAGTCTTCCTCCAGTCCTCATGCCACATTTTTCTTCATATAACCCAGCTTCTTTGATTCTTTGCTCAGCATACAGGTTGAATAAGTATGGTGAGAGAATACAACCTTGTCGCACACCTGTCTTCATTTTAAACCATTCAGTGTTCCCATGTTCTGTTCGAACAACTGCCTCTTGGTCCAGGTATAGATTCCTCATGAGCACAATTAAGTGTTCTGGAATACTCATACTTCTCAATGTTGTCCCTAGCTTGTCATGATCCACACAATTGAAAGCCTTTGCATAGCAATAAAACACAGGTAAACATCTTTCTGATACTCTGCTTTGAGCCAAGATCCATCAGACATCTTCAATGATATCCATGGTTCCATGGCCTCTTCTGAATCCGGCTTGAACTTCTGGAAGTTCTCTGTCAAGGTATGCTTGTAGCCATTTCTATACTACTTTTAGTAAAAGTTTACTTGCATAGGATAGCAAAGAGATTATCCAGTGTTTTCCGCATTCCTTTGGGTCACCTCTCTTTGGCATGGGCACAAATATGGATCTATTCCAATCAGTTGGCCATATAGTTGTCTTCCAAATTTCCTGGCATATGTTCTGCAAAATCATTTTCATGCACAATGTATTAGGTTTATTTACTTCTATTAATTATTCTTAATAAATGTCTATATTGCCATGAATATCTAACATTTTATTACTATTATCATAGCAAATTTATTAGTTTATTTAGTGCATATGAAATATAGTTTACTTAGCATATGTTCTTGAGATATGACATAGAAGTATAAGAGGTTCATAGGAGATTATTTGATTAAAATTAAAGTACTATTTAAATTATGGTGAATGGCTAACTAATTTAAAATATGGTAGATGATTAAATTTATGAATTATCTCATTTTAATGAAATAAGATGTGCTATTTCTAAAGGAAATTAAATGTTAAAATAAGCATCTTGTCTTTAATTTGGTAATGTCTTTTTGAGATATTTTTATTTTCTAGGTATACAATTATTTAAATAAAAGCAAAATATCCACAGAGTAAGTGTTATTTGTACAGTCTATTTACAAGACCTAGTAGAGTTTACATATGGCAAAATTGATGACAAGATAAAGTAGTTATATCCATTGATAATTATTAACAACACCCCATTATCATATATAGTTTATTATTTCAGTTCTTTAAACATTTATTAAGGAGCTCAGTTAGGCAGCTATTTGTCCTAGATGCTAATGAAATAAAAATCAATAAGACATTGCCCCTTCCATTGCAGCGTTATGGTAATCAGGAATACAAAATATCATTTCACTGCACTCCAGTGTGAAAAGTACTAGGGCAGGGGTATACACAGAGATTTTATAAATGTTTTCATTGTATAATTTTAATTACCTTTTTGTATCACTATCATCTGTTGTTAACAATACATAACTTTTAAGTTATTTACAAAGCACTCTCTTTTTCAGGGTAAGTGCATGAGAGGATCAATATTAAACTTTTGCTTGTGATAATGCGGCCACGAACATAATTTTACTTGTTAGACGTACAACTAAAATAAGGGATTTTAAATGGTATTGCTTATTTTGACCTAAAAGCTTGAAACTTTGATCTACCCTTATTTTGAAGATTATTCTAAGAAGAAATTATAGATAAACTCAGGCAACAATATCTGCTTAATATAGGTAGGACACTCAACTGAATGGTATACCGTTCCAGTATAGAAAAATACATTTTAAACTGATTCATCCTTTCGAAGACAATCCAATCTTGCTCATTTCATTTTTGTTTAATAATCCATTAAGCCTTCAAAAAGCTTTCTTTAATTATACAAAAAATTAATGCTTTTATAACTTTGCACTCTTGAAGCCTCTCCATATTCACTTATTTTTGAGGCATTTTTGTATATTAAGAAGATAGATTTCTAATTGTCAATTCAATTGATCCCCCACTGAAACTAAAAACAAACGAACAAACAAACAAATAACTTACTTGAGTAGTTTTTTCTTACTCTCAGGAATGTAGCGATACTGTCTTTACTACCAAACCCAAAACCTACTGATATCAAGTGGATTCATACTCATAACGCCCAGAGATAGGCTTTCCGAATCTTCAAAGCTATGGGAGCAGTCTCATCTTTTTCCCACCGAGCAGCTGCTGAGTTTCAATTGCTGACCTTGCCGTTCCCAGTCCA
>NW_006408747.1:3244802-3246723 GCF_000296735.1 Chrysochloris asiatica | reverse complement strand
AAAGCAGAAAAAGATAAAAAAAAAAAAAAAAAAAAGCAGTTTAGCATTTTGAGTTTTCAGAGGCTTCATGGCAAGGAAAGTTGGCCTATCAAACAAAACTCCTTCTAGGACTGAAAGTTGAAGGGAACCAGGGAACAATATGATTCCTGATGATCACCTGGGTCTACCTGTGACTGGAATTGGGGGAATGTTCTATTGACACCCAATGACCTTGAGATGAAATAGGAGGGAAGGCTGATTGTTTTGAAGTGCAGGGAAGGCTGTGTAAACTCCCAAACTTCCAGTTGGGACTCATTTGATTTAGCATGGATAACTAAGGTTGTTGAGCTCACTAGAACCTGATCAGAAGAATATGAATATGTTTTATGCTCTCAGAAAGCATCAGTTGCTACAATTTGATGGACTGGACTTTTGTTTATGGATGCAGTTCCTCAAAATTCCAATCAGAATAAAAGTTGTTTCAGATCTTCAAATCTCTTCAACTCAGTGTACTGGGTTGGTTGTGGTTGTTGTTAAGTGCCATCTAGTAGATTCTGACCCCTAGTGAATCTGCATAGGATTTCTGAGGAGCAGGAAGTGAGCTTGAACCACCAACCTTGTAGTTCAAATGACTTTGCAGCTTGATGTATTAACCCACAGTACCACACCAGTACTGGGTTGGTTGTTGTTAAGTGCCATCAAGTCAATTCCAACCCATAGCAGCCCTGTATAGGGTTTCCAAGGAATAGCTGGTAAGCTTGAACCACTGACCTTGCAGTTCAAACTGACTTTGCAGTCAGATGCATTAGCCCGAAGTGCCACACCAGGACTCCATTGGGTTGGTTGTTGCTATAGTTGTTAACAACAACATAGCAACCCTGTATAGGGTTTCCAAGGAGTACCTGGTGAGTTTGAACCACTGACCTTGCAGGGATGGGCAATTTACATGTTGCTGTTGCTATGTAGGCATAAAGTGGCTGACTTGACAAATTTTCATGGATGTGCTTGGTTTTATAATGAGGGGGTCAAGGGAAAATTCCCACTGACTAGTTTACCTCGTTTCCAGATGGATCTGGTTAAAGGGGGTATGGAATGATGCTGATAAGCTTTTATTATTTCAATTGTAATTGTTAGTAGAATTCATTGTGATTGTCAGAACTATATTTGTAGAATATATGTAGCTAAAAGCAGGGGACTGTTGTTGTTATTATTAGGTGCCATCGAGTTGGTACCGACTCATAGGGATCCTATGCATAACACTGCCCAGTCCGGGGCCAATCTCACAATTGTTGCCACGCTTGAGCCCATTCATGCTACCACTTTGGCAATCCATCTCGCTTGGGTTCTTCCTCTTTTTTTTCTGACCCTCCACCTTACCAAACCATGATATCCTTCTCCAGTGACTGGTCCCTCCTGACAATATGTCCGAAGTATGAGAGACAAAATTTGACCATCCTGGCCTCCAAGGAGCACTCTGGCTGCACTTTTTCCAACACAGATCTGTTGGTTCTTTTGGCAGCCCATGGCACTTCAATATTCTCCTCCAACACCAGAACTCAAAAGCATCAATACTTCTATGGTCCTCCTTTTTCACTGTCCAGCTTACACATGCATATGAGGTTATTGAAAATACCATGGCTTGGGTCAGGCGCACTTAGTCCTCAAGCTGACATCTTTCCTCTTCAACACTATGAAAAGGTCTTGTGCAGCAGATTTGCCTAATGCAATACGTCGTTTGAATTTCTGAATGCTGCTTCCATGAGTGTTGATGGTTGATGCAAGAACAATGAAGTCCTTGACAACTTCAATCATTTCTCCATTGACAAGAATGCTGATTATTGGTAAAGTGGTAAGGATTTTTGTTCTCTTTACAATGAGATGCAATCCATACCCAAGGCTGTGGTCTTTGATCTTCATCAATAAATATTTTAAGTCCTCTTCA
>NW_006408747.1:3205404-3241613 GCF_000296735.1 Chrysochloris asiatica | reverse complement strand
GACCTTCCAGTTCAAACGGCTTTGCACTCTGGCGCATTAACCCACAGGGCCACATCAGTGGCGATTCAAGGTTTTATACACACACACACACACACACACACACACACACACACACACTAGATTGCAAACCACAAATTCAGTGGCTTAAGCCCCACCCCCAGCTCCGTGGGAGAAAGCCTTTCTGCTCCTGCAATGATATTTAAAGCCTGCTATCAGTCAGAATCTACTTAGCATCAACAATACACGGTAGAATCTTGATGTAGAGCTACCTATAGGATAAGCAGTGGACTGCTAACCAGAAGGTTGGTAGATGAACAGATCCTTGAAAACCCTGTTCTAGGTCACTACGAGCCTGAACTGACTCGACAGCAGTCACAACATCAACACATATATATAAAATGGACTTCTGGTATGACACTGGACTGCAAACCACAAGGTCTTTGGTTCAAACTCACCTGCTGCTTCTCAGAAACCCTGGTTCGGGTCACTATAAGTCAGAAGCCACTTGACTACTCTTAACAATATATATACTAGATTACTCCTATCTATCTAGAAAGTTTTATTCTAAATGTTACACCAAAACTACATATTGCAGAAACTTCTTTGATACCATTCCCTAAAATAAAAACCCATGCTTGGAAAATGAAGATTGCTTATTTTATATACTTCATGTATTTTTTTAATAATGCTGATTTTAAAGTATAGTTAATATTTTTTGTTTATGGAGCTACTTATCTTAGTAAAATTGTAGTTTATACCTCTCATAGTACTGGTGCTATTCATATTAATCTTATTAATGGACAAACAAATGATCATCATCAAATATTAAAATAATAAATTGAACAAATTTAAAGACATGTTTTCTTCATTCCCTGTTCATATCTTTGTTGTAAAAGTTGGCAACTGGTTTGAGAAAATAACTTTCCAATATAATTGGATTAATGAAGGCCATATTTTTTAAAAAGGTGGGAGTTTTTAATACTTATTGTGGTGTATTAAGTTTATGAAATAGGACAACAGACATAAAATATCACATAGAAAGTCTTACAATTTCTCTTATGAGCTTTGCTATACTGATTAGTTTCTAATTTAAGATTTTGCTCTTGTCTTTCCTCCAAAGATTTATTTATAATTTATAGAAATAAAGAGTAAGTAGGTTATAGTAGGAATTGGGAGGAAAATTGCACTACAAAAAACCCTGGTTTATAGTGGTGATAAACTAAGTCAGAAGTTGATTTATCATGAAATTGACTTTAATGCCATGAATAGATAGTGTACCACATAAAAATACTTAAAGAGTAAATATTATAGTATGGAGAAATACTTACACTATTGTTTCTACTGCAAAGGTGGATATAGCCCTTCTCCTTGCCGCCGTGCACCATCACAGTCGCCATATCCAGCTATCCATAGGGGCAAGGCTGCCCAGGAGCTGCAGGACAAGCACCCGGAGGTCCTCCAGCTAGCTACTACCCTAATCCCAACCCCTCCCCCCCTTGGTGGAGGGCAGTATGGAAGTGGGATACCACCTGGAGGCAGTTTTGAGTGTCCTGCCACTGGGGGACCTTATGGACTACCAGCTGGTGGAGGCCCCTATGGACACCCCAATCTTGGGGGACTTCCCTCTGGAATGCTAGGAAGACCATATGGTGATGCAGCCCCAGGGAACCCCTACGGTCAGCCTCCTCCAAATTCCTGCAGTGCCCAGCAGCCCGGGCCTTTTATGGGCAGGTACCTCCTCCAAGTGGCACCCCTCCCAGAGTGGATCCTGAGACTTACTCCTGGTTCCAGTCAGTGGACTCTGATCATAGTGGCTACATCTCTATAAAGGAGCTGAAGCAGGCTCTGGTTAACTCCAGTTGGTCCTCTTTCAGTGATGAGACTTGTCTCATGATGATAAATATGTTTGACAAGACCAAGTCAGGCCGCGTTGATGTCTGTGGTTTCTCAGCCCTGTGGAAATTCATCCAGCAGTGGAAGAACCTCTTTCAGCAGTATGACTGACCGCTCTGGCTCCATCAGATACACTGCTGCAGCAAGCTCTGCCCCAAATGGGCTACAACCCGAGTCCCCAGTTCACCCAGCTCTTGGTCTCCCTCTACTGCCTTCGCTCTGCCAATCCTTCCATGCAGCTGGACCACTTCATCCAGGTGTGCACACAGCTGCAGGTGCTGACTGAAGCCTTCATGGAGAAGGACACAGCTGTACAGGGCAACAGCATTCGGCTCAGCTTCAAGATCTTCGTTATCATGAGAGCTTATTGGATGTTCTGGCCACACTAGCTCTCCTTCTTTGCCCTAACGCTCTTAGAACCTGGGTTCCCTCACCTCTTCTGTCCAGTCACTGAGCCCGGTTTCTCCACAGTGGACTCTGACCAAACATGAGAGAGAGATTTGCCCACTGGACCATTATGTTTGATCTCCCACCCACCACCTATGCCCACAAGTCCTGTGTATGAACTTCTAATTGCCAAAGGCTGTTCCTGCTTGGGGCACTTGGACAGTCTGCTCTCTTGGTATCATTTGTCAGGCTACTGATTTCCCAACTGGGATTCTCACTTACCTGCCACGCTTGGCTTCAGACCCCAAGGGAAAGCTGACACCTCCCACAGCCAATATATATATATATATGTATTTAATTTGCTGTTTGTTTTTTTCAGTTGGGGCCAAAAGTCCAGTGAAACTTTCAATAAAAGAATAATACTCTTGGGGAAAAAAAAAAAAAGAAGTGGATATAAACTTGTATGAGCATTAGTTTTATATTGACAAATATTTATTGACTTAACAATATGCACTATGATAAACAACATTCTTATCAATGGAGAACAGATTGAAGTTGTCAAGGACTTCATTCTTCTTGGATCAACTATCAACACTCACAGAAGCAGCAGTCAAGAGATCAGACGACGTATTGCACTGGGCAAATCTGCTGCACAAGAACTTTTTAAAGTATTGAAGAACAGAAATGTCAGCTTGAGGACTAAGGTGTGCCTGACCCAGGCCATTGTGTTTTCAATAGCCTCATATGGATGCAAAAGCTGGACAGTGAATAAGGAAGATCATAGAAGAATTGATGCCGTTGAGTTGTGGTGTTGGAGGAGAATACTGAGGGTGCCATGGACTGCCAAAAGAACCAATAGATCTGTTTTGGAAGAAGTGCAGCCAGAGTGTTCCTTGGAGGCTAGGATGGCTAAACTTCATCTCTCATACTTTGGACATATTGTCTGGAGGAAACAATTGTTGGAGAAGGATGTCATGCTGGGTAAGGTGGAGGGTCAGAGAAAAAGAGGAAGACCTCTAACGAGATGGATTGGCCAGGTGGCATCATTGATGGACTCAAGTGTGGCAGTGGTAGTGAGGTTGGCCCAATATCGGACATTGTTTTGTTCTGCTGTGCGTGGGGTCGCTATGAGTTGGTTCTGACTCGATGGTACCTGACAGCAACAACAACAACAACTAGTTGTGGTAAAATAGTGGTTATGAGTCGGACTGTTAACCTTAAGGTCAACAGTTTAAAACTACCAGCTATTTCATGGGAGAAAGATGAAGCTTTGTGCTCCTGTAAAGATGTACACCCTTGGAAACTCTATGCAGCATCGCTATGATTCAAAGTCGATACCACCATGAGTTATACAATGATGGGTAAAATATGAAAAGTTCTTAATTTTTTTAGAATCTGCAACCTAATCGAGGAAGGAGTACGTACTTGAAAGAAGGCAAGTAGTCAGATAATTAAAATAAAGTTATTTCAGTCCTAGAAGAAAGAATTATAAGGTACCTTGGAGGTCTGATGTGGATTTACATGTTAACCACTGGAAGCAGTTCAAAACCACCAACTGCTCTTGGAAACCCCATGAAGGATCCCTGTGCATCGCAACTGACTTGATGGCATACAAGAACAGTTTACAAAGAAGACATTCAGTTGCAATAAATCTACATTGAAGTTATAGAAGCTTCCTGGAGAAAGGACTCACACATATGCTTAAATTCAATTTTAAAAATAAATAGAAGCAGTCTCAGGAGACAACATAATCAATTGGCAAAACACAGTCCACAGAGAAAATGTTCTACATCCTACTTTTGTGAGCAACACTGGAATCTTAAAGGCTCATGATCAACCATCCAAGGGACAATTCTGGTCCCTCCCTGTGCAGAAAAAAGAATTGTGATGGAAATCGAAGATCCTTGGGAATAATTAGTCTAATGGACTAATGGATCACATGAACATCGGTATGTATGACCTGAGTCCAGAACTAGATGTCCAGCTAGCACTATCAAATGATCTGAAAAAGATCACATTAAAAGATCCTAGATACATTGGGAGAAAATGTGGAACAAGACTTGAAATTATAAAAATAACAATGCTTATAAGTCAGACTGCTTGGAGGACTCTAAGACCCTCCTGGATCACCTTTCAGATCTGGAGCTGAGTTTACCTTAATGGTTCAATATGCAGACAAGCAGTGGATAGGTATACAAGAGACACAGCAACACTAATGGGGTATGCACCCATGGAATGGTCAACCATTCGATATTGAAAGGGCAACATTTACCTAAGGACAAAATTGAGAAGGATTCGGAAATCAGGTGGAGTGGAAATAAGAATCACAGCGAGAAACTGGGATACATATGTTACATTAAGGGGGATTGCAATTATTAAAATGAAACAAAGTATATGATTTATTGAATGTAATATTGAATGTGCTCTATAAGAGTAAAATTTAAAAAAACAACTAAATGGAAGATTTAGTATAATACTAATATGTTAATTTTGATTGTGTTTGGCAATAAGACTATATGTAGTGAAATTATTTTCAGATTGTAAATACTCAGAAGATATAACTGCCAAAATAAACTAAGTAAATGAATTATATGCTGAAATAACAAAATAAAGATCTTAAAAAATAAGTTAACATAGATGCAAAGATAATACCTTAGAATATTTATTATTAATATTTTAAAAATGGAATTTACTCATAAGAATTTTCAGCATAGATAAATTAGAAACCTATAAATATAAGGTGCTCCCACCTCCTGCCTTGATATCTTTCAAGGTATTTCTTTGTATATTCATCTTTGCTTTGCTGATGTTTAAATGTGAAATGCTGACATATAATTTTCAAATTTTTTATTCTGCATGTTGTTTTCTGAACTTTAGGATCTGTGATTTTGACATCTGTTGCTAATTTTAGAACATGCTTATTCATTACATTTAAATTATTTTATCTGCTTTTATTTTCTCTTTTTCTTTTACTAGCGTAGTGGTTACGAATTGGGTTGCGAACCTTACGGTCAGCGGTTAGAAACTAACAGCCGCTCCGCGGGAGAAAGATGAGGCTTTCTACTCCCGTAAAGATTTACACCCTCGGAAACCCTGTACAGGGTCGCTATGGGTCGGAACAGACTCGACGGCACTTAACAACAACAACAACAGTGGTATACCCATTGCACTTATGTTAAACTATTTGTAAATGTCCCATAGTTCTTGCATTTAAAAATCTATATATCCTTCCCTTTTTCCATTGCATTAATTTTGAGACACTTTATGAATCCATCATCTATATGACTCTGGGAGATTTTCTATATGTTTCTAATATGTGTGTATGTGTGTGTGTGTACAGGCATGTGTTTGTTTTGCTTATTATCATGCCTTCTAATTTTTATTGAATGTTGGACATTTTGTATCAGGTAAAATCTCATTCTTTGAGTAGGAAGTTTTATGTTAATTGCTTAGGACCCGAGATATATTTAATTTGCATTGTAGAGCTACACTCTAGAAACTCTAGTTTTCTTGGATTTATTTGCTGTTGTCTTCCCTTTTCTGTTGTATTTGGGTATCCTGTGAACTCTTTCTTAAACAGAGTCAGAATCTTACAATCTCTCAGTTAAATTTGCTCCTATTGTTCTGGGGTCCTATTGATAGTGGCAAAATGTTGAAGAAGGAAATTATTAGTCTTAAAATTAAATCTATAATTTTATGTACCTAAATTCCTGAGTTTGACCTTCAAAACTTTTCGTCCATTACCTCCTTCTGTATGCCTACCTCTCCCATACCCTAAGTGAGAAAGGAATTTTAGCGAAAGTTAGAATTGGTTACTTTTCCAACCTCTAAATCTGGTATGGTACTGTAGGATAAGCACTGGACCACAAGGGTGATTTGAACTGAAAGACAGGCAGTTCAATCTCACCAGTCATTCCTCAGAAAACTCTATCCAGGGTCACTGTGAACTGGAACCCACTGAACAGCAGATAAAAACAACAAATGTGTTGTGGCACTGTAGGATAAGCATAGGGCTACAAGCTCTATTTAAACCACAAGATTGTTTGTTCAAACCCATCAGCTACTCCTAGGAGCCCTATATAAGGTTGCTATAAATCAGAAACAACTTGATGGCACTTTGCATCAAGAACAACAACTCTGGTATGGTGCCATGATAAGAACTGGATTGCTAACCACAAGCTCAGCAGTTCAAATCCACCAGCTAATCCTTGGAAACCTTACGCAGGGTTGTTATGAGTCCAAATTGCCTCCAGGACACTTAACATCAATAACAAATCATATATGACTGTGATGAAGTCATTGCAATTGAAAGTCAGGAGTTTGTTGTAGAAAGCACTCTTGGAATTTTTCAAGATAGTTACCATACCCATGATCTAATTTCATTGTTTTCCTTTCATTTCCCTATACCAGAAACATAGTGGGTTTTTGGTTTTTTTTCCTGGTCTTTACAGTTAGAACCTAATTGTTTCCTGAAGGGGGAAAAAATCTATTAAAGTGTAGTGAAAGCCCTAACAATAAGTTTTCTGGTGTTTCTAACTTAGGAGTTAGCCCATTCTACAACTCTAGCAATTTATAAAAATTATCATTAAGTAATCCTACCAATTAATAGATCCAGTGGCTTTGCTTCAGGTAAACCAATCTCAGTTGTTAATCTCTGTATTCAAATCTTTTTAGATTTTAGGTTTGAGGTTTCCCTTGAGACCCTAATACTCTGATAAATAAATCGTAGAAAAATCATTATCTTCTATTTGTTCAGATTTTTAATTATTATTGTGGGATGGAAATGAAAATATCCATGCTCTTTACATTTCAGAATTGAAACTGGGAATGTCTAACAAAACTTTTCAAAATAAGACATTTGTCCAATATAAATATATTTTATATATTTTTCCAATATATAGCTCCTATTGAAATTGACAACAAAGGAGAAATATAAAAATCGGTATAGAATTCATCACTTTGCTTTCACTAAAAATAACATAATCATATTCTCAATTTGGATGTATAGTTTTCATTGTCATAACTCTTATAATAATCCTAAACCCACAAAAACATTGACCTTATAAAGTGGTCAACTATATAACCTTGTAGTGCTGATGTTCAGAAAGGCCTAAGGACAATATTTTTTACAATTTAAAAGAAAAGATTCATGATCTTCCAGATAAATTAATATGAGGAGAGCTCTTTACTTATATCTATGGGAAGTGTCAATTTTCACTAAGGTTCTTCCATTTTTTAACAAAATCTGTCATTTCACTTTAAATTTTTTATCTTCATTCTGCCCTTAAAATTTAGGAAACAATATAGGTCACATTTTCCAAATATTTTCTTCAAGCACTTGATGGCAGCTATTATATTTTTACATACATTTTTGTTTTCTTTCTAGAGTAGAAACATCGTAAAGTTGTAAAGCACTTGCTTTACGGACCCCACAATCCTTTGAACAAAACTACTTTTGTCAATGTTTTTTAGTTATATCATTCCTTTATTAAATCAGTCCTGAAAACTTCTACTCATTGGTGTGGCACTTTAGAATAAGCACAAGACTGCAAGGTCTGCTTGAACCACAAGGTTGGTAGTCCAAACTAACTAGTTGCTTCTCAGAAACCCCATAGTGGGTCACTATGTGTCAGAACCTACTTGATGGCATTTAATAACATACAACATGTTTACAAATATGACCCTTTCTCTATGCTACATTCCTTTTCTATGGGACTTGGATTAGAGTTTCTCATTGTTGTCTATCTTTCTATTCTCTTTCTCATACTTTTTCATAATCTATGTGTACTACATTATACATAATCCTTCATATATATTTTATAGCTTAATAATTCAGTTTTATAGGATTCTTTGTAAACCTGTACACTGAAGTGTTTGGTTTTCTTTTATTCTTCAGCAATTATGTTTTTTCTGGGAATTGTATTTGTTACTTTTTCATATATATCTGGTCATCCGTAAGAGTCATGTATTGATTATTTGTATTTCTCTATTAAATGTTCATTTTTCTTCCTTCTGACATGAACTTATTTAGTGCCTGGTGACTTTTATTGTTAAACTCAATTCCTAACTGTAGGAATTTTATGAACCTAATTGGCAGCACTTTCTTTATGAGAAGGTTTACATTTAGAAAATATCAGATTTTGAATCACATGAAGCCCATTGAAAAGTCCAGATCAATGTGGGTACTCTTGCTGTTGTTAGGTGTCATTGAATCGATTCCAACTAACAGTGACCCCATGCACAACAGAATGAAACCCTCTTCAGTCCTGTACCATCCTCACAATTATTTTTATGTTTAAGCCCATCGCTGCTCCCACTGTGTCATTCCATCTTATGCAGGTCTTCCTCTTTTACCCTGATCCTCTACTTTTCCAATTATGATGTCCTTCTCCAGAGACTGATCCCTCTTAATGATATGTTCTACATACAAGAGACAACTTCTAGACTTTCTCACTTCCAAGGAGCATTCTGGCTGCACTTCTTTCAAGATAAATTTTTGTTCGTCTGGCAAACCATGATACTTTCAGTATCCTTCATCAGCAAAACAATTCAAATGCATTGATTCTTCTGTGGTCTTACTCATTAATCAACTTTCACATGCATATAAGGCAACTGAAAATACCTTGGATTGGGTCAGGCATACCTTAGACATCAAACTGATTTCTTCACTCTTTAATAATTTAAAGTGGTCTGTTGTAGCGTGTTGTTGTTGTTATGTGCCATGAAGTCGATTCCGACTCATAGCGACCCTGTACAGCGTTTCCGAGGCTGGAAATCTTTACGGGAGCAGAAAGCCTCATCTTTCTCTTGCGGAACAGCTGGTAGTTTCGAACTGCTGACCTTGCGGTTCGCAACCCGATTCGTAAACACTACGCTACCAGAGCTCCTCATATCAAGTAGTAGTTGTTGTTGTTAAATGCCATCGAGTCGGTTCCGAACCATAGTGACCCTGTACAGGGTTTCCGAGGGTGTAAATCTTTATGGGAGTAGAAAGCCTCATCTTTCTCCCGCGGAGCAGCTGGTAGTTTCGAACCGCTGACCTTAAGGTTCGCAGCCCGATTCGTAACCACTACGCTACCAGAGTAGTGACACTTAAATAGGGCTTAGAATAAGGCAGACACAATTATAAGTGCTTCTTTTTATCACTGCTCCAACAGCCTCGCCAGCACCCTATGAAATTTGTTTTCTACAAATGAAAACCTGAAGGACAGAGAATTAGGAATTTATCTGAGCTCACATAGTTGTGCATGGTGGAATTTGGATTCAAACCAGTTGTCTCCAAAATAATGCTTGTAACTTGGAAATAAAATGATCATTATCACTTAGTCTAAAAAGAATAACAAAATATCAAGGGAGGTATGGCAATATGTACTTCTGAAGTAGTGGGAAAGATAGAATCTATGAAGTGACTGGATTCAGCCATTGTGGCAAGCCACATGGGAAGCTTCAGAAAAGATTAGGGTTGTATTCCCTGAGAGTTAATATTCTAAAATTGTTACAACATTCTGTTAATCTATTTATGATTGTGTTATAGCTTGATACAGAGAGTTAAAGACAACTTAGATATCGACACCTAAAGTAAAGATAAATGTAAAGATCTGAAGGTTTTTCAAAGCAACAAACCAGAAATACTTTTAGCACTAACAGCCATATCTCAAAATCATTGTGTTGAATAAGAAGAGTAGGAAATAGAATCAATTACCTAATTTGAAACTCAGAGGCACATACCACCACTTGTCTGTCAGTTTGTCATACTGTAGTGGCTTATGTTTTCCTATGCTGCTGGGAGCTATGCTACCAAAATACGTGTCAACAGGGAACAGGTTTCAGCTGACCATTTAGACTAAGAGAGATCAGCCCAAAACTCCAGGGACTGACTGTGGGACAGATAATCAACTGTTCATAGGCAAGTTATGGCTGAAAATGAAGAATATTAAAAGGTATCCATGAAAGTAAAAATGGGGTCTTGAGTATATTCCACCTGAATTTAGAGACCATCTCAAGAACAATTTTGATGTATTGGACACAAGAGGACTTGTGGGATAATTTCAAGACCATCACACAATAAGAAAGCATGAGGTCATTGAAAGGAAAAGAAGAAAGAAAAGAGATGTCAGAAGAAACTCTACAACTTGATCATGAATTTAGAGAAGCCAAAGCTACTGAAAGAAATCATGACATAAAAAGGTTGAACAGAAAACTTCAAATGACTACTTGAGAAGAAAAGGTAAAGAAATATAATGAAATATGCCATGACCTGGGGATAGAAAACCAATAAATAATAACACGCTCAGCATTTCTCAAGTTGAAAGAACTAAAGAAAAAAATCTAAGCCTCAACTTTTAAGGATTCTATGGACAAAATGTGGAAGGATGCAGGAAGCATCGAAAAAAAAAGATGGAAGGAATATACAAAGTCATTGTACAAAAGGAATTGGTCCATGTTCAACCATTTCAAGAGGTAGCATATGATCAAGAACCAATGGTATTTAAGGAAGAAGTCCAAGCTGCATTGAAGGCACTGACATGAAAAAAAAAAAAAAAAAGAAAAAAACAATGTTCCAGGAATTGACTGAATACAAATTGAAATGTTTCTACAAACAAATACAGATCTGGAAGCATTCACTTTTCTATGCCAACAAAATTGGAAGATAGCTACCTGGCCATTTGATTGGAAGAGATTCATATATGTAGCCCTTCCAAAGAGAGGTTACCCAAAAGAACGTGGAAACCATCAAACTATGCTATTAATATCACGTGCAAGTAGAATTTTGATGAAGCTAATCCAAAAATGGTTGCAACAATGCATCAACAATGAACTTCCATAATTCAAGTCAGATTCAGAAGAAGACTTGGAATGAAAGATATAATTTCTGATGTCAGTTTGATCTTGACAAAATCAGAGCGTATCAGAAAGTTGTTTACTTGTGGCTTTTTTGTTTTGCTTTGTTTTGTTTTGTTTTTTTTGACTATGCAATGGTATGCAATCATGTGGATCATAACAAACTTTGAATAACATTATAAAGAATGGGTATTCCAGAACACTTAATTGTGATCCTGAAGAACTGTACATGGATTGAGAGACAGTTGTTTGAATAGAACAAGGGACAAATGAATGGCTAAAAATCATGTGTCATTTCATCATACTTATTCAATCCATATACTGATCAAATAATACTACAAGTTGGATTATATGAAGAATGTTGCATCAGGATCAGAGGAAGACTTATTAACAAACTTCTATATGCAGATGACACAATCTTCCTTGCTGGAAGCCAAGAAGACTTGAAGTACATAGTTATTAAATCAGAGATCACAGCCTTTACTATAGATTTAGAGAAAATAACAATTCTAAGAGCTGGACCAATAAATAACATCATGATAAACAGAGTAAAGACTGAGTGGACAAACACTTCACTTTGCTTGGATCCACAGTCAACACTCATGGATACTGCAGTCAAGATATCAAATAAAGCATTAAATTAGGTAAATCTACTGCAAAAGACTACTTTAAAGTGTTAAAGAGCAAATATGTCACTTTGAGGAAAAAGGGGCCCCTTCCCCAATGCATGATATTTTCAATAGCCTCATTTGCATGTGCAAGTTGGGCAATGAATAAGGAAGATTATAGAAGAGTCAGCACATTTGTATTATGGTGTTTATAAAGAATATTGAAGGTGCCATGGACTGTCAGCAAAACAAACAAATCTATCTTGGAAAAATCATAGCCAGAATGCTCCTTAGAAGTAATGATGGCAAGACTTGTGCTTTGGACATATCCTTGTAAAAGAACATAATACTTGGTAAACTAGAGGGTCAGTGAAAAAAAAGAAGGCCCACAACAAGATGGACTTACACAGTAACAGCAACAATGGCCACACATATAAGAATTGTGAGGAAACAGGACCAGGAAGTGTCTTATTTTATTGTGAATCGTGTTGCTATGAGTCTGAACAGACGTGAAGCCACTTAATAAAAATAAAGAAACAATAGCAGAGTCCCTGGGCAATGCAAATGTTTAAACACTTTCCTGGTAACTGAAAGATTGTTGGTTAGAGTCCACCCATAGTTGACTAGAAGAAGGGTGATCTACTTTTGAAAAAATTAATCATCGAAAACCCTAGAGAGTACAGTTCTACTATGACACACATGGGATCACCATAAGTTGTAATCAATCTGTTGGCAAGTGGTTTGGTTTGTGGGTTTTTTGGTAGATGCATAATGATAGCAGATATTTAATAGATTTATAAATACTCAAGAATGTACTTCAAACATCTTCAAGCAGAGTTTGAGAAGAAAGTGAGTAAGATCAGGAAAAGAGGTAAAATCAATTCAGAGTAGAGTTCCAGTGACTGCTGAAAGCAATGTAACCTATAAATGTGATTAATTATATTCTTATTAGAAGCCCAAATGAGATAACTGACTAATCAATCAATCAAGAAGTTAAGGCAGGTGTTAATTGGAATATTAAATCCACTAAACATTTTTCTAAAATTTTACTGTGATTTATACATTTCCTAATTATGATTTCCATTTGCTTCCTTTATATCTTCCATACTTTAAAACCACATAAATGGTTGAGAGGGTTAACCAAATAGCTAGAAATAATTTTGATGAAAGTGTCATTGAAATATAAAAAGGAAACATCCTGCATCACTCTGAGCATTTTTATGGCAATGTAAATTCTCTTCATTCAAAGAGCATCTTTTAATATTTTAATTAGGATACTGTGTTATATGAAAGGAACATCTGATTTTAGAAATGCAAATGAGGGTATGCTATGAAACAAAGATGTGGAATTAAAAGGTAATATGTAGTTCAGCAACCAGCTATGAAGAGGGAAAACGCCGGAGTGATGAAGGCAATAAATTGATTTTTGAAGTGAAAATTGTACTAACATTTTTCAAATTTAGCAATTTGACAAGGTTAATGGTAGTTTTAAGACACTTTATACTTAAAAATGCAATAATTATTTTTTACTAATAAACTTTAAATCACTTTAGCTTCATATATTTATTGACTAATGAGAAGCAGTTATTGACCTTATATATGTGGAGTCCTGGTAGGGTAATGTAGGATAATCACTGGACTGCTAACCTCAAATTGGTGGTTCCAACTCACCAGCCACTCCTCAGAGACCCTACACAGGATTGCTATGAGTCAGAATGCACTCTAATAATAACAACAATTAATAACAACAACAAATTTTCTCTATAGCAAGCCAACCTGGCTGAGTAGTTAAAAATTACTCAGAAACAGGTACTGCATTACACTGTTATTTTATTTTTACTCCTTTTAATCATTGATACAAAACAAAGACATTGCTTATTTTGTTGGAAATATAACTGGGTACATTAAAACTTTTAGGGAGCACAATAGCTTTGTAAGATAAGCTTTGGACTCTGAAATACAAGGTCAGTGATTTAAGCTCATCAGTTGCTCTGCAGGACGACAATGATGCTTTCTTCCCCAGCAAAGATTTAGAGACTTGAAACCTCTGTGAGTCGCTATGAGTCAGAAGTCACTCCATGGTACTTAACAATAACAATAACGACTTATAAATTTTAAACATGATGAAACTGAGTCTGAATCTCTACTCAGTTTGTTTTAGCAGCATAGTTGGGACTGGAATACAGATATGCATGCAAAGCCCAAGATTTCGATAACTAGATTGTACTTCTGGTGACTTGAGCACAGTGCATACTCTTTCTCAGAGGAAAATTTTGTCTACTTTAAAAAGAAAATTAATATTTTTGTTGTCTCTTAGTTGCAAGAAAAGGAAACTAGGCTATTAAAATAGAGATTAATTGTTAAACTGTGTTATTCAGTATAGAAATCTTAGTAACAAGTCAGAACAAAGAAGAAAGAATATGAAATTAATTTTCTGGGACCATAAGAAACAGATGAAACAGGTACATGAGATGCTAGATAGCTCAAGACAAAATATGTTTCCTGCAATAAGTTCATGCTGCCAGTTCTGCACATCTGAACATCTGTGGCTTTGTTGTTTACCCATCATCAAATTTCATCAAACCACTTGCCAACAAATTGAATCCAACAGATAATTCCACTTTCTATGCCATACTTGCTGAAAGATGATATAATAAAAACATGGTTAACACATTGGAAAGACATGCACTTAGATAATGTCTGAGTATTAAGGAATCACTTAGCTTTAACAAGGAAAATATCATCTCACATTTTTTTAGTTTTGAATTATGTATTATTTTCACCAAGGACCATTGTTAAACTCCATGGTTAAATGCATGTATTGAATTCAGATTATGCATTAAGAAACAAAAAACTGATTTACAAATAAAATAGTAGTTTATGGTAATGCTTTGTTTTCTACGCAAATATGTGGATGCAAATATGCAATGTATTGAATAGCATAGTAGGTGAAATCAACCTCTTATAGTGGCCCTGTATAGTGTTTCTGAGGAATGCCCAGTATACCTTACAGTTAGAAGTCCATTACTTTTCCACCACGCTAGAACTCTTAGGGTCATATACTGCTTTTAAGTGCCATTGAGTCAGTTCTAACCATAGAGCTCCTGTATAAAGCTTCCCAAGAGCAGGTGATGAGTTTTTGAACCACCAAATTTGTGGTTTATATCCAGTGCTGATTCTACAGTGTCACACAAATTTGTTGTTGTTATTAAATACCGTTGAGTCATTCCTACTCATAGAGATCCTGTATGGTGTTTTCGAGGTGAGTTTGAACTGTGGTGAGTTTGAACTGCTGACCTTGTGGTTTGCAGTCCAGTGCTGATCCTACAGCTCTACACCTTACAAATTACTCAGCACCTTGAGAACTCACATTATTTGTGAAATGAGAACAGTAACCAATTCAGAGAATGTTTCTGGAGGCTAACTTAAATGAATATGAAGTGTGTTGTGTAATAGTAGGCCAATGAACATTGCTATTACTACCAGGGTTGGTGGTTATGGTATTGTATTGCATTAACTATATGAAATAAGGAAACCATATTCTTGTGTGTTCTTTGATACTATGGTCTTTCCAGATTATTTCCATTGATAGGTACCATTGAGTTGGTTTGGACTGATAGTTACCATATGTATAACAGAAAAAAGCACTGCCTGGTCCTGCCACAGCTTCAAAGTCGTTTTATCAGACTCGAGATCACTGCTGTTGACACTGTGATAATCCATCATGTTGCAATATTTCTCTTTTTCACTGATCATCCAATTTACCAAATATGATTTTCTTTTCCAGGGATTAGTCTCTCCAGGATAGTTTGTCAAAGTATAAGAGACAAAATATACCACCATTTTTTCTAAGGAACATTCTGGCTATACTTCTTCCAACACAGATTTGTTTGTTCTTCTGGTGGTCCATGGTACTTTTAATATTCTCTTTCAACCACTTAACTAAAATGTATCAATTCTTCAAAAGGCTTACTTATTCATTTTCCAACTTTCACATGTATATGAGACTAGTGAAAATTTCATGGCTTGGGGAAGGCCTCTCTTAGTTCTCAAGCTGAAATAGGTCTTGGTCTTCTGCAGCAGATTTGCCTAATGGAACACATTATTTGATTTCTTGACTATTACTTCCATGAGTATTGATAATGAATCCAAGTAAAATGAAATCCTTGCCAACTTCCATAGTTTCTCCACTTATCATGATGATATTTACTGGTCTCATTGTGAGGAGTTTTGTTTTCTTTACAATGAGATGAAACCCATACTGAAGTCCATAGCATTTGATATTAATCAGTAAGTATTTTAAGTCCTATTTGCTTTCAGCAAGCAAGGTTGTAGCATATGCTTATCTTTCTCCAATCATATGAGTCTTTCTCTAATCCTGACACTGCGCTCCTCTTCATATAATCCAGGTTTTTGGATTATTTGTTTAGCAAATAGATTGAGTAAGTATGGTGCAAATATACAACCTTAATACACACCTTTCCATATTTTAAACCATTCAATTTCCCTTTATTCTGTTCGAAAAAAAATGTATCTTGGTCTATGTACAGTTTCCTATTAACACAATTGCATATTCGTTCCAATATTATCCATAACTTGCTATGATCCATACAGTCAGTAGCCTTTGCATAGTCAACAAAATACAGGTAAATATCTTTCTGGTGTTCTCTGCTTTCAGCCAAAATCCATGTCTTCATCTTAACCCGAATTGAACCTCTGCAAGTACCCAGTCACTGTAGTGATGCAGTCATTTTTTAACTTTATTTAGCAAAATTTTACTTGCATATGATATTGTCCAATGATATCTGTGTTTTGTTGGGTCACCTCTCTTTGGAATGGCACAAATGCAGATCTCTTCCAATCAGCTGTTGAGGTATTCCAAATTTAGTATAGATGAATGAGTGCCTCCAGTGCTGCATCATTTTGTTGAAAGATTCCATTTGTATCCTATCAGTTCCTGGAGTCTTGTTCTTTGTCAGTGCCATCAGTGCACTTTGGACTCCTTTCTTCACTACCATTATTCATATGGTACCTCTTGAAATAGTTAAACATTGAGCATTTCTTTTAAATAAAGTAATTCTGTGTATACTTTCTTATACTAAGAGATAAAGTATGTGTGAACAAAAAATTAATATGGTACTGTTGTTGAACTCTTTAGAACAAAGAATTTCCTCAAATGATAAAGATTAAAGAAAGATCTGAGTACTACATTTAGGGTATTGCTTAAATTCAAAGGGGAAGGCAACCATAACCTGGCCCCAGAAGAAAGAAGTTAACTCAGCATAGTATTACTGAATCAAAGAAGGAAAGCTATTTTAAAATGAAGGTATTCAACAGAACCAAAAAACAAAAGATAGACGAATAGGACAGCAAACTGGGGAAATGATCTGCAAGATGTTAGCAAACAATTTCATTTTTAAATAAAATATTTTATGAAACATTATTGTAAGATGGAGAAAAACAATTTTTAATATGTTAAATTTTAAAGTGCTGAATATTAAACTAGATAATTTATAAGAAAGATCTGTCTCTATTATAAAAAGGAGTCCTGGCACTGTGATTAGAGTCTTCAACTTTTCATCAAAATGACTACAATTCTAATTGGCCAGTTGCTTCATACTTGAAAAATGTGATGTTTGTTTCCATAAAGATAACATACTTGAAAACCCTATGAAACAGGTCTACGCTATTCCATATTGTGAGTTGATAAAAGTAAAAAATGACTTGAAGATAATGAGTTTGGTATAAAAACTATAAGAAGAAGAATTCATTATACTTTCAAAGGAGATATTTCAGCATGATTTATATCAAAGTCAGTTTCATTAAAAGCTAATTCATTACAAAAGAAGTTTAAAAATAAAAATTAGCTAAAAACATTAATATCTCATTACAAAACAAAGGATAGGAGACTTAATGTTTATTTATCACTGGAATTGTATGCAGCCACTAATTTTTTTTTTTTTTTTTTTTTTTCAGAATTAATGGAAAGGAAGAATTTTCAAAACAGATGCAATCTGAAAAATTCAAGAAATAATCATATCTTTGAAGTATGACTTAACATACCTAAATACATTACAGAAGGATTAGAATAAAATACATTAATGTTTCAAGATTATGAGGAAATGTTAGTTTGTTCTATATGTTTGTGAAAATTTTCCAGGAATTATTTTTATATTAAAAGTGTAATTAGACCCCACATTTACAACAGCATCACTTCAACTAAGCTCAATTGTAATTGGAATGGCTATACGTAAATTGTGTTTCTCAAATAGCTGCTAAAATTTTATAACTGAAATTGAACGAATTTGGGTAAATGCAAATTTTCAAGAACAATAGGACCCATGACCACGTTGATTCTCTGAAAAGTCCATCCAAAATGTAAGTGAGGCTTTTAGATTCATTATTGTTACAATCAACTCAAAGGCAGCTAATAACATCACTAACAACTTCTATAAAATGTTATTGCTAATTAATTGTCAGGAATTCACTTCAGATTTATTGCAATTTTTTGTAAAGGAGAAAGAAATCCAGCCTGTTCTTTTGCCACCTTCAAAATCATTGGCATATTTTAGTTTATTGTCATAGCTATGGTGACTTTTGAATGCCTTCCAATTTAGGGTTGTTTGTTTCAGAATTTTATCTGGCAATACTTTGTTGTGATCCATGTTGTTGTTGCTAGGTGCCATCGAGTCAGTACTGACTCAGAACAACCCTATGCACAACAGAATAAAACACTACCCAGTCCTGGGCTAACCTCACAATTGTTGCCATGCTTGAGCACATTGATGCTGCCACTTTGTCAATTCATCATACTGGGGCTCTTCCTCTTTTTCTCTGACCCTCCACCTTACCAAACATGATATCCCTCTTTAGAGACTGGTCCCTCCTGACAATTTGTCTGAAGTATGAGAGACGAAGTTTAGCCATCCTGGCCTTTAAGGAGCACTCTGGTTTTTCTTCTTCCAACACAAATCTATTGGTTCTTTTGGCAGCCCGTGGTACTTTCAAAAGTCTCCTCCAACACCATAACTCAAATGTATCAATTCTTCTATGGTCTTCCTTAGTTATTGTTCAACTTTCACATGCACTTAAGGTTATTGAAGATACCATGGCTTAGGTCAGGCATACCTTAGTCCTCAAGCTGACATCTTTGCTCTTCAACACTTCCAAAAGTTCTTGTACAGCAGATTTTGCTAATGCATTATGATGTTTGATTTCTTGACTGCTGTTTCCATGAGTGTTGATGATTGAACTGAACAAAATGAAGTCTTTGACAACTTCAATCTTTTCTCCATTGATAAGAATGCTATTCATTGGTCCAGTGGTGAGGATTTTTGTTTTATTTATATTGAAATGCAATCCATACCAAAGGCTATGATCTTTAATCTTCATCAGTAAGTATTTTAAAAATCAAATTGACTTTATTTGTGACAGGAGAAGGTGGAAAAGCTCCATATCATCAACCAAAACTAAGCAAGGGGCAGATTGTAGAACAGAACATCATTTGCTCATATGAAAATGCAGACAGAAACTAAGAAAATGAAAACAAATCCATGAAAGCCACAAATATGACCTTGAATATATCCCACCTGAATTTAGAGATTATCTCAACAGCAGATTTGATGCACTAGACACAAAAGACCAGAAGAGTTGTAAGATGACATCAAGAACATCATGCAGGCAGAAAGCAAAAAGGAACGATCAAATGGATGTCAGAAGAGACTCTGAATCTTGCTCTCCAGCATAGAGATGCTAAAGCAAATGGAAGAAATGAAGTGGTACAAGAACTAACAGAAAATTTCAAAGGTCAGCTCGATAAGACAAAGTCAAATATTGCAAGGAAATATGATCCATAGAACTTTCATTATCTAATATTCAGATTGAAATTGTCAAAGACTTCATTTTGTGTGGATCCAAAATTAACATGCATAGAAGCAGCAGTTAACAAATCAAATAACACATTGCATTAGATGCATCTACTGTAAACGATATTGTTCAAGTATTAAAGAGCAGAAATGTCAATTTGAAGACTGCATCTGACTCCACTCATGATATTTTTAATAACCTCATATGCATGTGAATTTCAGACAGTGAATAAAGAAGACCACAGAAAGATCTATTTAAAGTATGGCATTGTTGAGGAATATTGTACAATGGACTGCCAGAAGAATAAATAAATCTGTCTTGGAAGAAGTACAACCAGAATGCTCCTAAGCCAAGATGGTGAGACTTTGTGTCTTTTACTTTAGAAATATTGTCAGGAGGCACCAATCCCTACAGAGTGACCAGTTACTGGAGAAGGACATCATGATTAATAAAACTTAGTGAAAGAGAGGAAGACCCCCAATAAGATGGATTGACTCATTGGTAACAGCAATGGGATCAAGTATAACTATTGTTAAGGTGGCACAGGACTTGGCAGTATTTTGTTATATTGTGCATATGGTCACTATGACTTGGAACCAACTTGGTGGTACTTAACAAAAGCAAAACAATTTTTATTGTAGATCACCAGGACTTCATCCTAGCCTGTGTTAGTCTGAACTTCTGCTGTAACCTGTCTACCATGGTTGATGCTGTTAGTATTTAAAATGCTGGTGGCATAGCTTTCAACACCAGAGACCCAGAGAAGCCACCACAGAAAAATAGATGAGTGGTGAGATGTGAAGGTGGCATGGTTTCTGTTACTCAGCAGACCTGTGAATATATTGCTTCCTCAGATTTGACCATAAACAGGCTCCTTGGTATAATGAGAATGCAAACAGAGAGATAAAGGACTTTAAAAAGTGTGTGGAAATATCCATTATCTTTTAATTCCATTTTTCTATAAACTTTTGAAACCCTTCATAGATAATCATGTCTATACTATTCAAATTATCAACTTAGACTGTATTTTTTCTGAACAGCAATTTGCAACTCAAATCTATTAATTTTGCTTCAATTAATTTGCTCTCTATATATCTACTATATTGGAAGGGAAAATAAATTATTCTCTGTCCAATTTTATCACAATAAGTAGAATTAAACAACTTATAAGCCCAGTCTTCTCTGGTGAGTTATGAACAAGTTGCTCTTTCTCGGAAAAAAATTAAATTCCTATTGCATCTAGAAACTCTTGGTGAGATATTTTATTACTGTTGTTAGGAGGTTTAGAATAATGGAGACAGTCATAAAATAAATATACAATCTCTATTTTCAGTCTCTTTAATTGTTGAATTGCCCATTTTAGTATCAGAGTTTCATGGTTTATTTAATGCCAATTCATGAGACAGAAACTGAGAGGGAAGGGAGGACATGTACTATTGGAATAATGTAATCCAAAAGACAGCTAAGAAATTATAAGAGGTAATCTCAAATGAACCATGCTTACTTTTATTTTCACAACAGAGATCCTTGGAAAGTTCAGCACATAGTAGGGGAAAATAGTTAAAGTTGGTTTAGATTTGGTAATAAAGAGAAATAGAAAACAGAAAATGTGGCAGATACTTAGCTACTAAATTATTGGGCACATAAACTACGTATTTTCTGTTATTTCCTGCTAATCAAGGTTTATTGAATTTTTAGACAAACTTGAATGCCTCATTCCATTATGCTAAAAAATGCAGCATTTTCAATATCAGTAGTCATCCAAAATAATTCATTCAAAAGATGTGTAAGACAAAAAGTCTTTGAAAGCTACTTAGAGTAATTCTGATAATGGTAGTGCTTCTTATCCAACATTCGAACTCTTCATTTAAAATAGCCTACAGTATTTTTAGTTGACTCTTTATCTTATCAGAGAACTGAGGAAGATATCAGTTAAGATACCGTAACATAATTTAAGATACCTTAACTGATATCTTCCTCAGTTTGGAAAAAAAAAGAATTTTTTTTTTTGTAAATCATTGCAAAAGATGGTCCATAGTTGTTTGTGAGCATTTGTGTTCTGAGGTAAAACCATAATCATAGGTAACCTTTTAATTGCCTAACCATTGGAAGAAAATTATGACAATGTCTTTGTTTGAAAATAAATTTTGAATCCACATAGCCTGAATATGGTCAATGACTAAAATGAATAAACATTTAGTGTTTATCTTCTGTATGCAAGTTAAAGCATGAGATAGAATGATTATTGACTCACCATCCTTGGAATCAGGAGACATTTAATTTTATGCTGGGAGGACATGAGGAAACAAACACAAAATGTATTGTAAGGCCCTAACTGATTTTGCCTAGCTACTTGATCAAACTTTAGTCAGGCTTCAAGAAGCATTTTGAATAGACTAGGCCTCAGTTTTTAGTTCCCTCCAGAGACAAGGTCAATCAGTTAGCCCTCAATATTAAAATAATCCTTGAGAAACTCATAATGGTCAGACTGACCCAGACAAATGGGAATATCCTAAACACTAAACACTTGAAATTGCCAAAACCCATATGCATATAGATTAAAAAGGTTGCTTCATGCCAAGACCAATTAAACTGTAACATCTCATACTTTGCCAAATGTCAACCAATCAGAAACTGTATCTATGGTACTGTGCAATTATGCCCCCTGAAACCTTATAAAAACTTGTGTGTATAGTGAGTCGGGGTCACCCTCAGCTCCTGATTTCAGGAGTGTATGTGAGAGTGGACCCCAGCACATTAGCTGGGGTCGCCCTCAGCTCCTGTTTTCAGGAGTCTATGTGAGAGTGGACCCCAGCACATTAGCTGGGGTCGCCCTCAGCTCCTGTTTTCAGGAGTCTATGTGAGGGTGGACCCCAGCACGTTGGCAAATGTCACCTTTGTCTCCTGGTTTTAGGAGTCTGTGAAGGTGGACCCCAGCGCGTTGGTAAATAAACCTCTTGCTTTTGCATCGAATTCGAGTCCTGATGATCTTTTTGGGGTCTCCTACTTGATTAGGCCACTAGGGGGCCTAACAGTATAACATTTTCAAAAGGATTAATCATGGGTAATGTACTGTTTGAGTGATAAAATTTATAAGAAAACTCACATGACAAAGGGAATATATATGATTATGTCAAGTTAGTAGCATATAAAGTAAAATTACAAAAACAGATGTCAAGATTGAGTAGCAGAAAGTCTACATTGTAATACTAATTTGGCAACAGTTTACTGGGGATGAATCAAGAAAACAGGGTACCTAAACTTGAAAATTACACTTAGAAGAAATCAAGACTTAAACTCTGCAATAAAAGAAATGGAAATGTGGAAATAAAATTTGGAAAAACATTATAGACACAGAATTTAATTTGATTAACCATATAGAAAATAGAAGAAGGATTATAAGTTTAAATTTTAAAAAAAAAAAAAGAAAATAAAAACTGAACCTATTAGATGAAATGGAAAAATTAGGAAGAAAGCATGTTTTGGGAAATACTGAGTATAGGAAATAACTGAATTTTCTTTCCAAGTTTCCAAATTTCGGTTGCTTATAGAAGATCCACAGGAGCACTGGTAGCGTAGTGGTTACGCATAGGGCTGCGAACCTTAGGTCAGCAGTTCGAAACTACCAGCCTCTTCGCGGGAGAAAGATGAGGCTTTCTACTCCCGTCAAGATTTACAGCCTTGGAAACCCCGTACAGGGTCGCTATGGGTCGGGATCAACTCGACGGCACTTAACAACAACAACATAGAAGATCCACAGTGGAGTGTTTGGAGACTAAAAGATAGGTCAGGTCCAAAGATAGGGTTTTAGGTTTCTGTGATATCTGTGTGCGATACTGTGGATTAATGTGCTGGAATGCGCTGGACTGCAAAGTCAGTTTGAACTATACGTTTGGCGCTTCAAGCTCAACAGCCATTCCTTGGAAACCCTATACAGCATAACTATAGGTCAGAACTGACTTGATGGCACTTAATAACAACAATGATATCTAACCACAAATTCAGTGGTTGAAATCCACAAAACACTCCTCAGGGTCACAGGCTTTCTGTAAGTCAAAAATGACTCCATGGCACATAGCAACAACAGCAATGATGTCTAAATCATAGGAATGGATGAGATCCTTAAGACACAGTGTGCCAAATAAATAAGTTTAGAGAAAGAAGAAAGCTCTTTGAGGAACAAACTAAGGATACAATGTCTGTTAAGGGATATTAAACTATGATAATGTAAATCAATGTGATTCCTATTATTGCTGGCCAGCACTTACTAATGAAATCGTGGTTTTATTGATATAAAATTCTCTGTGAGACAATTCAATGAGACCCACAATTTTATTGAGAATTTCACAGCCTGTGGAATGTTCCTCAGGCAGTGAGAAGTATTGGAAAACAATTCTGTGATACTGATAGCATAACTTTTATTTTCTTCTAACTCAATAGCAATAAACAAATTCTAGCACTTATGTGGCATATTATAAAAACGTAAAAACTTCAAAAGGTAAAACATTTTTTTTATTTTTTGTATTTTGGGCACATTCTTACCAAACGGCATTATTTTTTCATTGATCTGTTAAATATCATTTATCCTTGTTTCCTAAAGATAGATCCAATTTTGTTTCCTTTATATTATCCTAAGCAAAGGAAATTTAATTAGGTAACCATATTTCTTTTTATGAACCAAAGAACTTTCAGAGTTCACAATTCTGCCATATCAATGAAGGCAAAAACCCTACTATATAAATAATAATGGTAAATGTTAGCAATAATAATAATAATAATAGTAATATGAAAACATATAACTCCTTCAAACATTAGTCTGTATGAAAACAGTCTGCAATAGCAGTAAAATCCTTCTGTTACAATCTCTTCTTACCTAGGATGTCTACGCATTCTCCAGAACCACTTGTTTCACTTAGTGAACTGCCTGCCATTGCCCATGTTTGCTGAACCACAATGTCTTTTCCTGTTTCCCTTGTTCAACTTCATAATGTTTCTGTTTTATTTTCAAGTGACTATAAGTGTGCCCACATAGTGATAGTAAGAACCTTCCTCAGAGATGGGAAACTCTTGATATCAAAGCAACACAATACTGCAGATGTATTGCTAATTTATTATTAAACAAAGTGCTTTTAAATTTACATACTTGAGATCACAGTTTCCTCTCTCAAGCATTCAAGCATAAGATCAGGGCAGCTAAGCAAGACACTAATCTGTCTGCCACACTCTTAAAGTGACTCTCAAAGCTCCTTTTTCACTTTGACAGTGATACATCACCCTGGGATATCGCCATTGCATACACTATCCACTTTACTTAGAAAGGTTTTAATTTTTATAAAACTACAATATTTCTTTAAGTTTTCATTAAAATAAAGACAACTACTATAATGCTAACTAACTAGGAAATAACATCAAGGTTAAAAATCTGAAATTGCATAGAGCTTAATGTAAAAAAGTAGAACTTAGAAACAACAGAAAGCAAAAGCATGCTTACTTCATGACTATTATCCTCATAATCACTGTTATTATTGGCAACTATAGTACAATGTTTTACTGATAGTAACACTTTGCCTCCTACCAGTACTAGCTTCTACCCAGCCTCTTTGTCTTATGATTATAGTGACTTCCAATAGAGTACATGGAGTATTCATCCTTACCCCACTGATGTTAGGTCTAGCCACTTGACTTGCTTGCTTAATGGGATATTATTGAATGAGATGCAAACAGAGTCACTGACTATGCTTATATGATTAAGATTTTCTTCCTGTCATCTGCCATGTAAAGAACATGCCTCATAGTGTCAACATTTCCAAATGACACGAAATTTTGAGCAAACCTGATCCAAGCAGAGCTATAGTTCCTTCATACCCATATTGTAAATCACTGAAATTTGGAGTTGTTTATAATGCAGTATTGTGACAGAAAAAAACTAATATAAGAGTAAAGAATTGAACAGTGATTTAAAAATTTTCAAAATAAAACTCCATATGTTTGGCCAATTAAGAGGCAAAAAAAAAAAAAAGAAGAAAAATGGTAAATTATATATCATAAAATGAAAACCCTGCTTATTGTATTGCAGTGAATTAGTATGGGAACCTGAAGTTGTGACTTGGATATTTCTAGAAGGTAAAGATAAAAGTTTTTTCCCTTGCCATACTTTCTCAAACAACCAATTCAAGTATATATGTGCAGATTTTGTTTATTTGGCTGAAGACAGAAAGTGGGTGTTTTTGTACATGATCCTCAGGAAGAGATAGGGGATGAAGAAGATTGAATATCACTGTCATACTCCACACAATATGTGGCAGTAATTTCAGACTCTAGAGTCAGACACATTAGCTTTGTCCCTTACTACTTGTGTGAGGAGTCCCTTGGGTTTTAGGAATAGAAGAATCACAGACGTTTGTAGAGATCTTTTACTTCCACCCATGATCACAGATCATATTTGACATGCTTTGATAAGGTATCCAATATCAAAGGATATCACTGCCCTGTGATGCAATATTCAGATGGAAGGCAGAGGAAACAATGAGAGAAAAAAGACTCCTTAAATCAGAGCAAAACAATGCACAGTGACATACATTTGAGCAAATAGGAAACTTATGTACTTTGAGTTCTTCCATAAATTACAGTTTGTTTGGGTAAAGGACAGATATTGCTATTGAGTAGGAACCAGTGAAATTCATGAATTAATATTAATGTGGGAAAGCCTTGGAAAGATGTGTTACATTATACTTATCCTAAAATAAATTTAACTCATTTTAGCAAATATTTATCAAACATTTGCTATGTGTGAAATGTTCATTATGAATAAGAATGAAAGTAGCAGACCTAAGGCAGTGTAACTTATTAGTTTATGCTTGTTTTAAGTAAGGCTCAGATGATTTAAGATTGAAAAGCATATTTCTTATTATACACAATCACTGTTGGTATCAGAACCTTAGGTTGAGTGGCAAATGAGTTGTATACATCCCAGTGATGTTCAGTCAAATACCATTTGCTAATTATTGTCCTATCTGTGCTACTTCAATTCTCTTACCTGCAAAGTGAAATAAAAGTAACCTAAGGTTGTTATTGTTAGTTGTTGTTTACTTAATTCCAAGTCATGGTGACCTCATGTGCATCAGAGCAGAACTGTGATCCATGGAATTTTCAAGGCTACGACCTATCAGAAGCAGATCATCCGGCCTGTTTCCCAAAGTGTCTGAGGATGAGCTTGTACCACCAACCTACCAGCTAGCAGTAGAGTGCTTAACTACTTGTGCTACTGAGAGACTGAAGTATCATCAAATTATTATACTCTGTAGATTTAAAATTTTATAGGTGAACTTTATATCTCAATATTAAATTTTTCTTTAGTTTTCCTAGTCTGAAAATTTGTAAAGTCTATGAAATATTTAAAAGACTGTGAAACCAATAAAGTAATGAATGCCAAGCTGAGATCTTGGAAAGTAAGGAGACCAAGATTTATTAGTTATATATATATATATTTTTTTTTAATTAAATGTTTTTATTTTGCATTGAGTGAAAGTTTACAGGGCACATCATCAGCTTCACATTCAACCATTCATATAGCTTGTTTCATTACATTGATTATTATCCCCACCATATATCATCAGTTTACAGTGTTTCTCTCTATCCTCTTTAGCTTTTTTTTTTTTTTTTTTGGATGAGGGGGGACTTGGCTTATTGGAATTTACAGTCTCAGCTTTTAGGGGAGGTTTTTACATTTGTCTGTGGATATCCAGGGCTCACATATGAGATTACTAACAAGCATTACTGAATAATCAAATGAGGGACAGTTTGTTATGTCTACTAGGTAGCTAGAGTCTGATCCTCAGAGCCTATGGTTTGGACGGTCAACAACGCTTGGGCCCACAGGGGCTTGGCCTCCTGACCGGGTCTGTGCTGTCTGCATCTGAGTCCTCCTTTTTTATTGATTGTTTAAGGGACGCTGCCTGTCTTAGGTGGTCAGTGCGAATTCCTCAGTCTTACCAGTCATTGAGACTCATTGCAGCATGGCAATGTCTCTGTCCCAAGTAGCTGAGGTTCCGTGTGATCCTTGCCCGTCTCTGGCCACACGTTATTAGTTATATTGAATCAAATGCTAATACATTAACAGAATTCATCAAGTTTGTGTATTAAAATTCTAAATATAATTCAGGGAAATGTCTCAAATAAATCAGCAAGTATATTATTTGTGTCTCTTGTATTGTCTTATGTGCACATATAAGACATTAAAGGCCAACATTAAAGTTAGACAATGTACCCAGTAAGAGTTTTCAATGTAAAAGTTGAAACAGTCATTTAAGCATTTACCAATCTTGATTTTCTCCATTTTGTTAAAGATTTTTGTTTCTAAAACACAGGGAACACTAGGATTAGGGGGAAAAAACTTTAAAAATCTTTTGTAGCACACTCTGGACATGACTTAGTGAAAGCAGGACTCATTAACAATGTATAGATAGAATGGACTTAATGCCTACACAAGGTTTTTAATTATATAGATGTTCGATATCAGAGTTAGAATAGAAACACCATTAGTTACATGTACTAAGTTCTAAAACTGTGGCATATTTACTCAATGCATCCAGTCCTAAATCTGAATTACATTTATTTTACTACTAAGAAATTCATTTGAAAACAGAAATTTACTCCATAATTCTATTATTACTAAAACTGTCAACTGTTTTAAAAATAACAAACATTATAAATAACATTCAAAAAGTGAAATCTTAGCATGCTGAACAGAATACCTTAGAATACAAGAATCATGACTGTATAAAAATGGATGCTTTTTCCTTTGGGAGAAAAATTACTTTCTTTTTTCAGTAAGATACTTATAATTTATTTGTATGAAATTATTTAAATTCGGATATCATTGTAAGGAAAGATAGAAGTGGCCAAAGATTTCATTGTATTTGAAAACAGAATCAGTGCCCATGGAAATAGTAGTAAAAAAAATCAAACAATATATTGCATCGATCACATCTGCTGCACAGATCTCTTTAAAAGTTTTAAAGAGCAAAGATGTCACATTGAGGACTAAGAGGCACATGACCCAATATTTTCAGTCATCTCATTTTCATGCTGAAATTGGAAAATGAATAAGGAAGACTGAAAAAGTATCAATGTCTTTGAATTATAGTGTTGGTCCCTGCCAGAGGAACTGGTTTGGTGCTATAGGATCAGCACTGGACTGTGAACCACAAGGTTGGCAGTTCAAACCCACCAAATGCTCCTTGGAAATCCTATACAGGGTGGCTATGTCTTGGAACAGATTCTTACCAACGTCACTTACCAACAACAACAGCTTGAGAAATGAACAAATCTGTTTTGGAAGAAGTATAACCAGAATCTTCCTTAGGAATGAGGATGGCCAGACTTCAATTCAAATACTTTGTATCTAGAGGAATCAGTCTCTGGAGAAAAATATTACATTTGGTAAAGTAGACAGTCAGCAATAAAGAGGAAGACGCTCTACAAGATGGACTGACAGAGTAACTTCAACAAAGGGGTTCAAGCATGACAAAGTTTGTGAGGATGACTCAGGCTCATGGTATTTCATTCTGTTGTATGAAGTGTCACTATGAATTGGAACTGACTAGACAGCACCTGAAAAGAATTTAGAACTTCAATATTTACACAGGAAAAAATGTTACAATAATGGTTATTTTATTGTGTGTCACACGTAATTTTCTGCACAGAGAGTATACAAATAGTTTTGATAGCGAGTTTATTTGCAGTTTTTGTTCATCACTTAAGTAATGGATCTTAATAAATTTTGAGGGAGAAAAACTATATTCTCATGTTTCCTATGCTCTAGATTACTTTTTATTAACTCCATTTTTTTCAGCATTTTTTACTGTTAATTTATTTCTTTCAGGAATCTTCTTTAATATTGTTGGGAGGAGGTTGTAAGTATATATATTTAAATAGGCACTCAAATAATCATTCAAAATACTGAGTACACATATTTGGTACTTTTTCCTGATAAAAAAATATTCAAAAGAAATTAGGCAAAACATATGAATCTGACATATCCTTTACTAGTTATAAGACCAGTCACTTTCTCTATGACTTTTTCTTTTACTATTTTGTATCACATTAATGCTAAAATACATATGGGAAAGACAGTAATCTCATATTGTCTATATAACTTTGATAAACATTGTGTTAAGGAAAAATGAATAATATTTTATAGGCTTATACAATTAGTGCCCTATAAGCAGATTCTAAACATATGATAAAAATACAGAAAGCATTGCTGCAAATACTATATATAATTTACTTGCTATCCTCCAACTGGAAGAATCTATACAGAAACTAATGCACATAGGCTTTTAAAAGTTTTTTTTTTTTTTTTTTCTTCATAGACATTTGCATTAAAATACTAAGACAGTTACTATTTTAAGTGAATTCAGGATAGAAAAAAATTCGAGGAAAATAGTCATTATAAATCCCAAAGTCATTTATCAACATTGAGTGCATGCATGTAATAAAGAGAATTACATACTGAGCAATTGGTGCACTCATGAGTCCTAGTCCCCATTATTCCATAAGAGAGAGGAATGAAAGATACTTGGGGTCATCTTAAATCCTTTTCTGAAGGACTTCTTTGAAGGACAAAGAAACTATAGAAAAAAATTAATTGAAGGATGCCTGGGAATGAGAATGGAGTAAGTAATTGACAAGGAGAGAAGTTTTTTGCTCTAGCAGAGAACTCCCATTAACAAATTCTGAGGGACTGAGGGAAAAAGGCCATTACTAGATCTGCATGAGTATCAGTAAAGTAAGAACATTTATGCTCCCCTTAAGCATTCTTCTGCCTCATCCTCCAAATTTGAAATAGGTCATAGGCTCATGTGGTTGTTGAAAATAATAATACTCAAATTGATGTGTTCAGAGTCAGTGTGGAGCCACCTCCTGACCCTTGTGACTGCAGAAGTGGATGGACCCAAATTGGAAGATAAAACAACAGTCTGCTGACTCACATGGCAGTGGTAGCCAAAAATTCAGGTCAAAAGATTGGCTGTTGGTTCAAAATCCTAATGTTAGAGATCAGAAAAAGATAAGCCAGATTCAGAATCCTAAGCAAAAGAAAGAAATTTGCTAGAGCATACCTATATATTGGATATACAGATCACACACATGGAAACTAAGGATAGTGACTTGAGTCACATCCTCTTAAGTCCACAACATAAGATACATGCCACTCTAATCTTGCCTCATTAGCATAATGAATAATTCACTTCAAAATGGGTACATAACTACAGGTATAAAGGCCAGGATTTACAATACATCATAGCACAGAGAACTGTTACAAAGGGCATATTAAGTAATTCAATGCACCTCAACTACAATGATCGAGTCCTACAGAAATTTGTACACTACATATAAATTCAGTATTCTTTTTTACTTAGTGATAGATTTAAGAAATCCAACATGTGGACCCAGTTGGAGTAGAATTAGTTAACACAAACTGGAGAACTAAATAATAGTGCTTCTGTCTGTTGTGCATAGGGTTGGTATGAGTTGGCGTTGACTCGACAGCACCTAACAGCAATAACTTGACAATATTTGATGAAATTAAGTATGCAAATACCCTACAACATAGCAATCACATTTAAATTATATTTTATGAAAACTATTAATCAACTGTGATCAATTATATATATAAAACAATATGAATACATATAAAAATGAATGTTGTGTGAAACCAAAGAGGAGTAGATTGCAGCATAATATAAGAAAAAACAACATCATGGAAACACTGGGCATTATTCAAAGATGCATGCAAATTCAAAGAATTATATTTGACTTCATTAACACAGTTATCAAAAAAAAATGGAAAATAGAAATTTCTATGAGGCAATAAAAAAATAAATCTTACCTGGATTGATGATCATAATATCTTACAAGTTAAACATTTTTTAAATGAAAACTATTGATCCAAAGTTCTATAGGAAAAATAATTATCAGATTGTTATGCTCCACTTTTAGAATTATTATTCATTATTCTAATTCAGGTTAAACACAATTCGACAGTTTAGATAAAGTGTAAAAGAAGATTCAGCATTACATTCAGCCATCAATCATCAAAGACAGTACCCCTGGGTCACTAACCATCACATATTTCTTGTTGTCAAGTTATTTATTCAAGTAAGAAACATTTAATTAAATTCTCACTTGAAAAGCTACAAGTGATAGCAAACAACAACAACAAAAAAAAAAAAACCCCAGTATCCATAGCAAATCAGTGTGTTAAAATTTTCTAATAGTTAAGTTTAAAGTTAAGTTCTTAAAACAAAGAGGATTGTCACAAGGAGAATTCCTTGAAAGGTCTCCTCTCATCATGTTTACATCTGACATATTATTCATAATATATACACAAACACACACACACAAACACACTTAAGAATATATATGTTGTTGTGGTTAGATGCTGTAAATTTTGTTTTAAATAAAAGCTACACTATGTTCCTTGGAGACCAAGATGGCCAAACTTCGTCTCTCATATTTTGGACATATTGTCAGGAGGGACAAGCCACTGGAGAAGGACATCATGTTTGGTAAGGTGGAGGGTCAGAAAAAAAGATGAAGACCCTCAATGAGATGGATTGGCCAAGTGGCAGCACTGATGGACTCAAGCGTGGCAACAGTAGTGAGGTTGGCCCAGGATGAGGCACTGTTTTGTTCTACTGTATATAAGGTTGCTATGAATCAGTACTGAATCAATGGCACCTAACAACAACAACAATACAATGCACAACAAAAAGAAACATCGTCCTTACGTCTCAGCCTTTCTCACTCCATTTATCTACTGCTACTCACAAGTGACATCCTCACATTTGTTACATTTGAGCCCATTGTTACTGCACTTTATCAGTACA
The DNA here is from genome assembly GCF_000296735.1 of Chrysochloris asiatica. NCBI lineage: Eukaryota > Metazoa > Chordata > Mammalia > Afrosoricida > Chrysochloridae > Chrysochloris > Chrysochloris asiatica. Next base: position 3,209,128 of record NW_006408747.1, on the reverse strand, counting down.
TTTCCACTTTTTTGAGGACCCTCCACTTTGACAAACATGATGTCATTCTCCAGGAATAGGTCCTTCCTAAGGAGCTCTGGTAGCGTAGTGGTTACGAATCGGGCTGCGAACCTTAAGGTCAGCAGTTCGAAACTACCAGCCGCTCCCCGGGAGAAAGATGAGGCTTTCTACTCCCGTAAAGATTTACACCCTTGGAAACCCTGTACAGGGTCGCTATGGGTTGGAACCAACTCGATGGCACTTCACAACAAAAATAACATGTCAGAAGTATGAGTCTTGAAATCCTGGATTCTATGGAGCATATTGACACTACTTCTTCCAGCACAGATTTATTTTTTCTTTTGGCAGCCCATGGGAATATCAGTATTTTTCTCCAACACTATCATTAAAATGCATCTATTATTTTTCTGTGCTCCTTATTAATTGTCCAACTTTTACATGCATATGAGGAAAATGAATGCCATGATTTTGATTGGGCTTACCTTAGGCCACAAACTAATATCTTTGCCCTTTAAAACTTTAAGTAAGTATTTTTCAGCTTATTTGCCTGATACACTGCCTCATTTGATCTCTTGACTGTAATTCCATAAGTATTGATTGTGAATCCAAGCAAAATGAAGTATTTGACAATTTTAATCTTTTCTCCATTTATTATCGTGTTATTTATTAGTTCAGTTGTGAGAACTTTTGTTTCTTTTCTTTTTTAAAAAACTGTTTTTGTGAACTCAGTGAAAGTTTACAGACCAGATCACCATATTTGCCTTCAACAAACCATATACTTTGTTTCATTTCAATGATTACAATCCCTTCCATGCAATAACAGTATTCTTCTTCCTCTGTATGATTCCTATTTGCATTCTCCCCACCTTCCAATTCCTTCTCAACTTTGTCCTTAGATAAATGTTGCCCTTTGGCTTTGAATGATTGAACATTCCATGATGAGCAAACCTTGCAAGTATTGCTGTTCCCACCTACAAACCTATCTACTGCATGTCTGAAAATTAGGCCACAAAGGTGAGTTTCTTTCCACACCTGAATGGTGACTGAAGATCACAGTCACAGGTTCCTCAAGTCTTTTTCTGAACAGTAAGCCAAGTTTTATTATTCTTATTAAACAATTTTGATTTTTGTTCCACATTTTATATCACTGTATCTGAAACCCTCAAATGTGATCCTTTCAGGATGTTTGGTAGTAGCAGCTGGGCACCGTCTTGTTCTTCTGGTCTTACAGTCATGGAGACTGATGTTCACAAGTTCCATTAGTCCATTCGATTAATGTGTCCCAAGAATCTTTAACTCTTATCACTCTTTTTTCTTTAGCACATATAGAGACCAATGTTGTTGTTGTTGTTTTTATGTGCTGTTGAGTCGGTTCTGACCCATAGCCACCCAGTACAGGGTTTCTGAGGCTGTAAATATTTACAGGAGCAGGAAGCCTATCTTTCTCCTGCAGATCGGCTGGTAATTTCGTACTGCTCACCTTAAGGTTCGCAGCCTGATTCGTAACCACACAGATGTACCTTAAATGGTCCCTCATGAGCTTTCAATGTCTCAGACGGTACTCACCAAACATGATATAGAACATTGTCTTTGTTGAATATGCTATGCCAATTGACCATGTTGTTTCCTGAGACTATGAGCCTAAGGCCCTAGGACTATCAACTCATTCCCTTAAGATGCTTGATAATATCTAGGAAGTTTTCAAATTTCACAGTTGTATAAGCAGGTAAGTTAAATACTCTTGTACAAGTATCCTCTTTTAAACACATATATATAAAGTCTTGGTGTGGTACTGCACAATAAATGCTAGAATGCAAGGACAATTTGAACCACAAGATTGTCAGTTCAAATCCACTTGTGGATCCTTGGAAACCCTATACAGGATTGCTATGAGTCAGAACTCACTGGAAGGCATTTTACAACAATAACAAATGTAAATATTGTGTGGTTGTTGTTAAGTACCATTAAGTTGGTTCCAACCCATATTGACCCTGTATAGGGTTTCAGAGGAGCAGCTAGTGAGCTTGAACTCCCGATCTTGCAGTTCAAACCTACTTTGCAGTCCAACACATTAACCCACAGTGATATATATACTACTCTTTGCTCTTTACCCATTCAGCCTATGTCTCAATCCATATATCTACCAATAAAACACAGTTGTTCGAAGACTGTGTATATGTTGTATTTAACTCTATCCTCTTTACTTATGCATACATTCTTGTGTCTTCACCTGTCTTCATTATTCTTCTCTCATCCACCCTTTTCTTGTATACTATACTCCCATTTCTTATATATTATCCTCCCCCCTTCTTTTATATTATCCTCCTCATCACACAAGCTACCATGTGTCTACCCTCTTGACAGTGAATTACTCTTCCCTCCCTCCAAATTCATCAAATAATGATGTTTTTAGTATGGATAAATTTTCTTAACTCTGACAATAATTTTCTCACACAATATTTGTCCTTTTGTGATTGATGAATTTCACTCATTATCTTATCCTCCAGGTTCATCCATGTTATGAGGTGTTTTGCAGATTCTTCATTATTCTTCCACTTTTCCATGGCACAATTGTGTCAAAGTTTGTTTATCCATTCTCCTATTAATGGGTATTTAGGCTGTTTCCATAGTTTTGCTATTTTGATGTGACAGGACTTGATGGTGGATAGGGTAGAGGTGCAGTGGATTTCGCCATCAGCAATACCATAGGATGCCAGGCGAAGCACGTTCAGGGTAGAGCTCCAAAACTCTGAACTACAAAATTAAGAATATTTTAAAAATTTGAAGGCGTATAGCTAGTGGAACTCGTAGCAGAAGTAAGAAATGACATATTTTTTAATCTACTAGGATCCGTGGCCCAGAGCTGACAACTTGGGTGAGACCAAATGGTAAGACCAAGTGGGGGAGCAGACCCACCATGAAATAACACTGCAGGAACCTCAGAGCAAAGGTGGACAGTACACTTTGTTGGTTTTGCTTTGTTCTGATTTTCTTTTCTTTTTTTGTATCTGCTAATTGGCCCCCACTCTTTATGCACCTCCATTCTGGTAACTAGAGGGGGTGCCTGAGTGAGTGGACACCACCCACCCCTACCACTGACACTCCACCCCTACCACTGGTGTGTTTTTCTGCCACGCATATTCACTGATACACTCAGCCCAAGAGCTAGCAATGAACTGTTTTTAATAGGGAAAAGTCCAGACAAGGGGTGTGGAGAGGGAAAGAGAGTTTAAAAACAAAACAGGGTGAAAATTAAATTAAATCCTGAGGTACAGCATAACAACCAATAGTTGCATATTGAAATCTATCAGGCAGCTTTGAAGGCAAGAAGCTGAAGGAAGACATTAAAGTCATACTCATATTAGGCTACAGAATCTTTTTTTCTTTTCTCCCTCCTTTCCCTTTTCTGCAATTATAGACTACAGTATCCAATTTAGTTTTTTTTGTTGTCATTATCATTTTTTGGTATTTTTTGTTTTGTTTTGTTTTGTTTCATTTGCTGTTCTGTTTTGCTGTATTATGCTCCCCCTTTTACCTTGGGGGGATTCTTTTTCTCCATATATTGTATTGGAGGGTAACAGACCTTCCACATCCTTGTCAGTATTTGTTGTTTTTTAAAACTTCACTGTTAATGCTGGTGTTAGATGATAACTCTTCATTGTCTTGCTTTGCATCTCTCTAATGAGTCCTGTTCCTCATTCTTTGTGGAACAGTCCAACAATTG
>NW_006408747.1:3202303-3203369 GCF_000296735.1 Chrysochloris asiatica | reverse complement strand
CCTAACAACAACAACTACAACAACAATGGAGTCCTGGTGTGGTGCTGTGGGATAATGCATCAGACTGCAAAGTCCTTTGAACTGCAAGGTCAGTGGTTCAAGCTCACCAGCTCATCCTTGGAAACCCTATACAGTGTCCCTATGGGTCCGAATTGACTCGATGGCACTTAACAACAGCAACTCTGGCTACTGATTATGAAAATTTCTTCATGTTTGTTGCCTACCTGAATGTCTTCCTTCATGAAGTGGCAGTTCATGTCCAACAGCTATGTTGTCTTTTTTCTGTAGAGGTGTTGGAGCTTTAATAAATTTTAGACATTAGTCCCTTGTCTGAGATGCCATCACAAAGAATGTTTTGCAGTCTGTGGGTTCCCTTTTTACCCTTTAGTTGAAATATTTTGATGCACAAAATTTCCTAATTTTTAAGAGGTTCCAGTCATCTATTTTGTGTTCTATTGATTGTGTGTTTTTAATATTTGGTAGTGTCTGTATGCTATATACTAGAACCCCTAAGCTTGTCCTTACTTTTTCATTGATGGTCCTTAAATTTCTAGGTTTTGTTAAGATGTTTAACCCATGTTGAGTTGGATTTTGTGTATGCTGTGACATAGATTTTAGTTTTTTCTTCTGTAAATAGATTTCCAATTTTGCCAACAACATTTGTTCACATGATTAACTCTTCTCCATGTAATGTGTTTTGGCCCTTTGTCAAACATTAGTTGACTGGATATAGGTGGATTTACTTCTGGGTTCTCAATTATGTTCCATTGATCTATATATTTTCATTGTACCAGTTTGAGGTTGTTTTGAACATTGAGGCTGTTTAGTAGTTTTTGACATCAGTGAGTAAGAGGCCTCCAACTTTCTTCTTTTTCTAAACCAGTTGTTTGCTTATCTGAGGTCTCTTTCCTTTCCATACATAGTTCATGATCAATTTTTCTATCTTTTTAAAGAATGGTGTTAAAATCAGGATTGGCATATCTGTATATTGCTTTGGGTAGTATTGACATTTTCACAATGTTAAATCTTCCTATCCACGAGCAGGGTATACTTTACCAGGTTTTCC
>NW_006408747.1:3191862-3201758 GCF_000296735.1 Chrysochloris asiatica | reverse complement strand
CAGTCAAGTTGATTCCAACTCATAGCAACCCAGTATAGGGTTTCCCAGGAGCAGCTGGTGAGTTTGAACTGCTGACTTCATAGTTCAAATTGACCTTGAGTATGAGTGCTTATTCTGTGTTGTTACTTTAATTTCTCTTTCTTACATTATAGCACTAAGACTTCAAACACAATATTGAATAGAAGGGGTGTTCAAGGGCATCTTTGTCTGTTTCCTGTTCCTACAGGGAATGCTTTCAGTTTTTCTTCATTAAGAGTAATGAGGGCTGTTGGAATTTGTATATATGTTTTTAGTTATGTTGAGGCATTTCCCTTCAGTTCCTACTTAGCTGCATGTTATTATAAAGAATGAATGTTTGATTTTGTCAAATACCCTTTCTGAATCAATAGATATGATCATGTGGTTATTTTACTTTTTTTTTTTATTTATATGATAGATTACATTTATTGTTTTTCTAATATTAAACCATCCTTATAGCTCTGATATGAATCCTACTTGGTCATGATGTACTGTTTTATTGAAACGTTGGTGGATTCTATAGACTAGGATTTTGTTGAGAATTTTTAAATTGATGTTTATGAGGGATGGTGGTGGTGGTGGTTATGTGCTGTGGAGTCATTTCCGACTCATAGAGAACCTTTATAGGGTTTTCAACACTGTAAATCATTTTATTTCATTGATTTGGTTATGATGTCACCCATATCATGTCTTATTGTGTTATTTATATCTTCTCTCTCTTTTCTTTTGTTAGATTTGCCAATGGTTTATCAATTGTATTAATCCTTTCAAAACACGAACCTCTTGTCTTGATTCTTTCTATTGTTTTTCTGCTTTCTAATTCATTTATTTCTCTTCTAATCTTTATTATTTATTTTATTCTAGTGACTGTAGTCTTACTTTGCTGATCTTTTTCTAAATTGTTAGAGATGTGTTCATGTGTTGATTTTGGTCCTTTTTTTCTCCTTTCATGTGTGTGTTTATTGCTATAATTTGCCCTCTAAGTACTACTCTTCCTGTGTCCTAAAGGTTTTGGCATGTTGTGTTTTCATTCTCTTTTGCTTCAAGGATTTTTTTTTTTTTTTTTTTGATTTGTTCTATTAGCTAGTTGCTTTTACATGTGTTGCTACTTAGATTCCATGTACTTAATTTTACTAATGTTAAATTCTAATTTTATAGCATTATAATCTGAAAAGATGGTTTATAGCATGTGGATAATTTAAAATTTATTGAAACTTGCTTTGTGTCTTATTAGATCGTCAGTTCTGGAGACTGTTCCATGTATGCTAGAAAAGAATGTGTATTTTGCTGTGTTGGATTGAGTACTCTATAAATCTATGAGGTGAAGTTGCTTGATTGTGTTGTTTAGTTCCTCAGTGACTTCGTTGAGTTTCTTTTGGGTTGTTCTGTCATTTTTGAAAGTGGTGTATTAAAATCTCATACTATTATTGCTTTTGTTAGGTGCCATTGAGTCAGTTCTAACCCATAATGGCCCTATGTACAACAGAATGAAACACCACTCAGTCCTGGAACATTCTCACAATTGTTGTTACGCTTGAGCAGATTGCTGCTACCACTGTGCCAATCCATCTTGTTGGAGGTCTTCTTCTCTTTCAGTGACCCTCCATTTTACCGAGCATGATATCCTTCTCCAGGGTCCCTATTGGTAATATATCCAAAATATGAGAGATTAAATCTGATTATCTTGGCTTCTAAGATGACAGGAGTCTATGTAATGTGGTCAGACTCAGACCCCATTTCCATTGCTACTTTTCCTCCACTTCCACTCACCAGTAGACCAATGTGGTCACCAGCAAGCTTATATACCTGTTTGTGTATTCCCTTTGCATTTCAGTCTTGGACGGAGGTTTGTCCCAAAGGAACTTGATTGCTTACCTTAATGGTTCCTTGGTGAACTACTTTTTTGTTTTTATGGTAGCCAATCAGACTGCAGTTTTTGTTTTTATTTTTTCCTGCTGGTTTTTCTTTCAAGAAGTATCTTCTTGTCCTCCAGATGTTCCAGGCTGGTCTGCTTGTCTTTTCAAGTGGGATTTTTCCACCTCAGAAGGTTCTGGATGGGGATCAGGATTCCACATAAGGTCTTATACACTACAAAGGTTCTCAAGAAGCCTCTTTCACTGCAGTCCACCATTTTTTGATAGTCAATGTTTAAATTTCCCATTCTCAACAATCCAGTATAATGAGGAGACAAGCATGTTCCTTGATCTGAATAATCTTCCATTACAGTTGAAATTCTGAGCTAATGCACCCATAAGCAAAAGCCTAGCTAATCAAATTGTAGTAATTGATACTAACTCACTGTATCAAATTTCTTTATCTTCACTGGATATGTTCTGGTTACAACTCAGCCCTAGCCATCCAAGTTAGGCCAGCTGCAAGTTTGTGAGTTCACATATATCTCCCTGCACTTCAGATCAGCTGACTCCTTCATTCTCAGCACTAGTTCCCACTACCAAAATTTCACACACTCCTAAATTTCAGACCAGCCAGCCTTCCATATTCTCTCATCTCAAGGTCAACAGTTGCCAATGGAGTATATCCAAACACAGTCAGTGTCTTCATTGCTGCATCTCCCCAAATTCCACTCACAAGTAGTCCCAGGTGATCACCAATGATTATCGTGATTAAACACTGATTATACAGATTGCTAGTTCTTTTTAACTTTCAGCCCTAGAAGGGGATTTTCTCTGATAGGCACAGACTTTCCTTGCCTTAATGCATCCACAGTCAATAGTTTGCTTGAAATTCAAAAAGTCCTCTTTTTGACTCTGCTTTCTTTCTAATATGAATCTCCTGTTCTTCCAACTGTTTTGGTTTGGTCTGCCTGTCTTTTGAAATGCAAATATCCCAACTCTGAAACTGCTGGATTGGGCTCACACCTAAGGTCATATATACCCACCAATGACTAAAAGCAAAATGCCTATGTTTTCTTTTTAGCAAATCCAATCAAGTACAGGCTGAAGGTAGGATTACAAACTCTCTGTAATCATAATTTTCACCATTCATTTCTATCACACATGTATGTCTATTTTATAATAATAGGCAGGTGAGATCAGTATCTATCAGGCAATCAAGTCTATAAACCTTTTTAAACACTCAAATTCATTATTTTCTTCTCCCTTGGACTAGGCACATTCATATGCATATGACTTTGGGACTCTGGCAGTGTGGATTCTTGAGTCTCCTAGGTTCCCTATATGCCATCTAATTTTATGAGCGTGTCATCAACTAAAGACAACTTCAGATACTGATGCTCTCCCCACCTTAACATTTTATCCCTGCATTGCCTTCAGCTACTAAAGGTAACAAAATGCAAAATCTCATACTTTAATGGGTCAAGAGATATGGTTATGAATCCTGCTCACAGCACCATCTGTTTAAACCAAGTGAGAACCATGTCTGACTTCCTCTGACTCCACAAGTGGGAAAGAGGACCAAACTCAAAATTAACCCAAGGCTGATTTCTATGGTGTGGAGGTCAGACATGCATTCACCTATAACAGTGCCTTTAAAATTATTTAGACTAGAGTACCAATTTAGAAAACTCATAACTGTTGTTTTCTTTCTCTAGAACACCAGTCTTGTTAGCATATGCCTTAGCTGTGTTTCCTAGAGAAGCAAAACCAGTGAATCATATACATTATTGATGAGTGCCTTCAAGCTGGTTCTGATCATAGTGACCCTGTATAGGGTTTCCAAGGGGCAGCTGGTGAGCTTGAATCACCAACCTTATAGTTCAAACTAACTTTGTAGTCTAGTGCATTAACCTATAACACCACACATATAAAGTAGATGCCACATATGAAGAGAAGTTTATTATCAAGGAAATTGTAGGTGTCTAGTGGAAGACAGAGAGAGTCTTTCCCACATGTCAGATATATTGGGAACAGGCCACATTGATAAGTAACCATCTCTTTAATTGATTGACTGCTTATAGCCACTCATCACAGAGCTAACTATGCATGTATTAGATTTCATCACGTTGAGAATAAGCACAGCTCAAGTGTTAAATTTTGGGAAATCCTGGTCTAATTAAGTTGACACAAAACCTTAACTGTTTTAGCTGACTTGATTTTCTACAAAATCTTCTAGTTTCTGTTCATCTGGATATGTTATAATTTCACCATCATATGTGAGGGATAGTTATGATGGGTATATGATTCATGCTTGGTAGTATTTTTTTTCTTTCCTTTCAGTATTGTATATGTCTCTTCATTGCCTAAGGAGCTCTAGTAGCGTAGTGGTTACGAGTCGAGCTGCCAACCTCAAGGTCAGCAGTTCAAAACTGCCAGCAGTTCCATGGGAGAAAGATGAGGCGTTCTGCTCCCATAAAGATTTACAGCCTCGGAAATCCTGTATGGGGTCGCTATGAGTCAGAACCGACTCCATGGCACATAACAACAACAACGACAACTTCATTGCCTATGGTGCAGAAAGCATTAAAAGAAGATTGAAAGAATACAGAATCATTGTACCAAAAAAAAAAAAAAAATTGTTGATGTTTAACCATTTCAAGAGGAAGTGTATGATAAAGTGTCAATGATACTAAAGGAAGAAGTTCAAGGTTCATTGAACGCATTGGCAATGAACAAGACTCCAGGAATTGATGGAATAAAAATTAAATTATTTCAATAAACTGATACGGCACTGGTAGCATACACTTATTTATGCCAAAAAAAATTGGAAAATAGCTACCTGGCCAACTGATTTATGCCCACTCCAAACAGAGATTACCCTATGGAATGTGGAAAACACTAGACAATATTATTATTGCATGCAAGTAAAACTTTTCTAAAGGTAATTCTGCAATGGTTTCAACAGTACATTGACAGAGTATTGCTAGAGGTATAAGTTGAATTCAGAAGAGGACATGGAATGAGGGTTAGCATTGCTGATGCCAGAAAATACTAAAATTGGTGCTTTATTGACTATGAAAAGGCTTTCAATTGTGTGGATCATGACACATTATGAGCAACATTATGGTAAATAAGTATTATGGAACACTTAATTGTGCTCCTGAGGAACCAAGAGTAAGTTATTCAAACAGAAAATGGAACACTGAATGGTTTAAAATTAGGGAAAGTGTGTTCCAGGGTTGTATTTTTTCACCATATTTATTCAGTACATATGTTGTTCACATCATCTGTGAAGCTGGATTATAATGAAGAAGGACATGGCATCAGGACTGGAGGAAGACTCATTAACAACATGCAAAGTCCAGATGATACTATTTTACTTGCTGAAAGCAAAGAGAACTAAAAATATTCACTGATGAAAATTAAAGACTGCAAGCTTCAGTATGGGTTGCACCTTAATGTAAAGAAAACAAAAATCCTCACCACTGGACCAGTAAATGGCATCAAGATAATTGAAGAAAAGATTGAAGAACTCAAAAATTCATTTTGTTTGGATCAACCATCAGTACTCAAGGAAGTAGCAGTCAAGAAATCAAAGATGCAGTGTACTAGGAAAATCTGCTCACAAGTCCTCTTTAAAGTATTCAAATACAAAAAAAAATGGCACTTTAAAAACTAAGGTGTGCCTGACCCAAGCCATGGTATTTTCAATAACCACATACGCATGTAAAAGTTTGACCGTGATCATAAAAGAATTGATGAATTTGAGGCAGGTGCTGGAGGAGAATATTAAAATACCATGGACTGCTTGAAGAATAAACAAATCTGTGTTTGATGAAGTACAGCCAGAATGCTCCTTAGAATGCAGGATGGCAGACTTTGTGTCTCATAGTTCTGATATATTATCAGGGAAGACCAGTCCCTGGAGAAGGACACCAGGCTTGGTAAAGTGGTGGGTCAGCTAAAAAGAGGAAGACCCCCATTGAAATGCTTTGGCACAGCAATGGGCTCAAATGTAGCAACAATTGTGAGGTTGAGCAGTGTTTCTGATGTGGATTGGGCTACTATTAGTGAGTACCAATTCAATGACACCTAAAAACAACAACTCCACTGCCTGGTAGCCTACATCATTTCTATGGAAAATTCTAGTTTAATTTTGTTTTCTTTGAGCTACATTCAGGATTTTTCCACATGTTTGAGTTTGGAGAGTTTGATCATGATGTGTCCTGTTGGTTTTCTTTCAGGATATATCCTATTGGGATTCCTTCAGGTTGTTTAATACTTATCTCATCTTTCATGATGGTAGAGAATTTTTCTTCCAGTAACTCTTCAACTATGTTTTCTGTGCTTTTCTTTTTGTCTTACTGTCCTTGAATTCTGTTCACATGTACTTTATTCCTCTTTATGTGGTCCCATGTGGATTGTAAACTTTCTTCAGATTTTTTCATTCTTTTTTTCGTATTGTTCTTCTAGCTTACTTGTATTGGGAAATTCATCTCCAGGCTCACTAATTCTGGCTTCCATGGATTCATATCTATTCCTTTCTCTTTTTAGTGCATTGTACACTTCTGATATCTTAATATTAATCTTCTGGATTTCTGTTTGTAGGTTTTGTATGGGCTCCAATCCTTTTTGTATTTTGTTTGAGTATTCTATGGTTTTCTGAATCTTACCTTGTTTTCCTCAATTTTTTTGTCAATAGTTTGGAGGTATCTAAGTATCATGCCCCTGAATTATTTTTTAAATAGTTCCATTACCTCTATTTCCATGGAAAAATATTTCTAGCTCTGATTTATTTGAGAAGAAACTGTCTTGCTTATTCATGTGAACAGAACAAGTGAGGCATTGTCGTCTTGATGTATTTGCATTAAGTTGATGATTGGATGTTGATGTATTTTTAGGTTTTCTGGTGAGTATAATCAAGAGATGAGCTTGTGCACCATTTTTAATTTGTGCAGTTCCGTTCATGGCAGATTTAGTGGATGTTGAGGTTACAGATGGTAGAGCTGAGGCTGGGCTTTATAGCCACAGTTGCTGTCTCCTGTTGGGTGAGAGATGAAGAGAAAACAAAAAAAGGAAAGGAAAACAAACAAGCAAACCTGAAATAAACAGTGTAAAAATAAAATGGTGAAAAAAGAAGTAAAAATAAAAGCAAAACTTGACTTCTGCTTTCTCTCCACCAAAAGTGACAGGTCTCTGTGCCACCTACTGGCCTCTTGCCTTTACATTAGCCTGACAAAGAAGGTCCTGCTGGGCATATCCGGCCTGCCCAGATAATTAATCATTATTTTCTAACATCCATCTCCTCACCCTCTTCTCTACCCCACATGTCCATCAACTGCTTTATCCTAGTAATAAGTAATCTAGAGCTGGCCAGGGTCAATTTAGCAGATTTGGAGCAGGGTCCACCCAAGTGATGTTATGCGGAGAGCCTGCATCTTTAGATGGGTTCACAACCTGGCTCCAACTGCTTGGAAACAGTAATTCTCTAGGTGTGTATGCTAGTGGAGGATGACCTTGTCTATGGTCACTAGAGGAGCATAGAGAACCAGAGGGGATAAAAAATGCATCTTTGCCTCTGCAAGCCACAACTAGGTTTCTACAATGTTTTCCTGTCATTCACAAATGTCCATGATGGCTGAGAAAGGTCCCTTCTGCTGCCACAGCTCAGCAATCCCTTACTCTCTTGCCATGTCTGCTCGGCTCTCCCTCCCAGTAAGAGCTAGATCCACTTCTATATCCCCGCATCTGGACCTCAGAGCTCTAGAACCAAATTCTGAAACTGTCTTGTATGGTTTACCATATACTGGCTTCAGTGAATCTGCACTGCCTTTCTGCCTAGTATGTCCTTTTGCTCTTCCTCCTGGACTTTTGTTTTATTTACACTAATGTGTGGGAGAAAGATGAGGCTTTTTCCTCCTGTAAATATTTACAGTTTCAGAAATGCCGTACAGGGTTTCTGTGAGTCAGAACAGACTCCACTGCACATAACAACAACAACAACAATGTGCAATTCATACTAAAGTTTGTAGTCTTTGATCTTTATCATCAAGTATTTTAAGTCCTCTGTGTCAGGAGGGACCAGTTACTGGAGAAGGACTGTTTTGTAATGTGGAGGGTCAGAGAAAAAGAGGAAGACCCCCAGTGAGATGGATTGCATCAATGGGCTCAAGCATGGCAACAATAGTGAGGTTGGCCCAGGATCAGTTAGTGTTTCGTTCTACTGTGCATAAGGTCTCTATGAGTCGGCACTGACTTGATGGCACCTAACAACAACGTTTTCAGAAAGAAAGGTTGGATCAGCAGCATATCAAAGGTTGTTAATACGTCTTCCTCCATTCCTCATACCTCATTCCTTTTAACTTAATCCAGTGTCTCAGATTATTGACTCACCATATGGATTGAATAAATTTGGTCAAATAATACAATACTTGCATACATTTTTCCTGATTTCAAACCATTAATTATTAAACAACTGCCTTTCATTCTATGTACAGTTTCCTCATGAGGACAATTATGTGTTCTGGAATAGTCATTCATCACAATGTTATTCAAAGTTTGTTATGGTACACAAAATAGAATGTGGTTGCATAGTCAATAAGGCATAAGTAAAAATCATTCTGGCATTCTTTGCTTTCATACAATATCCATCTGACATATCAGCAATGATATCCCTTGTTCCATGTCTTCTTACGAACCCAGGTTTGTTTCTGGCAATTCCCTGTTAGTGTATAGTTATAACTACTTTTGAATTATTTTCATCAATATTATGCATGCATGTAATATTAATGATATTGTTCTATGTTTTCCACATTCAATTGAGGCACCTTTTTTGTGGATTCATCCATGTTATGTGGTGGCTTGCAGCTTCCTTGTTATTCTTCAAGGTAGCATGATTTTCCACTGTGTGTGTGAAAAAGTTTGTTTATCCATTCTTCCATTGATGGGCACTTAGGCTGCCTCCATCTTTTTGCTTTTGGGAATAGTGCTGCTATGAACATTGGTGTGCATATATTTACTCCTGTTATGGTTCATATTTCTTGTGGATATATACCAATTAGAGGAATTGCTGGATCATATAGTATTTCTATTTCCAACTTTCTGAAGAAGCGCCATATTGTTTTCCAGAGTTATTGGACCATTTAGCATTTCCACCAGCAATAAGGGTTCCGGTCTCTTCTCATCCTTGCCAGCATTTATTGTCTTCTGCATTTTGAACTTTGCTGTTATGGCTGGTATAAGATGATATCTCATTGTTTTGATTTGCACCTCTCAATTAGCTAAAGATTGTGAACATTTCTTCATATGTTTATTGACTGCCCAAATGTATTCCTTGGTGAAGTGTCTGCACCCATTTTTTAATTGGGTTACTTGTTTTTCCTTGTAGAGATGTTGTAGTTTCCTATAGATTTTAGAAATTAGTCCCTAGTCTGATATGTCATTGAAAAATATTTTTTCCTATTCTGCGGGCTCCCTTTTTACTCTTTTGGTGAAATCCTGTAGTGCACATATGTTTCTAATTTTTAGAATGTCCCAATCATCTATTTTGTCTTCTTTTGTGTGTGTAATTTTCTCAATGTTTGGTAGTCTCTGTGTGCCCTGTATTAGAGTCATTAAATGTGTCCCTACTTTTTCTTTGATGACCTTTAGAATTCTGGGATTCACATTTAGGGCTTTAATCCATGCTGAGTTGGGTTTTGCATATGGCATGAGGTAAAGGTCTTGTTTCAATCTTTTGCATATCGATTTCCAGTTCTGCCAGAACCATCTGTTGAAGAGACAATTTCTTCCCCCTTCAATGTACTTTGGTCCTTTGTCAAAGACCATTTGACTGTATATGGATGGGTTAATTTCTGTATTTTCAATTATGTTCCATTGATCTATATATCTTTCATTGTACCAGTACCAGGCTGTTTTGACCAGTGTTGTTGTTGTTGTTGTTAAGTGCCTTTGAGTCGACTCTGGCCCATAGCGATACTGTTGTTGTTGTTAAGTGCCGTCGAGTCGGTTCCGACCCATAGC